>NC_133101.1:48856426-49456426 GCF_022965805.1 Primulina eburnea | reverse complement strand
GTTAGCTATTCATTATTCAAAGTGTAAAACTTTGAATATGAAATTAACATGCTAATTATATTTAAATGAAGAAATAAAAGAAAAATATAGAGAGAAATATTATGAACTCAAAGATTTGTTCATAGAATGAGGGATATCTCAATACATTACAATGCACCCCTATTTATAGCCAAATTTGGGGAGACAACCACAAATAAAATATTATTTTTTACACATAAGTCTTCATTGGTGTTCCAAGAAATTAATATTATATTGCACATCACTTTTGACAAGCATCTTCTCCGAATTTTCTTCTTCACATAAAATGAAACATGTGGATAATTGAGTTGTCTAGTTGTGGTATTTTTTTCAGAATATTTGACCAAGTAGTTTGAGAGATATGGTCAAAATACTAGAGCATGGTAAAACTGCCACTCCTTCGGTAACTTTAATTGTTGCTTAATTTGATCCCAATTGTGAGAGGATTTTTATCTCATGCTTGCCACCAATATTGTAGATATTAACATCAACTTTCTACAGGTCCAAGAATCATCTTAATCCCATTTGCAACGCCAAGGTTATTCTTGTTTTATCGAACCTGTAAAAATAGTAAAAACTTATAATTACACAACAACTTATATTTTATACAATTTATTATAAAACATATAATATTTAAAAATTTAATAAAACAAAAACTATATATTTATATTATAAAACATTTAATTAATGTACAATTTTTATGTTTATCACATACGCTATCACCTTCCCATGTTGCATCAACACTGCGCCTTAACCGAGCTTTGAAGCATCGGTATACAAAACAAAGCCTTCGGGCCCTGACGGCATGGCCAATACTGGTACTGAGATAAGAGCTTGCTTCAAAGTATCGAATCTCTTCTGACACTCATTGCTCCACACGAATTTCTCATTCTTCTTTGTCAACGACGTGAGTGGAACTACGATAGAGTAGAATCCTTGAATAGACTTCCGAAATATCCTGCTAGCCTCAGGAAACAACGGATCTCTGATGAATATTGCGGTACGACCCAATATCTGACTGCTGCAACTTTCGTTGGGTCTACCTCGATACCGCTGCTAGAAACGATGTGGCCTAAGAATGCCACCTTCTCTAACTAGAACTCGCACTTACTGAACTTCGAGAATAGCTGGTACTTTTCCAAGGTCTGCAAAACTGCGGTCAGATGTCTGCTGTGATCTCTTCATTCTTTGAGTAGACGAGAATGTTGTTGAAACGTCTGCCCTTTTTATTTGCTTTAAAAGTACTAGAAATTTTTTATTTTAAACCTTACATAGCATCGGCCGAACCATACACATTGCATAAAAATATTTTAGAGCCCTTTTAAAATTAAAACCACCAACTACATATTTGAGAAATACAGCCCATACTATAATCTCTCAAAACATAAATAAAAAGTCGTACAGTCTTTTAACATAAATCATAAACATATATGCGGAAACTAGCGTCGGTCCTCGGGTCATGTGCACCTTCAGTCCAGTCAGATAAACCATCAAGACCTCCATTAACATTATCATGATAACCTGCATCAATCACACCTAGTGAGTCTAAACACTCAACACACCATAATCTTTATAATGAGTAATACGTAATACAGTTAACATATAACAGTGAAAAATACTTGTACTTTAAATATCATTTTCATGAAGATGCATAAACATAAACTTTTTCGTAAACATTTTCATGATGCATAAAACTTTAAACATAAACATTTTCATGACATGTACAAATAAATCCTTAACTTTTTCCTCAACATGACATGAACATTTAACATGATCATAAACATTTTCCTTTATCTTTAGTGGAATTCAGATCGTTAATTGTGACTTTCCTCAACATGACATGACATGACGGTGGATCCATCTACATAAAACCACAGTACTGGGCGGCGGGGACATCAGCGACACTCTCAGCGGTCAACTGAGCCTTGGCCTAACATGATCGAATATAAATACGATCGTCGGGGCTCCCTCTGGGGCCTTTTCCCATAAATGGGCTCCCTCTGGGGCCTTCTCCCCTCACGACATTCCCATTCTTACCTCAAACCTCATAACCTCATATTCGCAATGACGGAAACACGATCGTCGGGCTCCCACTCGGACCATAACCCTCACGACGTCGCCACCATTAACGAATTAGTCACAATCACTACACTTCCTTCAACATTTTTCATTCACATCACTTTATAAAAATCGTGAATAATATTACATTTTCATTTTGAAACCAAGCATGCAACATGTATTTTAAACGTCTTCTTAAAATCATAAAATCCCATAGAAATTTAAAAATCATACTTAAATCATGGGAAATTCATAAACATATAAAAATAATCATATTTTCACAAAAAAAGCATTTCGGGCACTGTCATGACCTTTACTAAATCTCCGGTGTAAAAAGACCGTTTTACCCCTGGACTCGACATTTTCCGTTTTTGACTTATTTCTTGATTTCATGACTCTACCATGTCCCAAATAATTATTTAAGCTTACATGAATTTTTCCATAATTTTATTTAGCTTAATTCGATGACTTTTAATTTAATCTTTAAATGTGACGTATTCATGCGTTTTAATCCCGAATTAAACCAAACTTTCATATAAAATTCCCAAATTAAAAACTTAGACTTCTAATAATTATTTAAGCTTAACACTAATTTTTCATAATTTTATAAGGCATAAAACTAGGCTTTTCAATTAACTCGCTAATTGACATTTCGTGCGGCGATTAAATCCCGATTAAATCCAAAACTCGTTATTTTGAGCCCAAATTTTTAACATAGCCATTTTATTATTTATTCTACCCTTCTATGTCATGAGCCACCCCCGTGGACCCATGGAATCAATTATAGTTATTAAAATCTCGTTTTTGACACATCGACGAACACACCGAGCCATCTCCCAATTTACTCGAGCCACGCCCGAGCCACCTTGAACCAAAACCTAGCAAACACACCTAGGGACCCTATTGTGCAAGCCCAGCCCGAAAAACAGCCCTGGCCCGCTCCCAAAACCTTCTGCAACTTGAACTAATATTATGCATGTGTGTGTGAATGCTTGCTAGCTTATCTTAGGACTCCTAGCCAACTAGGACACCTCCAGCCCTCGCCACTTCACCCCTCATGACCATAACCTCCCCTGGACCATGACCAACCCAAGCCCAGACCAACCCAGCCCCTAGAACCCGAGCTGCGAACCCTTGGACTACATGACAGCAACTTACGTGTGTTTATGGTGCTCCCTTGCTTCCTACGTTCTTCTCGAACCAGCAGCAACCCAAGCCACCCCAGCCCCTGCCCAGACCATAGATCACCCTTGTGAGACCCTAAAGATCCAGCCCAGCCCAGCCCAAACCCCCTGGCCGAGCCATCTCTCCCTACACCACTTCTGCAACATGTGCTACTCTCCCTGAAGCTCTCGGGTGGAGTCCTAGCTTGCTAGGACTCCTCCCAGCCCTCATAACTCGGGTCCTAGCATGGCTAGGACCCTGCCCCCGACCCTTCAAGGACCATAGCCAAACCCTGGTCCCAACCAAAGCCAAGCCAAGCATCCAAGTCCATAACCCATGCCCCTCAAACCCCATGCTACCCGATGGCATCCAGCTTTTCCTTATTAACGTTTGCAGCATATTGGTGTAAGTTGGGGTTCTCTAAAACATGTAAAATCAACCCTCAACCCTATCCTAATCATGGCAGCCATTTATATCAAATTAAACATGATTTTGGATGAAAAAAAACAAGCTTTAAAATTGACATATGCCACAAAAACGAAAATTGTTTCATGATGCACTTGTTTTTCATGCAAATTCAATTAAATAAAATACTATGGTGTGGTAGATGTTTGAAAGAAAGAACATGGCGTGCCTTTGCGTTTTAAACGCACGAAAAACCGTTGACGACGAAGAAAGGCGATGAAGAGACGATGGCTTGAATTTCCTTGCAAACCTTTGATGTTTTTCCCTCAATTTAATTGTGTGCCGTGTAAAAAGCTGGTGGGAGGGCTTGGGGAGATTTCTGATTTTTTTAAAATTGTGAGGCGTGAAGTTGTGATGCAAAGAAAAGGGTTTCTAGCTTTTTAAATACTAATTAAACAACTAAATAGGCTTTAGGCCTATTAAGCCCCTAAATTAAGCCCACTAGTTTTAATTAGGATTTAATAAAATATTATCAAGGTTTTTCTTTTAAATAATTTGTGAATTTATTAGCCGGGTTGCAAAAACGTTCGCATTTTTGTTGAAAATCCAACACCGATAAAATTTACGTCCCGGCGTATAAAATCACTGCAAAACCCCATATTTTCAAAAATAAGAAAAAGCATCACCCTTAATTTAAAAGAATTAAAAACAATTATTTAATAAAAACATTTTATAATTTTTCAGCCCTCGGTCTCCGTTCCTCGATCGCAACTCGAATAACCTTTAAAAATACATTTTAATGCAATCATGTAGAAAAATATATTTTAAACATGTAAATAAGCACAACATAATTAATTAATGCAATTAAAACATTTAATTAAAATACAGGAGAATTTAATAATTGCATGCATGTGGTTTTCGTGGACTTTTAAATTTTCGGGGCGTTACAGTTGTCTACGAATACTATCACGAACTGATCAAGCTGCGGCTGAAATACGCGATTCATGAGATCCATGAAGATCGCTGGCGCATTCGTCAAACCGAACGACATCACAATGAACTCGAAGTGGCTGTAACGAGTCCTAAAAGCAGTCTTGAGAACATCGGCATCTTTCACCCTCAACTGGTGATAACCAGAACGCAGATCAATCTTTGAGAATACTGAAACTCCCTGCAACTTATCAAATAAATCTTCAATCCTCGGGAGTGGGTATTTGTTCTTCACTGTAACCCTGTTCAATTCCCGGTAATCAATGCAGAGCCTCATCGAACCATCCTTCTTCTTCACAAATAAGACTGGCGCGCCCCATGGTGAAAAACTCAGGCGAATGAACTCCTTTTCAAGAAGTTCCTGAATTTGCTTCTTGAGTTATGCCATCTCTGTCGGTGCTAGTCGGTACGACGCTTTTGAGATCGTTGTGGTACCTGGCATAAGCTCAATAGAAAACTCCACTTCCCGCACTGGTGGCATACCAGAGACGTCATCAGGAAAAACGTCTAGAAAATCCCTAACAATTTGGACATCGGAGGCTGACTGAGTGGGTGTCTCGGGAATAGATACAAAAGTCGCTAAAAACGTTCGACACCCTCTACGCAGAAGCTTCCTAGCCTGGACACAAGATATTATACGCGGTAAAGGAAAGTACCTGTCATGTTCGAATAAGAACTGCTCTCTCCCAAGCGGTCGGACTAGAACAGATCTCCGATGGAAGTCGATAAAAACCCTGTTCTTTAATAACCAGTCCATCCCTAGAATGATGTCAAACTTTGGCATCGGCAGTACGATCAAATCCGCATAAACGAGATTACCATGAAGTTCGAGGTCTATGTCTCGGATCACATTGGTAGCTGCCATCTCCTCTCCAGAAGGCAATACTACTGAATACGCCACATCTAGCCCAACGCTCTTGATATGGAGGAAATTAGCAAAGATCTCCGAAATGAACGAATGAGTAGCCCCTGAATCTATCAAGGCATTCGTAGCTGAACCAGCTATAAAAATTCTCCCTGAAAGGTTGGAACATCCAGCTGAACCCAATAATGACTAGAACTAAACCTAGAGACATGCGAAGGTCAAAGTTCTTCTAATCTAATTTCCCGAAATAACATTGATTAGAGCATGCAATCCTATCACAAATTCTAAGTTCAAAACCTTAACCCAAACCTTCGAAACATTAACTTTCAAATATAAACTTGAAGCTTTAAGATACCTGTCAAAATCATCGTCTCCGGGTTTGTCTCCGCTGCATGGAGAGCAAAAACTCTGCCCTGAGTGGGCAGACTCCCCTGCGGGCAATAGTTCAGCAAGTGGTCAGGACTACCACACTTGTAGCACTTCCCTGAGCCATACATACAAGCTCCAACGTGACGGCGCGTGCACTTAGCACAGACTGGGTACTCTACAGTCCTCGGGACTGTCCGTCTATGTTTTTGCTGTCCTCTATTCCTGTGTGGACCGTGGAAAGGCCTCTTGCTCTGATGTTGCAGCTGAGGAGGGCGGTGCGGCACTTGGACTGGTCGCTTGCCCTAGCAATCTCTCTCAATATCATTCAGATCCTGCTCTGCAGCTAGGGCTCTGGAGACAACGACATCGTAGGTAGTAGGGCCAGCCACCCTGACCTCACGGTGCAAGATTGGCCGTAGACCATCCATAAATTGCCTCAACTTGGCTCCAACATCATTTGCAATCAGGGGTACTGTGGGGACCCGAACCTAACTCCTCTTCTTAATCATTATTAAGGGTCAATATAACAATTAAGAAATGTGGGACATAAATTTTTTTTTTTTAAATAACAATTGTGGAAACGTAATAGCCATCTATTGATATACATATTCAAACAAAAGTATAAATCTTGTACAACATATGTTCATTTCAAACTAGAATTCAGTGACTACATCACGTACAGAAAACCAATCTATTCTAAGTCCGGATCTCCACGCTAATTCTGAATCTCTCAACCTCTTCGTGATCCCGATCCTGTCCCACTTGTTGTTATGCACACATACAAACAAGACAACAGCCGGATAAATCCGGTGAGAACATACTCCCAGTATAAATCAACGAACATGCAATCATATAAAAGAATATATAAAGCATGAAATATATATCCATAAAATGTATCAAAACCTGAAACATGAAATGATATCATATTGTAAATCACTCATGACTCATCATCTCAGACTCGACTCATTTCTAATCTAGGGATCCCGGTTCCTGGATATTGTCACATATATCGAATCTCAGCGATAGGAATGAATCAATTTCTAAGCAACATCATATGTAACTTCGTACCTAGAGCATGCTGCAAACTGTGCGTAAGGAATTTTCTGAAAGATTCTCGATTTCCTTTCTTCATTTTTCCTTAATTCTGAAGGATATACGTGTATATATATATATATATATATATATATATATATATATATATATATTATATATATATATACATATATATATCCTAATGCATGTCAAAGCAACGTGTCTTATTTTCACACCTTTCAGGCGGCGCTCGGGCGGTCGAGAATTACCGCCCGGGCGCGGAACGTTCTGCCCGCACTTGATATACACTGGCACTCGGGCGGTCACAAACTACCGCTCGGGCTCCACATCTTCTGCCCGAGCATAATCCTATTGAACCCTGGTGCTCGGGTGGTCACAAACTATTGCTCGGGCGCCAGACTCTCTGTCCAAATTCCACTCTTGTGATACATTGGCGCTCGGGCTGCCCTTTCTACCGCTCGGGCGCCAACAGTTCTGTACAAAATATACATAAATCACATGCCTCACCCAATCTGGTCTCGTAATGGCCCGTTTATAATCATATTAGTTCAAAATTAATAATCTCAGATTAACAGAATCAAAATCTCGGGCATTACATTTCCCAACCCCCCCCCCCCCCCAAGATACGATTTTGTCCCCGAAATCACAGGCAGTCAAATCATATCAATAAGAAGGTATCATAGAAGATGCTAAATAGAAAATTCACATCAATGAAATAACTCTGAGAATCTCTGTCTGATATCAGACTCAGTCTCTCAGGTAGATTCTTCAATGCCATGACGACTCCACTGAATCTTCACAAGTGGAATAGTCTTCGTTCTGAGCTGCTTTTCTTTCCGATCGAAAATCTGGATCGGTTTTTCGAAATAGCTCAATGTCTCGTCCAGTTCGGCCTCGTTCGGCTGAACAATATGTGAAGCATCAGGCAGGTATTTCCTCAACAGCGATACATGAAAAACATCATGTATTCCTGATAATGAAGGCGGCAATGCGAGTCGATAAGCACGATCTCCTATCTTCTCGAGAATATCATACGACCCAATGTATCGTGGAGACAACTTTCCTTTCTTGCCAAATCTTACAACTCCTCGGAAAGGTGAAATCTTCAAAAATACTCGGTCTCCTGTCTCAAATACCAACGGTCTACGTCGAACAGTTGGCATATTTGGCATGTCTGTCTTGAGCTACCTTCATTCTTTTCTGTATCAGTTTCACTTTTTCAGTCATATCTCTGATCATATCAGGTCCAATTTCAGGAACCTCAGAGATATCATCCCAATAAAGAGGAGATCTGCACTTCTTGTCGTACAACGCTTCAAACGGTGCCATTTCAATACTCGTTTAATAGCTATTGTTGTACGAGATTGATAAAGATAAAAAAATTGTATATTAATTAAATGTTCTATAATATAAATATATAGTTTTTGTTTTATTAAATGTTTAAATATTATATGTTTTATAATAAATTGTATAAAATATAAGTTGTTGTGTAATTATAAGTTTTTACTATTTTTTACAGGTTCGATAAAACAAAAATAAACTTGGCGTTGCAAATGAGATTAACATGATTCTTGGACTTGTAGAAAGTTGATGTTAATATCTACAATATTGGTGACAAGCATGAGATAAAAATCTTCTCACAAATGAGATTAAATTAAGCAACAATTAAAGTTACCAAAGAAGTCGCAGTTTTACCATGCTCTAGTATTTTAACCATATCTCTCAAATTACTTGGTCAAATGGTTAAAAAAAATATATACCACAATTCAAACAACTCAGATTTCTACATGTTTGTTTTTATGTGGACAAGAAAATTCAGATGAGAAGATTTTCAAAAGTGATGTATATTAAAATATTAATTTCTTGGAACACCAATGAAGACTAATGTGTAAAAAATAATATTTTATTTGTGGTTGTCTCCCTAAAATTTGGCTATAAATAGGGGTGCATTGTAATGTATTGAGATATCCCTCATTTTATGAACAAACCTTTGAGTTCATAATATTTCTCTCTTTGTTTTTGCTTTATTTCTTCATTTAAATATAATTAGCATGTTAGATTCATATTCAAAGTTTTACACTTTGAATAATGAGTAGCTAACTTCGCAAAGTTGAGATGAAAAGGTGAAAATCTTGGCATGATAATAATGTTATTAATAAGTAAGGATATATGTTTATATTATTTAATCATTATTTATTGTTTATGTTATATTTATTTCTTTAAGTATTATAATACCCTACTTATAAGTGGGAGTTTTGATTTATTGTTGCTATATGTTACACTAAATTCTTGGAACTATTTAAATGTTAGTTTGGTATTACCAACCATTTAAAGTGGATGCCTTGATTTATTGTATATGAATATATCATAATACTAATTTCTTGGTACCATTTAAATGTTTGTTTGGTTTTACCAACTATTTAAAGTGGATGCCTTGATTTATTATATATTAATATCATAATATTAATTTCTTGGTACCATTTAAATGTTTGTTTGGTTTTACTAACCATTTAAAGTGGGAATCTTGATTTAGTGTTTATATATATATATATATATATATATATATATATATATATATATATATATATATATATATATATATATATATATAGCACAATAAATATTTGACAACATTTACAAGTTTTGGTATATATTATATACTTATAAGATAATAATATATGACATAATAAAAATATGATTATTTAATATATATTTGAACCATTTTATTAAGTTGATTTCAATAATGTTCATTAATGTTAATTTTATTAAAATACCAAGAGTAGATCCTTTAATCTCAACTACTTAAATTAAAATTTGAACAATTAAAAATTACCAATTAAAGATTCAAACCATTAAAAAAAAAACAAAAACAAAAAGACATTGTAGTGGACTTGTAATTACCTTAGCTTCCTTGTGGATACAATATTCAGACTCACCGAATTATACTACTTGTGGACAACCTGCTCTTTGGAGTGCAACAATCAAAGTCGCAACAAGTTTTTGGCGCCGTTGCCGGGGAAGTATAATTTAATTTCAAGTTTATTTAATTTTGTTTATAGTTTAATTTTCTTTATTTGAATTTTTATTTCTTTTGTGTGTTTTTATTCTTTTGCATTTGCATTTGCATGAGCATTTGGTCACGTACACTTAGTGGTCGACTCATTTGAAATAACCCTTTATTTTTATAAAACATGGCGGAAGAACCATCTACGAAAATGAAGATGAAATTCAATCTCAACATGATCATGATAGATGAAAAACACTTAGAGATCGCACGAATCCTACACGTACTAGTGCACCTTCATGTCTACTTTTTCCCCCTGATGCATCTCATTTCAATTTTAAGCCTGATATTATCCAACTTTAACCGAATTTTCATGGCTTATATTCTGAAAATCCATACATGCATTTACGAGAGTTTGAAGAAGTGTGCAACACATATAATGATCTAAATTGTAGCATGAACACCATTCGACTTAAGATTTTTCCTTTTTTCTTTAAAAGATAAAGCTAAAACTTGGCTACAAAATCTTAGATTGGGATCCATTCGAACTTGGGATGAATTGCAACAACAATTTTTGAAAAAGTTTTTTCTATCTCATAGAACAAATTCTTTCAAAAGGCAAATCATCACTTTTACTCAAAAACAAGGAAAAACTTTTTATCAGTGTTGGGATAGATACAAAGAATTGCTTAATATTTGTCCACATCATGGTTTGAAATTTGGAGATTTGTTTCTCAATTTTATTAAGGCTTAACACCTAAAGATAGGCAAATGGTTAAATTTATGTGTAATGGAACATTTGAAGATAAAGATCCAAATGAGGCAATTGAGTATCTCGATTCATTAGCTGAAAATGCTCAAAATTGGGACAATATAGGTTCAATCGAACCATCAAACAAGATTCAATCTCCCACATCTGGTGGAGGTATGTACACCCTCAAGATGAACATGATCTCCAAGCTAGATTTACCTCTTTGGCAAGAAAGTTGAGGTACTTGAATTGAAAAAAATGGTCAATTAAAAGCTATTCAAGAAATTGCGTGTCAAATCTGTGATACAAGTGATCATTCTACAAAAGATTGTCCCACTTTGCCCTCTTTTAAAGAATGTCTCCATGAACAAGTCAATGTTTTGAACAATTTCAAAAGGCCAAATTTTGAACCATTTTCTCAAAATTACAATTCAGGTTGGCGAAATCATCCAAATTTTAGTTGGAGGAATGATAATGATGCACAATTTCCGCAACCAAATTTTCAAAATCAACAAAATTTTCAAAATTATGCACCTTATGTTCCCCCACCTAAAAGGAATTTGGAAGATTTATTGAATTCTTTCATTGCAAAGCAAGAGTCTATCAATACTCAAACTTCTCAAACCATGATAGATTTGAAAGATACTCTTTCTAAATTTGCATCTGCAATTAATGTTCATGAAAAAGGTAAATTTCCTACACAACCACAGCCTAATCCCAAGGATCATCATTCACAAACTGGAACTTCTGGAACTCAACCGATGGATCAGGTAAAATATCTTATTACCCTTCGAAGTGGTAAGGTTTTGGAAAAATCCATTCCTGAACCTTGTGAAGATGATGATAAATCAACTCCAAAGGGTAAATATGTGGTGCCCATAACTTGGGAAGAGGAGGTTCAACAGACAATGTCATCACCATTCCCTCATGCATTGAAAAATACCAAAAAATCAAATTTGAATTCTGATATATATGATATTTTTAAACAAGTAAAAGTTAATATTCCTTTATTAGATGCAATAAAATAGGTACCATCATCAGCCAAATTTTTGAAAGAGTTGTGCACTGTGAAAAGAAAATTGAATGTGAAAAAGAAAGCATTTTTAGCCGAACAAGTAAGTGCAATCATTCAAAATAATAGTAATTTGAAATACAAAGACCCTGGTTGTCCTACTATTTCATGTATTATTGGAGAACGAAAGATTAAAAAGCCTTGATTGATCTTGGAGCTAGTGTGAATTTACTTCCACATTCAGTTTATCAAGAACTCAATCTAGGCGAGTTAAAATCTACTTCAGTAACACTTTTACTTGTCGATAGATCTGTTAAAATGCCAAGAGGTATGGTAGAAGACGTGTTGGTCCAAGTTGATAACTTTGTATATCCTGTCAATTTCATAGTTTTAGATACACAACCTATCGAATCTTGTAATGCAATTCCTATAATTCTGGATCGTCTATTTTTAGCAACTTCTAATGCTCTTACAAATTGCAGGAATGGAATAATGAAGATGTCATTTGGTAACATGACCTAGGAGCTCAATGTTTTTAATCTTTGTAAGCAACCACATGACAAAGGAGATGAAAGTGAGGATGAAAATCTTATTGAAACTCTTGTGGAAGAAAACATTCAAGAAGGGAGTACTCGTGATCAATTAGATATTTGTTCAATTGAAACTGTTAAAGAAAATATTGAAATTGATCTTGATGATTTTATCAGGTGTCACTCGTTATCAGGATCAGAGAAAGAATTTGATGCAAAATATGATAACAAAGACGAACCACCCATATTGGAGTTAAAACCCTTGCCAGAAGAATTGAAGTATGTATTTCTTGGAGAAGATGAAACATATCCGATGGTAATTTCTTCCAAACTAGCAAGTGATCAAGAAGGTAAATTAGTTGATATGCTTTAAAGATATAAAAATGCAATTGGTTGGACACTAAAAGATCTCAAGAGCATTAATCCACTAATTTGCACTCTCAAAATTCACTTAGAAGAAAATGCTAAAACATCTCAACAACCACAAATAAGATTAAATCCACATATGAAAGATATTGTGAAAACTGAAGTTCTCAAACTACTTGATGTTGGGATTATCTATCCTATTTCTGATAGTAAGTGGGTAAGCCCAACACAAGTAGTTCCAAAAAAATCTGGCATCACAGTGATAAAAAATGAAAAAGGTGAATTGTTAACAAGTCGAGTCCCATCTAGTTGGCGGATGTGTATTAATTATAGAAAATTAAATGACGTCACTAGAAAAGATCATTATCCATTACCATTTTTGGATCAAATTTTAGAAAGAGTAGCAGGTCATCCATACTACTGTTTTCTTGATGGATATTCAGGTTATTATCAAATTCCCATTGCACTCGAAGATCAAGATAAAACTACATTCACATGTCCTTTTGGAACATTTTCATTTAGAAGGATGTCATTTGGATTATGCAACGCCCCAACAACATTTCAAAGATGTATGCTAAGCATTATTAGCGACATGGTTGAAAATTGTTTGGAGATTTTCATGGATGATTTAACTATTTTTGGGAATACATTTGATCATCTTGTGACAGGATGATTTAACTATCGAGACTAGTGACAGGATCATCTTGTGAAATGACACCAATTAACGATAATTTTCTTGATGAACATCTATTTTCAGTTACTACTATACCTTGGTTTGCTAACATAGTAAATTTTCTTGTGACAGAAAAAATGCCACCGCAATGGAGTTCCCAAGATAAAAGAAAATTTTTGAATGAGGTAAAAAATTTTTATTGGGATGATCCGTATTTGTTCAAGTATTGTCGAGATCAAATTTTTCGACGTTGCATACCCAACAATGAGGTAAGTAGTGTCATTAAATTTTGTAATTCAAAAGCATGCAGAGGACATTTTTTGTAATGCCCAAGAATTAATCACTGCAATTAACGATGATTGATTTATCATTTCATGTGATTATGACGGGATTAATCGGGACACCGAGAAATGTATTCAGAAATAAAATTATGAAAGATATGATCATGCCAGACCGCACCCGCGGTAAGGGGAGGACCGCATCCGCGGTGGTGCTACGGGAATTTGAAAGAATCGATACAGTAGGGTGACCGCACCCGCGGTGATTACGAGACCGCACCCGCGGTGCAAGACCGCACCCGCGGTGCTAATGCGACCGCACCCGCGGTGTTGCGTGTCTTGCGGAAAATGAGCCATGTGCCGGAATGCATGCGCGAGTTGTCTAGATATATATATAGACATGCAAGTCGGTTTTCAGAACATAAATCGAGGAAAAAGGGTCGAAGCTTTGGCACGAGAAATCCTTACGCCTTTTGTGAAAAATCCGTCCGTCTGAATTTGAATCCGACTTCGGTATCGAGTTCTTAGCAACGTAGGCTACAACTGGACGTAAGTTTTACTACGTTTTGACATGCTTTGAAATTATGGTATTGTCAGACTTGAATGGAACTCATATATGTTGTTCTTGACCTGTTAGACAGCGTAGAATCGAAGTCAGATTAAGAAACGGACTGAATATGAACTTGTTATGATTTCAGAATAAGATTGAATAAGAATTGATATCCAGATTGAGTAGTTATCGATTATGGGATATTAGAATTGATATCTGACTGATATGATAGGGCTGGATATATATTAAGATTATGATGTTATGTTGTTGAAACAGAATTTGATTGAATTCTGTTTGTATCCAGTATTGATTCGAGTGGTGTATTGATATTATACTCCTCGATCTTGTTCTTGTCAGATCGATATTGACAGGCTTTGAGTTCGAGACTTCGACAGAGTCAGAGTATCAGAAAGAAAGGTATAAATTAATGTTGAGTTGGGATTGCACAACTCGAGTGAGGTTTGACTCGAGTTTCCCTAAATCACATACTTTTACTTATTGCATTGATATTTGCAATTGATCAGACTTATGATTGTAGTCTATTGATTTATAGCTACTGTGTGATAAGATTGATATTTGTAGCCTATTGATTTATAGCTACTGCATGTAATGACTGCTGATTCGCTAGTCATTGACTGATTTGCTTAGATACTGACTGTATGTATTGATTACTGAGTCGTTGAGTCATAGGCTGATTCGCCTAGTTACCGGCTGATTCGTCGGGTTATTGACTGATTCGTCTTATTATAGGCTGATTCGCCTAGTCACCGGCTGATTCGTCGGGTTATAGACTGATTCATCTAAACCTAAGCTGATTCGCTTAATTACAGGCTGATTCGCCTAATTACTGGCTGATTCGCCAGGTTATTGACTGAGTCGTCAATTCTGCGGCTGATTCGCCCAGACACTGGATATATGAATTATATCGATGCCGTTAGGGATTGATTCATTCCTATCAACTGAGATTCGGTATAATTATTATTATTCAGACATCGGGATCCCTAGGATAGAGTTGAGTCGAGTCTGAGACGACGCGTCAGTGGAGTCGAGTCTGAGACGACGCGTCAGTTGAGTTGAGTCTGATATGACATGTTGATTTACATTGGTTATGCCATTCATGATTATGGAATGTTTGATATTGATTTATGTATTCTGATTTGATACAGGTTAAGAATATTTCTTATATATGCTTTCGTATATGCTTTTATATGAGTGCATGTTTACATTGTTTATACTGGGATATTTATATCTCACCGGAGTTATCCGGCTGTTGTCTTGTTTTGTATGTGTGCATGACAACAGGTGGGGCTGGATCAGGGTCAAGAAGATGATGAGAGAAGATTAGATAGCGTGGAGATCCGGGCTTCGAAGCAACATAGGATTCAGCACTGATATGTAGTTGGACCTAGTTGAACTCTTGTAGATAACACAAGATTTGTATGTTCATGTTTAATATGTAATTTGATTAAATTACATTACGTTTCCGCTTTGTATTTTAAAAAAAAAAATTTAGACCCTATTTTATAATTGATTAATTAGTCCCAAACATGATTAAGAACTTGATTAGCGTCCGGGTCCCCACATTTTTCTTCAAAGAAAACGGCTGCAAAAATTTTGCAGTGTGGATTTTATTGGCCCACTTTGTTTAAAGAAACCCACGAAATCTGCAAGATCTGTGAAAATTGTCAAAAATTGGATGCGATTTCAAAAAGAAACATGATGCCTTTGAATCCTGTCATTGAAATTGAAATCTTTGACTATTGGGGAATTGATTTTATGGGACCTTTTTCACCGTCGTTTGGATACTTGTATATTTTAGTTGCGGTTGATTATGTTTCCAAATGGATAGAGGCAATTCCATGTCGAACAAATGATCATAAAATCGTCATCAAAATTTTGAAAGAAAATATTTTTAGTAGATTTGGAATTCCTCGAGCCATGATAAGTGATGGGGGAACTCACTTTGTTAATAAATCATTTGCTTCATTAATGAAAAAATATTGTATTACTCACAAAGTAACTACTCCTTATCATCCTCAAACAAATGGACAAGTTGAATTAGCTAACAGGGAGATAAAGAAAATTTTGGAAAAACTGTTAACTCAAATAGAAAAGATTGGTCTCTGCGACTTAATGATGCACTTTGGGCATATCGAACTACTTTTAAAACATCATTGAATATGTCTCCCTATAGGTTGGTTTACGGAAAACATTGTCA
Source organism: Primulina eburnea (assembly GCF_022965805.1). Classification (NCBI taxonomy): domain Eukaryota; kingdom Viridiplantae; phylum Streptophyta; class Magnoliopsida; order Lamiales; family Gesneriaceae; genus Primulina; species Primulina eburnea. The sequence goes on along the minus strand of NC_133101.1, from coordinate 49,440,122 downwards.
TTTGCCTGTGGAATTGGAACATAAAGCTTATTGGGCGATCAAAACTTTTAATTCAAGTATGGATGACTGCAACAAATTGCGCAAATTGCAACTTAATGAACTTGATGAACTCAGAAATGATGCGTATGAGAATTCAACGATTTATAAAGCAAAAATCAAATCATTTCATGATAAAACAATTCTTAGAAATTTTTTTGAGATTGGTAAAAAAGTATTGCTTTATAATTCTCGACTTCACATATTCCCAGGAAAATTATGATCAAGATATTGAAGGCACATATGTTGTAAAGCATGCGTATCCTTATGGAGCTGTGGATATTGAAAATCCTAAAAATGGTGATGTTTTTAAAGTGAATGGACAAAGGCTTAAACCATTTTTGGAAAACGAAATATTTCAAGAAGAGTTTATTTCCCTTTCTGATCCTTAAATTTTTATGTTGCATTTAATTTTGTTTGTTTTTATTTCAGGTTTCCTTAATCTTTTTATTTTCTCGGTTAAATGGCGGATAACGGTACTCCGTGACTCTCATAGTCGGTTAAATCAGTTTCCCACAATTGCTGATACAAAAATTAAAAAAATAATTTCTTTTCTTTTCAAAATGGATGAAAATCTCTCAAAAATTTGTAAATATTTTCAATCTGTTTCTGAAAATGTTCTAAGAAAAATTTATGCAGGTAGGTGTGAAAGATAGAGATTGTTAATGCAAAAAAAAATTCCAGAAGATATTCGTCTTGTAATAGAAGCTAAGGTCCGATTAGGAGGAGAAGTTCCACAATCATTGCTCATTCGGTATTTGCCTGGATTAGGAAAAAGTACTTATGCGAAAAAACGAAGGGCCAAAAGGTTAGGGGTTTGTCATAAGTGTGCAAGATGGACTTGTGACAAACGATGCAGATCTTTGGGATGTGTTTCCGATAATAGAGAAGATAAAATTGGTTTCATTAAGAATGGGCTGAGTAAGGAGTCTTTAGATAACATCTTATTGACTCTTGAGACGCATTCTAGTGGACATGTGCATATTGAACTTCTCCGTTTATGGAAACAATTTCAAGATGAGCGTCATAGTCTTGGGAATCCGACTAAAAAAGAACATGTTTGCCAATTTATAAGAAAATTTGATGGGAAGCATATCCTCGACTCATAGAAGGCGTTGAAGCCGTTTCTGGACGTAAAACCAGAGGAAAATTGTGAGCCACAATCACACTACTGTTTATATGCATGTGTGTCATTATTATTTTTACTGTTTATTCTACTTACAGCTATGAACCATAGTTTTTTCATGATAACATATTACCCCTATAAAATCTCTCATCTTTCTCTCTATTTTCGCAGACCAAAAAGAAAGTAAAAACATGGTTGGATCCTCTACGCAAACATTGAAAAAAAATTTCACACTGTTTCTTGGGCAAAACTTAATATCCATAATAAACATGTGAGCTTGTTGAATATCAATAATTATTATGACAGTTGGTTGACATTTCTTGATAAAGATGTGGAACAGAATTTCATTTCTGAAAATTCACGACGGATGCTCATCTGTGCTTCGACTTCCGACCAATTAATTGATGATTTGGAAGCTTTTGTTCATAAGCCTGATCCGATGATAAAAATATCAATTGGTCGCAATCAAGTAGTAAGAAAATGAAAGTTGCATCATTGATTCCAAAATCGTGGATTGGTTTGCGTTTGTTTCAGTTTGTTATCTTCAATAAAATTCCAGGTGATATCTCTTTCATTATGTACTCTTTATTAATAGTTATTTTGACATTAGGGACAATGTCATATTTTGATTGGTGGGAGAACAAACTTAAAAATTTAAAAAAAATATTTTAAAATAAAAACATGTTTATTGTTTGTATCTTAGTAATTTTTGCAAAAATATCATACATTACATGTTTGAAAGATTTAGATTAGAAATTGTAATAATCTATCTAAGGATGTTTAAATTTTTATTTGAAAAAAAAAAAGCCAATTTTAATATTTTGATCATTATAAAAATATGATTTATGAAATCTTTTTGAATGATTAACTATTGTGATAAAATCAGTTATTAAAGTATATGACCCAAGATATACCTGATAAGAGTGCTTAAAATTTTTAAACGCACACATATTTTGTGAGTGAGTGGAGAGGATTGAGAAAACAGCTTGCGAGACTTTATTATAATCAGAGAGGCTATCTATTGTTTAGATCTTGTGTTCTTATTTTGAAAAAATTTGATATTTCCTGAGAAAAAAAAAAGGAAAGAAAGATGTTGAAGATCTATGTAATTTTTAAGTTACATGCTGCGACCCATTTATCTTTCATAAAAATACAAATACAAAAAAAAAAAAAAGAAAGAGAGAAATACATTGTACAAATTAAATAAATATGTGGTCAAGAAGAATAAACTTAGTCTGATTCCACGATGTAAAAAAATCAGGAAAAAAATATATAGTGAGAACAACTGGATTTTAAATCAATGGGTTTCCTATCTTTTGATTAGCTTGGCTCGTTTGTCTGTCTGCATTCTGTAAACCATTTTCTTGAGCATTTATCTGTATTCCGACTCCATGAGAGAAATCATTGCCATAAATTGAAACACTTATTAACCTGTGAGAATATGGAGTTGAGACTCTTACTAGGAATTTCTGAAGGCCATGTACATTTAATTACCTGAAAATAAGCTTTGAATTGATCAGTTCAGATTATTTCATAAATTATAATTATAATGATCTTGATATAACTTTGACAGTTTTCAAATTTAATTTAAACACTTGGATAGTTCTAATTACATTTATATTTAAATTAATCAATATGTTTTGTGTTGCTATTAACGCTTAAATTGCTAGGGACTAGCAATAAGCTGGTTGGGGAGTGTGATAAAGATAAAAAATTGTATATTAATTAAATGTTTATAATATAAATATATAGTTTTTGTTTTATTAAATGTTTAAATATTATATGTTTTATAATAAATTGTATAAAATATAAGTTGTTGTGTAATTATAAGTTTTTACTATTTTTTACAGGTTCGATAAAACAAAAATAAACTTGGCGTTTTAAATGAGATTAAGATGATTCTTGGACCTATAGAAAGTTGATGTTAATATCTACAATATTGGTGGCAAGCATGAGATAAAAAACTTCTCACAAATAAGATCAAATTAAGCAACGATTAAAGTTATAAAAGAAGTGGCAATTTTACCATTCTCTAGTATTTTGACCATATCTCTCAAATTACTTGGTCTAATGGTTAAAAAAAAATATACCACAATTCAAACAACTCAGATATCTACATGTTTGTTTTTATGTGGAGAAGAAAATTCGGATGGGAAGATTTTCAAAAGTGATATGTATTAAAATATTAATTTCTTGGAACACCAATGAAGACTTATGTGTAAAAAATAATATTTTATTTGTGGTTGTCTCACCAAATTTGGCTATAAATAGGGGTGCATTGTAATGTATTGAGATCTCCCTCAATTTATGAACAAACCTTTGAGTTCATAATATTTCTCTCTTTGTTTTTCCTTTATTTCTTCATTTAAATATAATTAGCATGTTAAATTTATATTCAAAGTTTTACATTTTGAATAATGAGTAGCTAACTTCCCAAAGTTGAGATGAAAAGGTGAAACTCTTGGTATGATAATAAGGTTATTAAAAGGTAAGAATCTATGTTTATATTATTTAATCTTTATTTATTGTTTGTGTTATATTTATTTCTTTAAGTATTATTATACCCTACTTACAAGTGGGAGTTTTGATTTATTGTTCCTATATGTTACACTCAATTCTTGGAACCATTTAAATGTTAGTTTGGTATTGCCAACCATTTAAAGTGGATGCCTTGATTTATTATATATGAATATATCATAATACTAATTTCTTGGTACTCTTTAAACGTTTATTTGGTTTTACCAACCATTTAAAGTGGATGTCCTGATTTATTATATATTCATATCATAATATGATAGGATCGGTTGTCGTAACAAGAGTGTTTAGAAGGGGAGGTGGTTGAATAAACACTTACACTTAAAGTTGTTCTTTAACAATATTTGAGTTCAGTTTAGTGACAAACTGAATCTCGGAATCTTGTTGGTCAATAACAATCAGTTAAACTAGAGTAGTTGCGGAAAGTAACTGACTGAAAGATAGAATACGAAACTGAAAGAAATATGCAAGAGTTGTTTCAGGATGTTCGGAGAATTTAATTACTCCTACGTTACCCCTTCTATCACAAGGATATGATATTCACTAAAAGACTTTGATCAAGTACAACACTTGTACAGACCCACTTCAGTTTGGACTTACAACTGCCAAAACTGAAACTCTTAGTTCTACACAATATTCTCAGTACGTAACTGATATTAGCACAATTGAATCTAACAGCTTTTAGAGAGTGCTAATAAGCTCAGATTGTAGCCTTGATTGCTACGAGTAATTCAAATGAAAGTGAGTTAAGATTTTGACAGAATAACAGCAAGTTTATGATTGAGTAATCGTCTCTATTTCTTCTGATGTTCTTCAGTCATATTTATACTTCTCTTTCAACGGCAACTTTGATAAGCATTTGAATTCTAGTATCCGTTGAATGCCACTTCATCATTTGTTGGGCAATGTTCTCTTCATTGATTGTCACACGGCGTCTTAATTGCAGTAGCCGAAATACGTTGTTCTATGCTATAATGATTGAGGTGCGGCTTTCCATATTCATTTGCTGTTTACTATGTCCTTTTGTCGGTTGAATGTTCTTTCCCGAGAAGCATTCAGTTGAGATATGTTTTGACTGAAACTTATGCGGCTGAGTATATTAACTGATCGGTTTCCAACGGATCAGTTTTCTTCATTTGTTCAGCTGGTTTCAGTTGTTAAATATTCAGTTGTCTCATAATTCAGTTAGTTTCTTCAGTTTGTCAAACTCCGAAATTTGGTTTCCAACAATTTCCCTCTTTTTGGTGTTTGACAAAACTAAGCATATATTAACTGAAGGATTGAACTCTTATAGACTGCTTTTAACAAAAACTGTCTCAAAATAAACTGCTAAACTGCTAACTGCTCTTCAATGCTTTTTCTGAGTCATACTAAACTTCCCCCTTTTGTCAAACTGAGCCATGTGGAGAGATAATTGTCGAACTTCAGTAGATAAGATGCCGACATCGGCTGAAATATTGGAGATGACAGTAAGAACTGAGGTTTGCAGTGAGCCTATTTTGTTTGCAACAGATGTTTCTAGTCTTTCAACTCGTTGGTTGATTACATCTTGAGCAACGAAAAGAGCAGCAGTTGTGGCTTTGTTCGGCTTGTGTTCTATGGCAACTGAGAGTTCAGTTACAACTTCTTGAATATTCTTCAGCTTTGCAAAAACAAAATCTTCGGATCCATTTAGCTTTACAGAATGATAGTATTGGGTTGACTGAATGGATTTGATGGCATCCATTATTTGATTCATATTTGTCTTGATGGTGTTGATTTCTTCGAACAATGCTTCTGAATTTGAGATTTCAGGAGACATGACTCCTATATCTTCCTGATGTGGCACTTGTTCTGGTGGAGTGAAAATTATCATAGTGCGATCAACTATCTCTTCTTGACCTTGAGATGAAGAAGGTTGCTTCTGAGCATCAGAAACACTTTGTTCTAGAATAACAGGGTTATCTGTGGTAACTGCTGTTGGAGAATCATGGGCTTGTTCTTCGTTTGATCAACAGCTGAAACTTGGGGGGGTTCTTCAGTTTGAAGGTTTCCAACATTAGGCAACTGCTCTTCCACAGATTTAGTGAGTGTTTCCTCTTGGTTCTGAGTGAGTACTTCAGTTTCAGATGTTACTTGTTGAACTGTTTCTGGAGCAACAAAAAATTGAGCTTGTTCTGCATTATCAGATAATTGAACATGTTCTTCAGCAATAAAAGTTTGAACTGGGTCTTCAGATCTAACCAAAACTTCTTGTTCTGTTTGTTCAGTCAGAGGATCAACTGATTCAAGATTATGTGCTTCAGTTTGAGCTTCCTGAGCAACTGACTGAATGATTTCATCGATATTGGCGAAGGTAAGTTCAGTCTCAGAGTACAGATGTTGATCCCCGGCTGTTGTTTGTGGAACCTCCTGGGCTGATTTTTTAGCAATGAGTTCTTCAGAAGATTCATTCTGCTGAGGTGATAAAGATTTGTATTCCTCTGTTCCTGAAGATTTTTCTGGAAGAACAAGTTCTTGATCTTGTTCCCAAAACCTTATTTCTCTCTGTAGGCCACTAAGATCTGCATCCAGTTGAGTGAGCACAGCTCTATCTTGATATGCAGTTGGCCCTGTGGGGTTGTAGTTTTCTTTCAACTGTCTTACCATCTTAGTCAGTTGATTAGCCCGTATTTGATCAAAGAAATACTGTCTCCTTTCCAGTGCTTGAATAATGGTAGCAGCTTTAACTACCCTCAAAACTATCTTTTCTAGTTTAATAAACGTCTTCAGTTGGGATTTGTGCTTCAGTTTCTTGGGAAAAATTTCGGTCCTGAAGCCTTTCCAACGGTCAAAAGCTGTGAGTTTTGATGTGGCAAATGTATTTACCTCTTCTCAAATTAGATCGATATGAGTTTGAATGGAGTGAGATGGCCTTGGCTCCTCCTCAAGCTTGCCTTTTCCCTTCTCCGTGGTTAGAATATGAGGAATTTGTAAGCCAGATTTTGTAGACTCCGCTGGTTCCTTCAATGTGACACCTTTTGGTCTAGCCTGAGGTAAAATAGTGGGTTGATTTACACGAGTGAAGGGAGCTTTTACTCTCGTGGGTATCTTTTCAATTGGAACTGTATCATCAGGAGGGATGACCTGCAATGGAATAGCCTGAATAGGCTTTTCAGCAGCTGACTGAGACAGTTTCTCAGTAATGGTTGGTTCCACTGCTGATATTGTTTTGGTTCTTTGTGTCCTCGGTTTCTTGATAAGTTTGGGAGATGGAGTTTTCTCAGAATCTGATTCAATGAGAATCAGTTTTCGCTTTGTAGCCTTCAGTTGGGCCAGCGTCTTGGCTTTCTTGACTGATTTAGGAGCAGCTTGCTGCATCCCAATCTCCTTCTTGACTTTTACGAATTGTTTAGGCGAGAGATCCATCTTGGTTTTTGGTGGCAATATATTCTTGGCAGTGAATATCTTGAATTTTGAGAATTTTTTGGCATTGTTAGCTACCAGTCCTTTGAGTTTCAGAATATAACTGATTGGAATAGCAAACCCCCTGGACTGTTTTGTTGATTGAAGCATATTCTTTAGAATGCTGAAAATAATGTACCTCCAGTTGGCTTTCTTCTCACCCATGATGATTGTCATCACCTGGAATTTCTCAAGAGTGAGAGCTACATATGAGCCAGCTTTAGCAAAAATTCCCTTTGCTACAATATCAGCCAACAACTGAATTTCTGGTTTCAGTTCTTTCTTTGGGTCGGAGACTTTGATTTTCCGCCCATCAGCAGATAATGAGGATTGCATTTGCTCAATATCGAATGTTTTAACTTCAGAGAAACTGACATATCTATCAGTCGGCAAGGAAAACATTTCTCCAAAGTTTTCTTCATATAAGATCAACAACTGATCATTGATAGTGACAGTGATGTTTCCTTCAACAGTAACATACCCTTTCAGATAGAATTCATTCACTTCCTTCGAGTATATTTCTTGTGAAGATTGTCCCAAGAACATTCTGAGCCCAGTAGATTCAATCTTCAGAAAGACATTTTTTATATCAGCTTCTTGAATTGATAAAACTGAGTCAAAATCGATTGCCATGGCATTCATCACGTGAGCAGGGATTTGATTAGCCATTTCGGAAGGTAAGATGATCTGAAATTCGTAGAAAATAAGCTCTGGAAATTAGTATGCTCTTAGAACTGATCGTATGCGTGAAGGAGAAGAACTGAATTGAAGCGGGTATAGTACATTTGAGCGTGACTGTTCAAATTCTGGACACGTGTCAGTCCATGAAAATTTTGAATAAAAAAAATAAGTGTACGTGTGCTGTAATCGTGTGTATAAAGGTTAGCGGTTTTAAAGTAAGCCGCGTTGTCAATCTGCAGTCACGTCAATTTATTTAGAATATAATAAATTTTAATTAGTTAACGTATGTGAGAAGATTTGAAAACAATCCAACTGAACGATCAGTTGGGAAACTGATTCATTTCAGTTGAGAAGTTACAAACAACTGTCTTCTCAGTTAACCTTTTTTAAAATTAATATTCCCCCTAAATTGGTGCATATAATAATTAAAGTAATGCTACAAAATAATTTTAAGAGTGCGAGAAGTTATTGGTCTTGCTGAACCGTTGACGACTCTTCAGTTGTCTTGATATTCTCCTATAAATAGAAATAACTCAATTAGTTTTAGACATATCATCCAAAATATTCAAAAATGTCTGACACGGGTGACTCAAGTCTTTCTCTCTTTTCTGTAGAGGCCAGGAAGGCTGAGATTGAAGACGAAGTCTTCTATGAGAGTCTGCATTATTGGGAGCGATTGTAGGAGCTTGAGCTCTTGTACAATTCTGGGGAGGCCACCACTCCTGAATTGGTGGCAGAACTGAATCAAGTGCGAGAACACTTGAATATTGCTGTGTGGGTGGATGTCTTCAAGGATGGTCACATGTATCAGTTGATGCTCCACAAGGAATTGAAGATCCTTAGGCGCATAGCTCATTCTCACAGCTTTCTCATGACTGCTCCTTCTTCTTTATCTGTTTGGCTGAAATTTTGGATAATTGTTGTGGAGAATATGTATGATGATGTAATCCAGACAAACATTTATAAGTAATGAAATATTTATCTGATTTTAACTCTGTTTTTCTGCAAGTGATATGTTTCATCAGTTGTGACATAAACTGATGAGAAACTAACTGTCATTTGTTGATCATGAACTGGGACTATTTAAACAATTATTAACAGAATTAAAACTGGTGTCAGTTGACTATCAACTGACAACTTAAAGTCCTTGGTAAATGTGAAAGACGCATTAAATGTCGTGAGACTCTTCAGCTTCTCCAACGTCATTTTCCTATAAATAAGATGATAGTGATAAAAATGTGATGCAATATCAGTTCAAAAATATTCAATATGTCTGATTCTGATGCATGCAGCAACACTCATGTTCATGTTTCTGAGCAGTCAGCCCCTCGTTTAACAATCATCAAGAGAAAGATGGAGATATATTTCTTTCAGAAGGTGATTTCAACTTGGGCAAAGATTAATGAGTTGAAGAGGGTGAGTGACAGTGGTGCTATTCCTACTCGTGCTCAGGAGGCAAGAGCACTGAAGTACCTTGAACGTTTTGAAGTTAGACATGTTAGGGATTTGGTTGAAGACAAATGTCTTTTGGAGGCGATGCTATGGAAGGAGTGGCATGTTGTTGATAAAATTTCGAAATCTAGGGCATTTTCTAGAGTTCGAATTTATGAATTAAATGATTGGGTTAAGGCGTGGCTAGATTCAGTTGATGCCATGATATCTTCTATAAAATGGGAACGTTGGTATTCTTAATGAAGTGTTATTTTCAATTTGTTGTGTTCTTATTTTCTTCGTATAATTTTGTTAGTGAAGCAATATTACTAATAATTTCTAAGATAAATCAATTAAACCAAGAATATTTTGAAAATAAGAAAACTTAGCCTCGCGTAATGGTTTTGTGAAGATGTCAGCTGCTTGCTGTTCAGTTGAAATATATTCTAGTCGAATATCCTTCTTCAACGCATGATCCCTGATGAAGTGATGCCTGACATCTATATGCTTGGTCCTTGAGTGAAGAACTGGATTGTAAGTGATGGCAATTGCGCTGGTATTATCACAGAATATGGGCGATTCAGTTGATGTTACTCCATAATCCTTCAGTTGTTGCTGAATCCAGATCAGTTGTGCACAACAGCTACCAGCAGCAAGATATTCTGCTTCTGTTGTTGAGGTAGCTATGGATGTCTGCTTCTTGCTGAACCAAGAGATCAGTCTGTCTCCTAACAACTGACAAGATCCACTTGTACTTTTGCGATAAAGCTTACATCCTGCATAATCTGCATCTGAGTATCCAACTAAATTGAAGGTGGAGTCTTTGGAATACCATAGCCCAACATTTTGCGTGTCCTTAAGATATCTCAGAATTCTTTTAGCAGCTGAGAAATGTGATTGCATAGGGTTTGCTTGAAATCTGGCACACATACAAACAGCAAAAACAATATCAGGACGACTGGCTGTTAGGTATAACAATGAACCTATTAACCCTCTATACAATGTCGCCTCCACTGATATTCCCCCTTCGTCAGTGTCTAGTTTAACTGATGAGCTCATGGAAGTTGTTGCAGCTGAACATGATTCCATACCAAATTTCTTTAGCAACTCCTTTGTATATTTTGTTTGACTAATGAATATACCAGTTTCCAGTTGCTTCACTTGCAGTCCAAGAAAGAATGTCAGTTCACCCATCATGCTCATTTCAAACTTATCCTGCATTAACTTAGCAAACTTTTCGCACAATTTGGGGTTAGTTGACCCAAAAATTATATCATCAACATAAATTTGAACTAGTAGAATATGATTATTTTTAGTAAATTTAAACAAGGTCTTATCAACTGATCCGACTGTAAAGTCATGATCAGTTAAGAATTTTGAAAGAGTTTCATACCAAGCCCTGGGAGCTTGTTTAAGACCATATAATGCTTTGTTCAAATAGTATACATGATCAGGAAATTTGTGGTTTATAAAACCTGGAGGTTGTTCAACATATACTTCTTCTTGTAACTGACCATTTAGGAATGCACTCTTCACATCCATCTGGTAAACTTTGAAGTTTTTGTGAGATGCATAAGAAATAAATATTCTGATTGCTTCCAATCTTGCAACTGGAGCATACGTCTCATCGTAGTCAATTCCTTCTTCTTGCCTATATCCTTGTGCTACTAGTCTTGCTTTGTTGCGTATAACTGAACCGTTCTCGTTTAGTTTATTCTTGTACACCCATTTTGTACCTATAATGGTTTTTGAAGTTGGTCTTGGAACTAAGTTCCAGACGTTATTGTGAGTGAACTGATTCAGCTCTTCTTGCATAGCATTTACCCAGTTAGGATCAGCAAGAGCTTCATCAGTTTTCTTTGGTTCCAGTTGTGAAACAAAGGCTGAATGAATAAATAAATTTAACATTTGATTGCGAGTTCTTACTGGATCAGATGGATTTCCTATTACCACATGTGGTGGATGTGATTTTCTCCATCTGTACTCTGCATTTGTTTCATCAGCAACTGCTTCAGTTGGTAACTGAGTGCAATTTTCAGCTTCAGTTGATGCCTCGTTAGCTGGTATTTGAATGTTATCAGTTTGCTTTAATAACTGATTGTCATCATTGACTTCCTGCTCATTTAATTGATCCAATATTTCTGGTTCTGGTGTTTGAAAGATGTCTTGATTGTTATGACTTTCTTCTTTGTCATCATCTTCCAAACTGATATCTGTAAATTGATCAGCTAGCTCAACTTGATCAGTTGGCTTATCAGTTAGTACAGTTTCATCAAAATCAACATGCGCAGATTCTTCAACATTTAAAGTTTTCTTATTAAAGACTCTATAAGCTATACTAACTGATGAATATCCAAGGAATATTCCTTCTGCAGATTTGGCATCAAATGCTTTTAAGTAATTTTTACCATTATCATGAATAAAGCATCTATAGCCGAATATTTTGAAATAAGTGATTATACTTTTTCTTCCATGTCAGATCTCATATGGTGTTTTCATATGATTCTTATTAATCATTGATCTGTTCTGAGTATAACAAGCAGTGTTTACTGCCTCAGCCCAAAATCTTTGAGAAATGCCAGAATCAGCAAGCATTGTTCTAGCAGCTTCTTTAAGAGTCCGGTTTCTTCTCTCACCTACACCGTTTTGCTGAGGAGTTCTTGCTGCTGAGAGCTCATGCTTGATTCCAGCATTTTCTAGAAAACTTGAAAGTGTTTGATTGATGAATTCAGTTCCTCGATCAGATCTGATTCGATCAATCCCAACTGATTTTTCATTTAAAAGTCTTTTGAAGAGTTTAATCAGTTGTGCAGCCGTATGGTCTTTGGATTTGAGAAATATAACCCAAGTAAATCTTGCAAAATCATCTACAACCACCAAGGTGTATTTCATTCCCCCTAAGCTCATGACTGGTATTGGACCGAAGAGATCCATGTGCAATAGTTCTAAGCATCGGGATGAAGATTTACAGCCCTTGTTTTTGAAAGAAGATCGTACTTGTTTTCCATACTGACATGTTGAGCAAAGTTTTTCTTTTGAAAAATTTATTTTGGGCAAACCAGTTACAAGTTCATGTTTACTCAGATAAGCAATGGATTTAAAGTTTAAATGATTTAACCTTTTATGCCACAACCATTTTTGAGATGATTTTGAAGCAATGAAGCAGACTGGTGCATGAGGCTGTTCATTCCAACTGACTTTATATGTGTTTACACATCGTTTGCCAGTTAGTATGATTTCATCAGTTGATGTTTTAACTAAGCATGAGTTTTTATCAAATTGTACCGAGAATCCATTGTCGCATAACCGACTGATACTAATCAAGTTATACTTCAGATTCTCTACTAATAAAACATCTTTAATAGTAAAGTTACCATGGATAATATTACCCTTACCCACGGTTTTACCTTTGAAATTATCTCCGAAACTGATGTTTGGACCACTATATTTGATTAGTTGAGATAGCATACTTGCATCTCCTGTCATATGTCATGAGCAACCGCTGTCCAAATACCATATTAAATTTTTATTTGTACCTGTTACCTGCAAGCACACACATAATTTGATTTGGTACCCATATCTATTTGGGTCCAAAGCTTATTAGTCCCTTTGGAACCCATACTTGGATTAGTCTAACTGACTTTCCAGTAGCTGTATTCCAAATGGTTTTTCTCTGTTTTTTTGTGCTTGGTGAATAGTGTACAGATGATACAGTATGTATTTTAGCTTGGTTCAACTGATTGTTTAGTCTGTATCTTTTCTGGACTGGTTTGCAGTTATAATAATTTGAATAATTCTTGCTAAATCTTTTTGACGAATGATTTTCCGACTCAGTAGAGATTTTTGGACTGTAACCAACTCCATGTCTTCTGGCCTTATACATATTCTCAATAGGTTTTTCATTCAGTTTGCTGGGCTCAAATTTCTCTTGTTCTACTGTCGATCTGACAAATTGAATGTACTTCCCTTTGTTCATTGTCAGCTTTGGTTGAGTATCATTTGAAAACCTTTCTTCTTAATTACTGAACCCTAAACCAGTTTTATCAGAAACTGATTTTTGTGAATCATGCATCTCATTCAATGCAGTAGACGACTTATTCCAAGATTGAATGAGTTCAGTTTTTTTTGAATTTTCAAGGATCAATTTCTGGATCAGTGACTGATATTTCTTTCTCTCTGCTTTTAGCTCAGCAATTTCTCTTTCTAGACTCAACCTATCAACTGATTCATCAATTTTGGTTTTGTTGTCCATGGGATCATTTTGCTTTGACTTTATTTCCTCAAATGATGATGCAAGTTTCTGGTACTTATTTACCATTTCATGCAATGTTAAAATGAGTTCTTCTCGTGTAAAATCAGTTGAACTAAAATCAAATACCTGTTGACTTGTAGATTCTGCTTCAGTATCATTTGCCATTAGACATTTGACTTCCTCTTCATCACTTGAGCTATATGAGCTTTCTGGTTCTGATTCGTCACTATCAGTTTCTGTCCATTTGGATTTGTTCTCTTCAGCTAATAGAACTTTGTGTTTCTTTCTGTAGGTTTTCTCATTGTAAGGCTCGAGATTCATTAGTTTTTATTGACGTGAGACTCGGAATATATGAGAATGCATGACGTGCAATGAGGGGAGAAAGACATGAGAAATTATGAGTTGCTAGACCGCAACCGCGCTTAGAACAAGAGTGCACCCGCGGTTATTAATTCTGGAATTGTGAATGTGCTGCCGAAGCAACACCGCACCCGCGGTCTAGGAAGCAACGCACCCGCGGTGCAGGGATAGAAAATAAGAATTTTATTCGAAACCATACCGCACCCGCGGTCTTGTACAGCACCGCACCCGCGGTCACTAATTTCAGAAAATGAAAGGGCTGCCGAAGCATGAGCGCACCCGCGCTAAGGGAATCACCGCACCCGCGGTGCTACATGCGGGAATGCCACCTTTGTTCCTTGGCTTGACACATGGCATGTATATATATATATGAAGCTGCTGAATCTTCATTCTCATTCAGACAGAGAGATAAGCGAGAGCATGCAAAGGGAGAACTTCCATTTCTTTCAATCTAGAACTTGTGATTTTGAATGATTTAGTGATCCGATTTTAATTCCGAGTCCGGAATTGTGATCCTTGCAACAAGAGCTAGCTAAGGATGTAAGTATTGTTTATTTTCAGCATGTTTCGAAATTCATATGTTGGAAGAATTGTGATTTTGTTAGGAATATGTGTTCTTGAGTTTAGGAGCATTGTAGAAACGTAAACGGATCGATTTTCAGACGCTGTACGTACTGTTTCGAAATTACAGCATGTATTATGTGAAGATTATGCAGAATTCGGTATACATATTTGTGTTGGATGAGATTATGAGTTATTGGGATTGATTGTGATATTGTTATGTTGAGATTGAGTTATCGGTATCGAGAAATCACGCCGTTACGCCGTTGAATTGTATTGAAATCAATTACAGATTTGTACATTGAGTTGATTGAGATGTATTTTGATAGAAGGTGTCTACACATTGCCATTTCAGATTTGTATTGGCCATCTTGAGTTCGAGCTTTCGACTACGACGCCGACCATTCGACAAGAAAGGTATAATTCATGTGGTCACGGGATTGCACAACTCGGTTCAGATTTGATACGAGTTTCCCTAAATCACATACTAGATTGTTATTACATTTGATTATGTAATGTCTTGTTTATTGATTTATATTGAGTCCTGAGATAGGAGATATTGGCAGATCGGCCAAAACTAGACGTTTCGGTGTATCGACGCATAGTAGCAGATTTTCTCTATGTGTAGACCCTCGATACAGAGTTGACCGAAGTCCTAGGAATAAGACGTACCGTCACCCCGAGTGGTTGGGTAGGTGACAGACCGTCTTATTCACACCGGGATCCCTAGATTAGAAACGAATTGAGTCAAGAATTTGATGTTGAATACAGATTTGTATTCCTTTACATGTTTAGATTTTAATTGATGTTACCTGATATATGCTATGCCTTTGTACATGATTATTACATTGCATGCATACATGTTTTATACTGGGATATGTTCTCACCGGAGTTATCCGACTGTTGTCGTGTCTGTATGTGTGCATGGCAACAGGTGGGGCAGGATCTGGGTCTCGAGCTAGATGAGAGATTGACGATAGCGTGGAGATCCCGGGCGTTGAAGATTTCTAGTGTTCCTATTAGACTGTTACTACTTATGTTTGTAGTTGGAATTTGAACACTAGTGTATGATTGTACTAAACAGACATGTATGTACATGATGTTGTTTAATTATTATAAAGACATGTGATGCTTTGATTATATATTTGAATTAATGTTAAAAGCAAAATTTTGACCCACATTTTCGAGCAAAGATCCAATAAATCCCAAAAGAATTGAGTTAGAGCCCGGGTCCCCACAACAGGTGGTATCAGAGCTGTAGGTTCTGTAGACTAAGATAGAATAGAATGAGCGGGGTAGATCGAGTCATCTTCCTTGCTTTTGAGATGCTAGCATGATTTATTGCTTTCTTTATTATATGTTGTTGCATTATCTGAGTTGATTTACAGCATATACTTGTCAAGCCTGAATCAGAACCGATTCTCGATCAGAGGTTTATGATCAGAGGAAGGCTGAGACAGATGATATTGATTGTGTAATAATCAGTTTGATAATCAGATTTATGCCGCCTAGACGTATACCACAGCCAGAGCAGGGTAGCACATCAGGTGCACAGATGGACGTCACCGCTACGCCGATGGAGACCTTATTGAAGAGGTTTCAGTCTTTCCATCCTCCTACGCTGAAGGGCACAGAGAGTGCAGTAGAGTGCGAGAGCTGGCTTGATGATATCGAGATGTTGTTTGAGTCTTTGGAATATACTGATGAGCGACGTGTGAAATTGGTAGGGCATCAGCTGCAAGAGGTTGCAAAGAGCTGGTGGTTAACTACGAAGAGAGCCTTGGAGCACCGAGGCATTGACATCTCGTGGAAAGTCTTCAAGGATGAGTTCTATCAGCGCTTCTTCCCCGTCTCCTACCGAAAAGATAAAGGAGCTGAATTTGCGAATCTGAGGCAGGGACAGTGGAACATCCAGGAGTATGTTGCTAAATTTTCTGCATTGCTTCGATTTGCACCGCATGTGGCAGGGAACGACGAGGCAGTGGCCGATCAGTTCATCAATGGGTTGAATCCAGATGTCTTTACTTTGGTTAACACGGGACGGCCTAATACTTTTTCAGAGGCACTGAACCGAGCGAAGGGAGCAGAGGCTGGCCTGATCAGGCAGCGAGGCGCTTCTTACAGTGCTCAAGGGCAGAGACAGCCACAACCTACCGCCGTTCAGTTTCCACCACCTCCTCCTCGCTTCGATAGTGGATCTAGTAGTAGTGGTAAGAAGGAATTTCTGAAGGTTAAGGGCAAGCAGTTTAAGCGATCTGGGAGCAGTTCATCGAGTTCGAGTGGATCTCGACAGAGAGGTCAGGGTTCAGATTATAGTGGCGTGTATTGTAGTTTGTGCAGAGGGCGACAAGCCACGGAGCAGTGTCAAGGAGTTATAGGACGCTGCAACATCTGTAGGCAACCGGGACACTTTGCCAGAGTTTGTCCCCAGATAGGTGCACAACGATTCCAGATTACAGGGTCATCAGCACCAGTGCCACAGATTGAGAGACAGGCATCCTCTGTACACTCCTTCCAGCCACCCTCTACACAGACTCAATAGAGACCAGGAGGTAGTCAGACAGTGAGTCAACCTCCCAGACAGCAGGCTAGGGTCTTTGCGCTGACAGAAGAGCAGGCGCAGGAGGCACCAGATGACGTCATTGCAGGTAACTGTTTTCTTTGCGGTTATCCTGCATACGTGTTGATAGACACAGGTGCATCCCATACATTTATATCTGAACATTTTGCATTGAGATATTCATTGCCTGTTGAGTCTTTGTCGACGGTAGTGTCTATAGTTTCTCCGTTGGGAAGTGGTTTGATATCTGTGACTACTGTTAGACATTGTATGCTTCAGTTTGAGGGGCATGAGATTGATCTAGATTTTATAGTACTTGGTTTAGCTGATTTTGACTGTATAGTTGGTATAGACATGTTGATCAAGTACAGGGCCACTGTAGATTGTTTCTACAAAATTTTCAGATTCAGACCCGAAATGACAGATGAGTGGAAATTCTACGGAAAGGGTTCCAGATCTCGGATTCCCTTAGTATCTGCTCTGACTATGAGTAGATTGCTTCAGAGAGGAGCAGAGGGCTTTCTTGTATATTCAGTAGATTTACTGAAGTCGGGCCCAGCATTGGCAGATCTGCCAGTAGTTTGCGAGTTTGCAGATGTTTTTCCAGATGAGATTCCGGGATTGCCTCCAATCCGAGAGGTAGATTTTAGCATAGATCTTGTGCCAGGTAGTGTTCCTATTTCGAGAGCTCCGTATAGGATGGCGCCTATTGAACTGAAAGAATTGAAAGCACAGTTGGAAGATCTTCTGTCCAAGGGATATATCTGACCCAGTGTATCTCCTTGGGGTGCTCCGGTGCTTTTTGTTAGAAAGAAAGATGGTTCGATGCGACTATGTATTGATTATAGGCAGTTGAACAAGGCAACAGTGAAGAACAAGTATCATTTGCCTCGCATCGATGATTTATTTGATCAGTTACAGGGATCTTCTGTATACTCGAAGATTGATCTGAGATCAGGGTATCATCAGCTCAGAGTAAGAGACGTTGATATACCGAAGACTGCATTCCGAACCAGGTATGGACATTACGAGTTTATTGTTATGCCTTTCGGTTTGACGAATGCACCAGCGGTATTTATGAGTTTGATGAACCGCATCTTTCAGAGATATTTAGATGATTTTGTGATTGTGTTCATTGATGATATTTTGGTTTATTCGAAGAGTCTGACTGAGCATGCAGATCATCTGAGGATTGTATTGCAGACTTTGAGAAAAGAGCAGTTATACGCCAAATTGTCCAAGTGCGAATTCTGGCTGAAACAGGTTGTCTTTTTGGGGCACATTATATCTGGAGATGGTATTGCGGTAGATCCGAGTAAAGTTGAGGCTGTGATAAGTTGGCCGAGACCGACTTCTGTGCCGGAGATACGCAGTTTCATGGGTCTAGCCGGGTATTATCGTCGTTTTATCCGAGATTTTTCCAGTATAGCGAAACCTATCACCCAGTTGACACAAAAGAACATGCCATTTGTATGGTCCGAAGATTGTGAAGCCAGTTTTGTAGAGTTGAAGAAGAGGCTGACTAGTGCGTCTGTTTTGACGATTCCTTCAGGTACAGATGAGTTTGTTGTATATTGTGACGCATCTCAAGAGGGCTAGGATGTGTTCTTATGCAGCGAGGGCACGTGATAGCGTACGCCTCTAGACAGCTGAAGTCGCACGAAACTCGTTATCCAATTCATGATCCTGAATTGGCGGCTATTGTCTTTGCACTCAAGATCTGGCGCCATTATCTGTATGGCGAGAAATTTGAGATCTATTCCGATCATAAGAGCCTGAAGTACCTCTTTTCTCAGTCAGAGTTGAACATGAGGCAGCGACGATGGCTTGATCTGCTGAAAGATTTTGATTGCGAGAACAATTACTATCCCGGGAAGTCGAATGCAGCGGCAGACGCCTTGAGTCGAAAGGTATGTGCTCTTTCCTTGTCGACAGTAGGGGTATCGAATTTAGTAGAGGATTGTTGTTTGTCTGGGTTGACATTTGATACAGAGAGTAGACCGTTGCGACTTGCTGCGATTCAGATTGAGCCAGATTTGATTTTGAGGGTTAAAGAAGCGCAGAGAACTGATCCGAGCGTTCAGAGATCGATTGATATGGTCAGAGCTGGTCATATATCAGAGTATTAGGTTAGAGATTCTGTTTTGTATGTGAATAACCGTTTAGTAGTGCCAGATGTACCCGATTTGAGACGACAGATCATGGCAGAAGCACACTGTAGTCGGTTCAGCATTCATCCTGGTGGCAGGAAGATGTATAATGATCTGAAAACACAATTCTAGTGGAAACAGATGAAGACCGACATTGCAGACTTTGTGTCTAAATGCCTGAATTGCCAGCAGGTGAAGGCAGAAAGAAAGAAGCCCGGAGGTTTACTTCAGAGTTTATCTATTCCTGAATGGAAATGGGATCACATTTCCATGGATTTCGTGACGAAGTTACCTCGATCTTCGCGGGGCTGTGACGCGATTTGGGTTGTGATAGACAGACTGACCAAATCAGCGTGCTTTATTCCATACGGAATGACCTATCGACACGATCAGATGGCAGAGTTGTATGTCAGAGAGGTCGTTAGATTGCACGGTGTGCCGAAGTCGATCGTATCAGATCGTGATCCACGATTCACTTCTCACTTCTGGCACAGTTTGCAGCAGGCTCTAGGTACGACTTTACACCTGAGCACTGCTTATCATCCTCAGACAGACGGACAGTCAGAGCGGACTATCCAGACTTTAGAGGACATGCTGAGAGCTGTAGTACTAGATTTTGGTACTAGTTGGCAAGATTCATTGCCGTTGTGTGAATTTTCATACAACAACAGCTATCAGACTAGCATTGAGATGACACCGTTCGAAGCTTTATACGGAAAGAAGTGCCGATCTCCGTTGTACTGGGATGATATCTCTGAGGTACCAGAGTTGGGACCTGATATGATTCGTGAGATAACCGAGAAAGTAAAGATCATTCAGAAGCGAATGAAGACAGCACAGGATAGGCAAGCGAAATACGCCAATATCAGACGCAGACCGTTGATATTTGAACAGGGAGACAGAGTATTTTTGAAGATTTCACCTTTCAGAGGCGTTGTCAGATTTGGCAAGCGTGGGAAGTTGTCTCCTAGATACGTCGGTCCGTATGAGATGCTTGAAAAGATTGGCGATCGAGCTTACAGACTTGCTCTTCCTCCTTCTTTGTCGGGAATACATGACGTATTCCATGTATCGATGTTGCGCAAATATATGCCAGATGATTCTCATGTCATTCATCTTGACGAAGCCGAGTTAGATAAGACTCTGAGCTATGTTGAAAGACCGATACAAATTCTTGATCTGAAAGAAAAGAAGCTCAGAACGAAGACTATTCCGCTAGTAAAAGTCCAATGGAGTCGTCATGGCATCGAAAAAGCAACTTGGGAGACAGAATCAGAGATGAGACAGAAACATACCGAGTTATTCATATGATGTAAGTAAATATTCAGTTTTGATTATATTGCTTATGTTCGTGCTTTGATAGATTGCCTGCGATTTCGAGGACGAAATCATTTCTTAGATGGGGAGAAATGTAAGGCTCGAGATTCGTTAGTTTTTATTGACGTGAGACTCTGAATATATGAGAATGCATGACGTGCAATGAGGGGAGAAAGACATGAGAAATTATGAGTTGCTAGACCGCAACCGCGCTTAGAACAAGAGTGCACCCGTGGTTATTAATTCTGGAATTGTGAATGTGCTGCCAAAGCAACACCGCACCCGCGGTCTAGGAAGCAACGTACCCGCGGTGCAGGGATAGAAAATAAGAATTTTATTCGAAACCATACAGCACCCGCGGTCTTGTACAGCACCGCACCCGCGGTCACTAATTTCAGAAAATGAAAGGGCTGCCGAAGCATGAGCTCACCCGCGCTAAGGGAATCACCGCACCCGCGGTGCTGCATGCGGGAATGCCACCTTTGTTCCTTGGCTTGACACATGGCATGTATATATATGAAGCTGCTGAATCTTCATTCTCATTCAGACAGAGAGAGAACCGAGAGCATGCAAAGGGAGAACTTCCATTTCTTTCAATCTAGAACTTGTGATTTTGAATGATTTAGTGATCCGATTTTAATTCCGAGTCCGGAATTGTGATCCTTGCAACAAGAGCTAGCTAAGGATGTAAGTATTGTTTATTTTCAGCATGTTTCGAAATTCATATGTTGGAAGAATTGTGATTTTGTTAGGAATATGTGTTCTTGAGTTTAGGAGCATTGTAGAAACGTAAACGGATCGATTTTCAGACGCCGTACGTACTGTTTCGAAATTACAGCATGTATTATGTGAAGATTATGCTGAATTCGGTATACATATTTGTGTTGGATGAGATTATGAGTTATTGGGATTGATTGTGATATTGTTATGTTGAGATTGAGTTATCGGTATCGAGAAATCACGCCGTTACGCCGTTGAATTGTATTGAATTCAATTACAGATTTGTACATTGAGTTGATTGAGATGTATTTTGATAGAAGGTGTCTACACATTGCCATTTCAGATTTGTATTGGCCATCTTGAGTTCGAGCTTTCGACTACGACGCCGACCATTCGACAAGAAAGATATAATTCATGTGGTCACGGGATTGCACAACTCGGTTCAGATTTGATACGAGTTTCCCTAAATCACATACTAGATTGTTATTACATTTGATTATGTAATGTCTTGTTTATTGATTTATATTGAGTCCTGATATAGGAGATATTGGCAGATCGGCCAAAACTAGACGTTTCGGTGTATCGACGCATAGTAGCAGATTTTCTATATGTGTAGACCCTCGATACAGAGTTGACCGAAGTCTAGGAATAAGACGTACCGTCACCCCGAGTGGTTGGGTAGGTGACAGACCCTCTTATTCACACCGGGATCCCTAGATTAGAAACGAATTGAGTCAAGAATTTGATGTTGAATACAGATTTGTATTCCTTTACATGTTTAGATTTTAATTCATGTTACCTGATATATGCTATGCCTTTGTACATGATTATTACATTGCATGCATACATGTTTCATACTGAGATATGTTCTCACCGGAGTTATCCGGCTGTTGTCGTGTCTGTATGTGTGCATGGCAACAGGTGGGGCAGGATCTGGGTCTCGAGCTAGATGAGAGATTGACGATAGCGTGGAGATCTCGGGCGTTGAAGATTTCTAGTGTTCCTATTAGACTGTAACTACTTATGTTTGTAGTTGGGATTTGAACACTAGTGTATGATTGTACTAAACAGACATGTATGTAAATGATGTTGTTTAATTATTATAAAGACATGTGATGCTTTGATTATATATTTGAATTAATGTTAAAAGCAAAATTTTGACCCACATTTTCGAGAAAAGATCCAATAAATCCCAAAAGAATTGAGTTAGAGCCCGGGTCCCCACACTCATCATCTCTGGGTCTTCTCTTATGCTCATATGGTTTCTTTCTTCTGTCAGTTGATCCTTGACTGTCCTTTTTAGGTTTAGGACAGTCAGCAATGTAATGACCTGTTTTGCCACAATTGTAGCAAGCATTTGTTTCTTCTTTGGAATTATTTCTCTGGTATTGCTTCTGAAGGTTTCCTTGGTTCTTTCTCATGAACCTCCCAAACTTTTTGATGAATAATGACATAGCATCATTGCTTAACTGATCAACAGATTTCTCAACTGAACTAGTTGGTTCAGTTCTGACAGCTGCTAAAGCAGTTGTAGTTGTAGGAGTAGATGGTTCTCCTTCTCTGTTTTGCAATTCAAATTCATAAGCTTATAAATCAGCAAATAGTTCATGAAGTTCGATCTGGTTCAAGTCTTTAGATTCTCTCATAGCCATAGTTTTGACATCCCATTCCTTTGGAAGACCTTTCATCACTTTTAGTGTAACCTATTTGTTGGTATACACTTTTCCGAGTGCATTTAATTCATTCACAATACTGCTCACCCTTTCATCATTCTCGTTCATTGATTCTCCAACCTTCATTTTGATATTTTGGACAGCAACTGAGAGTTTATTTTCTTTTTTTTGGTCATTTCCTTCATATAACTGAATCAACTTCTCCCAAATTTCTTTGCTGTTTTGCACATCTTTATTTTGTTGAAGGTTGCTTTGTCCAGTGTTTTGTATAGAGTATCTTTGGCCACATTGTCAAGATTAGCTTTCCTTTTGTCTTCAGTTGTCCACTCTTCTCTGGGCTTTTTAATTCTCTGTGGTGCCCCTTCAGTTATGGTAATTGCTGTGTTTGATTTTAGAATCTTCATGGGTCCGTCTGTTATGACATACCACATATCATCATCTTGTGCAGCTAAGTGAGCCTGCATTCTGATTTTCCAGTCATCGAAATCTTCTCTTGAGAACATAGGAATTTTATTGAATAAAGTCATGCTAGCAGATTTATAAATCAGAAGTATTCAAGAACAAGATTCAACTGCTCTGATACCACTTGATAGGATCGGTTGTCGTAACAAGAGTGTTTAGAAGGGGGGGGGGAGGGGGGGGTTGAATAAACACTTACACTTAAAGTTGTTCTTTAACAATATTTGAGTTCAGTTTAGTGACAAACTGAATCTCGGAATCTTGTTGGTCAATAACAATCAGTTAAACTAGAGTAGTTGCGGAAAGTAACTGACTGAAAGATAGAATACGAAACTGAAAGAAATATGCAAGAGTTGTTTCTGGATGTTCGGAGAATTTAATTACTCCTACGTCACCTCTTCTATCACAACGATAGGATATTCACTAAAAGACTTTGATCAAGTACAACACTTGTACAGACCCATTTCAGTTAGGACTTACAACTGCCAAAACTGAAACTCCTAGTTCTACACAATATTCTCAGTACGTAACTGATATTAGTACAAATTGAATCTAACAGCTTTTAGAGAGTGCTAATAAGCTCAGATTGTAGCCTTGATTGCTACGAGTAATTCAAATGAAAGTGAGCTAAGATTTTGACAGAGTAACAGCAAGCTTAAGATTGAGTAATCGTCTCTATTTCTTCTGCTGTTCTTCAGTCATATTTATACTTCTCTTTCAACGGTAACTTTGATATGCATTTGAATTCTAGTATCCGTTGAATGCCATTTCATCATTTGTTGGGCAATGTTCTCTTCATTGATTGTCATACGGCGTCTTAATTGCAGTAGCCGAAATACGTTGTTCTATGCTGTAATGATTGAGGTGCGGCTTTCCATATTCATTTGCTGTTTACTATGTCCTTTTATCGGTTGAATGTTCTTTCCCGAGAAGCATTCAGTTGAGATATGTTTTGACTGAAACTTATGCGGCTGAGTATATTAACTGATCGGTTTCCAACAGATCAGTTTTCTTCATTTGTTCAGCTGGTTTCAGTTGTTAAATATTCAGTTGTCTCATAATTCAGTTAGTTTCTTCAGTTTGTCAAACTCCGAAATTTTGTTTCCAACATAATATTAATTTCTTGGTACCATTTAAATGTTTGTTTGGTTTTACCAACCATTTAAAATGGAAACCTTGATTTAGTGTTTACAAATATATATATATATATATATATATATATATATATATATATATATATATATATATATATATATATATATATATAGCACAATAAATACTTGACAACATTTACAAGTTTTTGTATATATCATATACTTATAATATAATAATATATAACATAATAAAAATATGATTATTTAATATATATTGGAACCATTTTAATAACTGGATTTCAATAATGTTCCTTAATGTTAACTTTATTAAAATACCAAGAGTGGATCCTTTAAACTCAACTACTTAAATTAAAATTTGAACAATTAAAAATTACCAATTAAAGATTCAAACCATTAAAAGAAAAAAAACAAAAACAAAAACAAAAAGACATTGTAGTGGACTTGTAATTACCTTAGCTTCTCTGTGGATACGATATTCGGACTCACCGAATTATACTGCTTGTGGACAACCTGCTCTTGGGAGTGCAACAATCAAAGTCGCAACAGAGATCTCACAAAGCGGCAATGCATCTTGCTAGTTAGGGCTAAAATCAAGCACTACATCTCTAAGCATATCTTCCAGTTCTGGATAGTCCGCTCTGACTGTCCGTCGGTCTGAGGATGATATGCGGTACTCAGATGTAACTTCGTACCTAGAGCCTGCTGCAAACTCTGCCAGAAGTGCGATGTAAACCGAGGATCACGGTCTGAAACAATCGACTTCGACAATCCGTGCAATCTGAGCACTTCTCTGACATAAATCTCTGCCATCTGATCATGTCGGTACGTCATCTTGTACGGAATAAAACATGCTGATTTGGTCAATCTGTCAATCACGACCCAAATCGCATCACAACCTCAGGAGGATCTCGGTAACTTCGTCACGAAGTCCATGGAAATGTGATCTCATTTCCATTCAGGAATCGATAAGCTCTGTAATAATCCTCCTGGTTTCTTTCTCTCAGCTTTTACTTGTTGGCAATTCAGACATCTGGATACAAACTCAGCAATATCAGCTTTCATCTGTTTCCAATAGAGCTGTCTTTTCAAATCATTATACATTTTTCTGTCACCAGGATGAATACTGAATCGACTGATGTGCGCTTCTGATAATATCTGTCGTTTCAAATCGGAAACATTCGGCACAACAAGACGATTATTCACATACAGTACACTGTCACATACCTGATACTCTGATCGATGCCCTGCTCTGACCCTCGATATCGAATTTTGTACATTCTGATCAACTTTCTGAGCTGCTTTAATTCTCAAAATCAGCTCTGGTTCCACTTGAACGGCATACAATCGTAATGGCCTACAATCTGTCTCAAATACCAATCCAGACAAACAGCAGTCTTCGATCAAATTTGAAACACCACTCGTCGATAAGGATAATGAACACACCTTTCGACTCAGTGCATCAGATGCTGCATTCGACTTTCCTGGATGGTACTTGATCTCACCATCGAAATCTTTAAGCAAATCAAGCCATCTTCGCTATCTCATATTCAATTCTGATTGTGAAAATAGATATTTCAGGCTTTTATGATCAGAATAAATCTCAAACTTCTCACCGTACAGATAGTGTCGCCATATCTTTAATGCAAAGACGATGGCAGTAAATTCAAGATCATGAATTGCGTAGCGAGTCTCGTGTGGCTTCAACTGTCGTGAAGCATAAGCGATAACATGGCCTCGATGCATCAATACACATCCCAATCCCCTGTGAGAAGCGTCACAATAAACAACAAAGTCACCAATACCTGAGGGAATAGTCAGTATTGGAGCACTGGTCAGTCTCTTCTTCAACTCTAGAAAACTGGACTCACAGCCTTCTGACAAAACAAATGGTGTATTCTTCTGAGTTAACTGCGTAATCGGTTTAGCAATACTCGAGAAATCTTTAATAAATCGTCAGTAACATCCTGCCAAACCCATGAAACTGCGTATTTCTGGTACAGATGTTGGTCTAGGACAACTGATCACGGCTTCAATCTTACTGGGATCAACAGAAATACCGTCTACGTATATAATATGACCCAGAAATACCACATGTCTCAACAAAAATTCACATTTCGACAGTTTCACATACAGTTTTTCAGCCCTCAAAATTCCCAACACAGTTCTCAAGTGTTCGACATGCTCAATCGTATTCTTGGAATAAATAAGAATATCATCAATAAAAATAATCACAAAATCATCCAGATATCTCTGGAATATACGGTTCATCAGACCCATAAATACAGCTGCAGCATTCGTCAAACCAAACGGCATGACAATAAACTCATAATGTCCATACCTGGTTCTGAACGCAGTCTTTGGGATATCTGAATCCCGGACTCTCAGCTGATGATATATAGATCTCAGATCGATATTGGAATATACAGAAGAACCATGCAACTGATCAAATAAATCGTCAATACGAGGCAAGGGATATTTGTTCTTTACCGTTGCCTTGTTCAGTTGCCGGTAATCGATACAGAGTCTTATCGAACAGTCTTTCTTTTTCACAAACAGTACTGGAGCACCCCAAGGAGATATACTCGGTCTGATATACCCCTTGGCCAGTAAATGCTCCAATTGTTCTTTCAACTCTTTCAACTCAATCGGTGCCATTCTGTACGGAGCCCTCAAAATCAGAACTATACCTGGCATCAACTCAATGCTGAAGTCTATCTCTCGAATCGGAGGCAAACCAGGAATCTCATTTGGAAAGACATCAGCAAACTCACATACCACTGGCAAATCGGCCAATGATGGACTCGATTTTAGTATATCAATTGAATAAACAAGGAATCCCTCCACTCCTTTCTCTAACAATCGAGTCATAGATATTACGGATGTCAAAGGAATTTTGGCTCGAGAACCCTTACCGTAAAATTTCCACTCATCAGCGATCTCAGGTCTGAATCTCACAATTTTGTGGAAACAATCAAAGGTAGCCCTGTACTTGGTCAGCATATCGATACCAATAATATAGTCAAAATCAGACAACCCAAGTACGATACAATTTAACTCAATCTCATGCCCGTCATACTGTAGCACACAATGGTTAACAGACTTCACTGATATCAAACATGTCCCCAAAGGAGAAGAGACAGACATTACAGCAGATAATGACTCAGAAGGCAAAGCATGAATCAATGCAAATTGTTCAGAAATAAAAGTATGTGAAGCACCGGTATCAATCAATACATATGCAGGGTAAGCACATAAAGAACAGTTATCTGCAACAACTTCATCTGGTGCTTCCTGAGCCTGCTCCTCTGTCAAAGCAAATACTCTGGCCTGCTGTCAAGGAGGCTGGCTAACTATCTGGCTTCCTCCTGGCCTCTGCTGTGACTGAGATGGTGCTGGCTGAAATGAATGAACAGCAGCCGATCGTCTATCAGTCTGTGCTGCTGATCCTGATGATTCGGCTCCCTGGGATCTTTGGGAACCTCTATGTGGACATACTCTGGCAAAATGTCCCTGCTGTCTGCAGAAGTGACAATTACCAAGCACTCCTTGGCATTGTTCTGTGGGATGTCTCACTCCACATGTTCTGCAGTAAGCTCCGGTATAACTCTGTTTGGAACCACTGGAGCTAGAAGAACTGCTGTCAGCTTCTTAAACTGCTTCCCTCTGGTCTTCAGAAAATCTTTCCTTCCATTATAGGATTGGATGTACTTCCTTGTTCTGGTACTCGTCTCGGAGGCATATCTGATAATCAAATAGATTAGCAGCAAATACCAAAATTCTGTTTCAATCCTCCTCTGATCATCTTACTGCTGATCTAGATTCAATACTGATCCCATCTCAATAAAACATATTACTATATCAAATCAGATAAACAAGTAACATGTAATAAAGCAGTAAGACATGCTAGCATTCAAAAGCAGGAAAGAAAACCTCAATCTACCCCGCTTACTAGCCTCTTCTATCTCAATCTAAAGGATCTATCGCTCTGATACCACATGTTGTGGGGACCCGGACGCTAATCATGTTCTTAATCGTTATTGGGACTAAATCAATTATAATAATCAGGGTCTAAATTTTTTTTTTAAAAATGCGGAAGGTAATGGAATCAAACTCCTATACATATCAGTATAAAAGTATAAATATGATAAAATATACAATCATACATACTCAGGTTCAACAACTACTATCAAGTGTTCAAACCCTAGCTCTAATCCAAGTCCGGTATCACCACTCTAATCTCGGTCTGTCTTCATCTCTGTGACCCTGTACCTGTCCCACCTGTTGTCATGCACACATACAAACAAGAAAATAGCCGGATAACTCCGGTGAGATATAAATATCCCAGTATAAACAATGTATTAAATGCAATCATATAAAACATATATAAAAGCATAAACAAACATCAAAACATGTATCTAGTCTGACTACATGAATCAATGACTCGTGATCTAATCTTATCTTATCTTAAATCTAGGGATCCCAATCTAATTTAGACTCTGGTATTCTGTATAGAGTGTCTACTATAGATGTCGATCTACATCTAAAGTTCATCGATACACCGTAAGTCTAGAGTCTTATCGGTTCTGAGAAAGACTCAGCGGTTCTGCCCTAGCTAGGCTGATCTGCCCTAGACTCGGACTCAGACTCTGTTCTAAGTCAATAGATTAACATATCAATCTGATAATCTGCAAATATCAATGCAATAAAATAAAGTATGTGATTTAGGGAAATTCAAGTCAAACCTAACTCGAGTTGTGCAATCCCGAATCAACATTTATTTATACCTTTCTTGATGTACAATCAAAGTCTGGATTCAAAGTCTGTCACTGTTCAATCTGGCAATGACAATATCAATTTTCTGTATCAATATTCTAATCAACTCACAACATCTCTGTTTTATCAAATTCTAACATTATAACAGTACAATCTTGCGATACTAGTAATACTATATCAGTCTATACCAATTCCAATAATTTACAATCAACCACTGTACAAATCTGATATCAATTCTAGTCAATTTCATTCTGAAATTCATAACAATTCCATATTCAGTCCGTTTCTTAATTATGACTTCGATTCTACGCTGTCTAACATGTCAAGAACAACATATATGACGTGTATTAAATTCTAACCACATCATAATTTCCAAACATGTCAAAATGTAATAAAACTTACGTCCTGTAGTAGCCTGCGGTTCTAGGAACACATTACCGAAGTCGGATTTAAAATCTAACGGACGGATTTCTCACAAAGGCGTAAGGATTTTTCTTAAACTTCCTCGACCCTTTTCTTATTTTCGTAATTCTGAGGCCAAATCCGATTCTTTGATATATATATCATGCATGTGAAGGCTAGGTGGCTCGATCTATGCGTTGCACGTCTCGCGCATATGCGCGACTTATCGCGGCGCATATGCGCGAGACCATATGTCTCGGCGCGTAGCAACACAGCAACTCGCGCATATGCGCGCACCTCTTCCGCGCATATGCGTGAGGAATTCTTCACAACTCTCGGGTACCCTCGCGCATGTGCGCCAATACAAGCCGCACATATGCGCGAGGGGTTCTGCCTATACGCGCATATGCGCCGCATCAAGTCGCGCATATGCGCGAGGCTCATTTCCTCTCACCAACATCTTTCATGTTTATTTCCATTCGTGTTCCGATTAGCCCTTTCATAATCGTCTCGATTAAAAATCAATAATCGTAATTTAACATGATGTAAAATCTCGGGCATTACATTTCTCCCCCCTAAGATACGATTTCGTCCTCGAAATCACAGGCATTTTATTCGTATCAATAAGGAGTATATACACAAAATTGCATAAGAAATTTACATTATCGAAACAACTCTAGGAATTCTTGTCTCATATCTGATTCAGTATCCCAAGTTGCTTCTTCTACACCATGACGAGTCCATTGCACTTTCACAAGTGGAATAGTCTTCAATCTGAGCTGTTTTTCTTTGCGATCAATAATCTGAATCGATTTTTCAACATAGCTCAATGTCTCAATTTGTTCGGCCTCGTCTGGTTGAATAACATATGAAGCATCAGGAAGGTATTTCCTTAATAACGATACATGAAAAACATCATGTATCCCAGATAATGAAGGTGGTAAAGCGAGTCGATAGGCACGATCTCCTATCTTCTCGAGAATATCATAAGACCCAATGTATCTTGGAGACAGTTTCCCTTTCTTGCCAAATCTGACAACTCCTCTGAAAGGTGAGATCTTCAAAAATACTCGGTCTCCTACGTCAAATACCAACGGTTTGCATCGAACATTGGCATATTTGGCATGTCTGTCTTGCGCAGCCTTCATTTTCTTTCGAATTAGCTTCACTTTTTCTGTCATATCTCTGATCATATCTGGTCCAATCTCAGGTACTTCAGAGATATCATCCCAATAGAAAGGGCATCTGCACTTCTTTCCGTACAACGCTTCAAATGGTGCCATCTCGATACTCGTCTGATAGCTGTTGTTGTACGAAAATTCACAAAGAGGCAATGCATCTTGCCAATTAGTGCCAAAATCTAGCACTACTGCTCTCAGCATATCTTCCAATGTCTGGATATTCCGCTCTGACTGTCCGTCGGTCTGTGGATGATTTGCGGTACTCAGATGTAACTTCGTACCGAGAGCCTGCTGCAAACTCTGCCAGAAGTGCGAAGTAAATCGAGGATCACGATCTGATACAATCGACTTCGGCACTCCATGCAATCTGACCACTTCTCTGACATAGATCTCTGCCATCTGGTCCAATCTGTACGTCATCTTGTACGGAATAAAACATGCGGATTTGGTCAATCTGTCAATCACGACCCAAATCGCATCACAACCTTTGGAGGAACGCGGCAATTGCGTCACAAAATCCATGGAAATGTGATCCCATTTCCATTCAGGAATGGACAAACTCTGTAATAATCCTCCTGGTTTCTTTCTTTCTGCCTTCACCTGTTGGCAATTCAGACATTTGGAAACAAATTCGGCGATATCAGTCTTCATTTGTTTCCACCAGAACTGTCCTTTCAAATCGTTATACATCTTTCTGCCACCAGGATGAATACTGAATCGACTGTTGTGCGTTTCTGACAATATCTGTCGTCTCAAATCTGAAACATTCGGCACAACCAGACGATTATTAACATACAAGACGTTGTCACGTACCTGATATTCTGATCGATTTCCTGTTCTAACCATCGATACTGATTTCTGTATATTCTGATCACTTCGCTGAGCTGCCTTCATTCTCATAATCAGCTCTGGTTCTACTTGCACCGTATAAAGTCTCAACGGTTTATAATCTGTTTCAAATTCTAATCCAGACAAACAGCAGTCTTCTATCAAATTTGAAACACCAATCGTCGATAAGGATAAAGAACATACCTTTCGACTCAGTGCATACGCTGCTGCATTAGACTTTCCTGGATAGTATTTGATTTCACAATCAAAATCTTTAAGCAAATCAAGCCATCTTCGTTGCCTCATATTCAATTCAGATTTTGAAAACAGATATTTCAAACTCTTATGATCAGAATATATCTCAAACTTTTCACCATAAAGATAGTGTTGCCATATCTTTAATGCAAAGACAATGGCTGCCAATTCTAGATCATGAATTGGATAACGAGTCTCATGTGGTTTAAGCTGTCTTGAGGCATAAGCGATAACATGCCCTCGTTGCATCAGCACACATCCCAACCCTCTGTGAGAAGCGTCGAAATAAACCACAAAATCACCAGTACCGGATGGAATAGTCAACACCGGTGCACTGGTCAACCTCTTCTTCAACTCCAGAAAACTGGTCTCAGATTCTTCAGACCAAACAAATGGAGCATTCTTCTGAGTCAGCTGAGTAATTGGTTTAGCTATACTCGAGAAATCTTTAATGAAACGACGATAGTATCCTGCTAAACCCATGAAACTGCGAATTTCGGGTACTGATATTGGTCTTGGCCAAGAAATCACGGCTCTCACTTTACTGGGATCAACTGATATACCATCTCCAGATATAATATGACCCAGAAATACTACCTGTCTTAGCCAAAACTCACATTTCGATAGTTTAGCATATAATTTCTCAGCCCTTAGAATTCGCAATACAGTTCTTAGATGCTCAGCATGCTCACTCATATTCTTTGAATAAATCAAAATATCATCGATGAAAATAATCACAAAATCATCGAGAAATTTCTGGAAGATACGGTTCATCAATCCCATGAATATAGCTGGAGCATTCGTCAGACCAAACAGCATGACAATAAATTCATAATGTCCATACCTGGTTCTGAATGCCGTGTTTGAGATATCTGAATCTCTGACTCTCAGCTGATGATATCCCGATCTCAAATCGATCTTGGAATATATTGAAGAACCCTGCAACTGATCGAATAAATCATCTATACGAGGCAAAGGAAATTTATTCTTTACCGTTGCCTTGTTCAGTTGCCAATAGTCGATGCAGAGTCTCATCGAACCATCTTTCTTTCTTACGAATAGTACTGGAGCACCCCAAGGAGACACACTCGGTCTGATGTACCCCTTGGCCAGTAAATCTTCCAACTGATCCTTCAATTCTTTCAATTCAACTGGTGCCATTCTGTACGGATCCCTAGAAATCGGTACTGTACCTGGCATCAGTTCAATGCTGAAGTCTATCTCTCTAACTGGAGGTAATCCCGGGATCTCATCTGGGAAGACGTCAGCAAACTCACGTACTACTGGCAGATCTGCCAATGCTGGACTCGACTTCAGTAAATCTACTGAATATACAAGGAATCCTTCTGCTCCTTTCTGTAACAATCGAGTCATAGATAATACGGATACTAAAGGAATTCTCGATCTAGAACCCTTACCGTAAAATTTCCACTCTTCAGCCATATCTGGTCTGAATCTCACTATCTTGTGGAAACAATCAACTGTCTCTCTGTACTTGGTCAGCATATCAATCCCGATAATATAGTCAAAGTCAGACAACCCAAGTACAATGCAATCTAACTCAATCTCATGCCCGGCATACTGTAGTACACAATGTTTAACCGAATTCACGGATATCAAACCCGTCCCCAAAGGCGAAGAAACAGACACCACAGTAGCTAAAGACTCTACAGCAATGCATGACTTAATGCAAATCGTTCAGAAATAAATCTGTGGGAAGCACCGGTATCAATTAATACGTAAGCAGGATAACCACATAAAGAACAGTTACCTGCCACAACGTCATCTGGTGCTTCCAGGGCCTGCTCTTCTGTCAAAGCGAAGACTCTGGCCTGCTGTCTCGGAGGCTGACCAACTGTCTGGCTTCCTCCTGGCCTCTGCTGTGACTGTGCTGGCGCTGGCTGAAATGTATGAACAGCAGCTAATCGTCTCTCCGTCTGTGCTGCTGATCTCGATGACTCGGCCCCCTGAGATCTTTGGGAACCTCTCTGGGGACACACTTTAGCAAAGTGTCCCGGCTGTTTCCAGAAATTGCAACTACCAGTCACTCCCTGGCATTGCTCAGTAACATGTCTTCCTCCGCAAGTCTTGCAATAAACTCCGGTGTAAATCTGGCTCGGTCTGGAACCACCGGAGCTTGAAGAACTACTGCCAGATTTCTTGAATTGCTTTCCCCTGGCTTTCAAAAATTCTTTCTTTCCTCCACTACTGCTGCCACCCTAAAATCTGGGAGGTGGTTGCTGTGATCTCGGTGCTGGAGGCACAAATGAAGCCCCTTTCTGTCTCATCAGACCGGCTTCTGCTCCCTTAGCTCTGTTCAGGGCATCAGTAAAATTATTCGGTCGCCCTGTGTTCACCAATGTGAAAATGTCGGGGTTCAAGCCATTGATGAACTGGTCAGCAGTAGCTTCTTCGCTGTCAGCCACATGTGGAGCAAATTTCAGCAAGGAGGAGAACTTTGACACGTACTCCTCTATGTTCATCTGTCCTTGCTTTAGATTGGCAAACTCCGCCCCCTTATCCTTTCGATACGACACTGGAAAGAATCGTTGATAAAATTCAGTTCTAAATATATTCCAGGTAATATTCGTACCTCTATGCTCCATGGCTCTCTTCCTCGTAATCCACCAGTCCTTGGCAACGTCGTGTAACTGGTGTCCAATTAATTTCACTCTCTTCTCATCTGTATACTCCAAGGATTCGAACAACATCTCTATATCATCAAGCCAACTCTCACACTCCACATCATTCCCTGTGCCTTTCAAGGTTGGCGGATGAAATGACTTAAATCGTTTCAGTAACGTTTCCATTGGAGTCGGTGTGATATCCATTATAGGATTGGATGTACTTCCCTGTTCTGGTACTCGTCTCGGAGGCATATCTGATAATCAAATAGATTAGCAACAAATACCAAAATTCTGTTTCAATCCTCCTCTGATCATCTTACTGCTGATCTAGATTCAATACTGATCCCATCTCAATAAAACATATTACTATATCAAATCAGATAAACAAGTAACATGTAATAAAGCAGTAAGACATGCTAGCATTCAAAAGCAGGAAAGAAAACCTCAATCTACCCCGCTTACTAGCCTCTTCTATCTCAATCTAAAGGATCTATCGCTCTGATACCACCTGTTGTGGGGACCCGGACGCTAATCATGTTCTTAATCGTTATTGGGACTAAATCAATTATAATAATCAGGGTCTAAATTTTTTTTTTAAAATGCGGAAGGTAATGGAATCAAACTCCTATACATATCAATATAAAAGTATAAATATGATAAAATATACAATCATACATACTCAGGTTCAACAACTACTATCAAGTGTTCAAACCCTAGCTCTAATCCAAGTCCGGTATCACCACTCTAATCTCGGTCTGTCTTCATCTCTGTGACCCTGTACCTGTCCCACCTGTTGTCATGCACACATACAAACAAGAAAATAGCCGGATAACTCCGGTGAGATATAAATATCCCAGTATAAACAATGTATTAAATGCAATCATATAAAACATATATAAAAGCATAAACAAACATCAAAACATGTATCTAGTCTGACTACATGAATCAATGACTCGTGATCTAATCTTATCTTATCTTAAATCTAGGGATCCCAATCTAATTTAGACTCTGGTATTCTGTATCGAGTGTCTACGATAGACGTCGATCTACATCTAAAGTTCATCGATACACCGTAAGTCTAGAGTCTTATCGGTTCTGAGAAAGACTCGGCGGTTCTGCCCTAGCTAAGCTGATCTGCCCTAGACTCGGACTCTGACTCTGTTCTAAGTCAATAGATTAAGATATCAATCTGATAATCTGCATATATCAATGCAATAAAATAAAGTATGTGATTTAGGGAAACTCGAGTCAAACCTAACTCGAGTTGTGCAATCCCGAATCAACATTTATTTATACCTTTCTTGTTGTCGATCTGATACAATCAAAGTCTGGATTCAAAGTCTGTCACTGTTCAATCTGACAATGACAATATCAATTTTCTGTATCAATATTCTAATCAAATCACAACATCTCTGTTTTATCAAATTCTGACATTATAACAGTACAATCTTGCGATACTTGTAATACTATATCAGTCTATACCAATTCCAATAATTTACAATCAACCAATGTACAAATCTGATATCAATTCTAGTCAATTTCATTCTGAAATTCATAACAATTCCATATTCAGTCTGTTTCTTAATCTGACTTCGATTCTACGCTGTCTAACATGTCAAGAACAACATATATGACGTGTATTAAATTCTAACCACATCATAATTTCCAAACATGTCAAAATGTAATAAAACTTACGTCCTGTAGTAGCCTGCGTTGCTAGGAACACAGTACCGAAGTCGGATTTAAAATCTAACGGACGGATTTCTCACAAAGGCGTAAGGATTTTTCTTAAACTTCCTCGACCCTTTTCTTATTTTCGAAATTCTGAGGCCAAATCCGATTCTTTGATATATATATCATGCATGTGAAGGCTAGGTGGCTCGATCTATGCGTTGCACGTCTCGCGCATATGCGCGACTTATCGCGGCGCATATGCGCGAGACCATATGTCTCGGCGCATAGCAACACAGCAACTCGCGCATATGCGCGCACCTCATCCGCGCATATGCGCGAGGAATTCTTCACAACTCTCGGGTACCCTCGCGCATGTGCGCCAATACAAGCCGCGCATATGCACGAGGGGTTCTGCCTATTCCGCGCATATGCGCCGCATCAAGTCGCGCATATGCGGGAGGCTCATTTCCTCGCACCAACATCTTTTCATGTTTATTTCCATTCGTGTTCCAATTAGCCCTTTCATAATCGTCTCGATTAAAAATAAATAATCGTAATTTAACACGATGTAAAATCTCGGGCATTACAACAATATCAATACCTCCCTCAATCAATACTGGATATAATCAGAACTAAATCAAAGTCTGTTTCAAGAGCTGTACAATCTCAATATACCCAGCAGTACAAATCAATACAAATCAATTCCTGCAACTCATAGTCAGTAACGATACAAATCTGATATCACATCTCGATCTAATCAGTTCTTAAAATCAAAACAATTTCATATGATAACCGTTCTTCAATCCGGTTTCAATTATACGATGTTTAACATATCAGAAAAACCATATATGAATCAAATCTGATTCTGGCAATATCACAATTTCAAATGATAACAAAACATAACAAAACTTACGTCCAGTTGAAGCTCTCGTCGCTAGGAACACGGTACTATAGTCAGATTGAAAATCAGACGGACGGATCGAAATATAAAGGCGTAAAGATTTTTCTGAAAGATTCTTGATTTCCTTTCTTCATTTTTCCTTAATTCTGAAGGATATATGTAAATATATATCCTAACGCATGTCAAAGCAACGTGTCTTATTTTCAGACCTTTCAGGCGGCGCTCGGGCGGTCGAGAATTACCGCCTAGGCGCGGAATGTTTTGCCCGCACTTGTTATACACTGGCGCTCGGGCGGTAACAAACTACTGCCCGAGCGTTACATCTTCTGCCCGAACATAATCCTATTGAACCCTGGCACTCGGGCGGTCAAAAAATACCGCTCGGGCACCAGACTCTCTGTCCAAAATCAATTCTTGTGATACATTGGCACTCGGGCGGCCTTTTTCTACCGCTCGGGCGCCAAGAGTTCTATACAAAATATACATAAATCACATGCTTGACCCAATCTGGTCTCGTAATGGCCCGTATATAATCATATTATTTCAAAATCAATAATCTCAGATTAACAGAATCAAAATCTCGGGCATTACATTCACCCCCCCCAAGATACGATTTCGTCCCCGAAATAACAGGCAATCAAATCATTTCAATAAGAAGGTATCATAGAAGAAGCTAAATAGAAAATTCACATCAGTGAAATAACTCTGGGAATCTCTGTCTCATATCAGACTCAGTCTCCCAGGTAGCTTCCTCAATGCCATGACGACTCCACTGAATCTTCACAAGTGGAATAGTCTTCGTTCTGAGCTGATTTTCCTTCCGATCAAGAATCTTGATTGGTTTTTTGAAATAGATCAACTTCTCGTCCAGTTCGGCTTCATCCGGCTGAACAATATGTGAAGCATCAGGCGTGTATTTCCTCAACAACGATACATGAAAAACATCATGTATTCCTGATAATGAAGGCGGCAATGCGAGTCGATAGGCACGATCTCCCTTCTTCTCGAGAATCTCATACGGCCCAATGTGAAGACAACTTTCCTTTCTTGCCAAATCTGACAACTCCTCGGAAAGGTGAAATCTTCAAAAATACTCGGTCTCATGCCTCAAATACGAACGGTCTACGTCGAACATTGGCATATTTGGCCTGTCTGTCTTGAGCTGCCTTCATTCTTTTCTGTATCAGCTTCAATTTTTCAGTCATATCTCAGATCATACCAGGTCCAGTCTCAGGAACCACAGAGATATCATCCCAATAAAGAGGGGATCTGCACTTTTGCCGTACAACGCTTCAAACGGTGCCATTTCAATACTCGTTTGTTAGCTATTGTTGTACGAGATCTCACAAAGCGGCAATGCATCTTGCCAGTTAGTGCTAAAATCAATCACTACAGCTCTAAGCATATCTTCTAGTGTCTGGATAGTCCGCTCTGACTGTCCGTCGGTCTGAGGATGATATGCGGTACTCAGATGTAACTTCGTACCTAGAGCATAATGGAAACTCTGCATAAGGATTTTTCTGAAAGATTCTCAATTTCCTTTCTTCATTTTTCCTTAATTCTGAAGGATATACATACATACATACATATATATATATATATATATATATATATATATATATATATATATACATATCGTAATGCATGTCAAAGCAACATGTCTTATTTTCACACCTTTCAGGCGGTGCTCAGGCGGTCGAGAATTACCGCCCGGGCGCGGAACGTTCTGCCCGCACTTGTTATAAACTGGCGCTCGGGCGGTCACAAACTACTGCCCGGGCGCCACATCTTCTGTCCGAACATAATCCTATTGAACCCTGGCGCTCGGGGGGTCACAAACTACCGCTCGGGCGCCAGACTCTCTGTCCAAAATCCATTCTTGGGATACATATTGGCGCTCGGGCGGCCCTTTTCTACCGCTCGGGCGCCAACAGTTCTGTACAAAATATACATAAATCACATGCTTCACCCAATCTGGTCTCGTAATGGCCCGTCTATAATCATATTAGTTCAAAATCAATAATCTCATATTAACAGAATCAAAATCTCGGGTATTACAGGTACAAAATGGCAACCCCTCTCAAACTTACGTATAAACTCCGTAACAGTCAAGTCTCCCTGCCTTAGGGTCATAAACTCCCTCGTCAACCTGGAACGCACCTCATCAGTAAAATATTTAGAGTAGAATACCTCAGTAAAACGCGTCCAACTCAGAGTAGCAACATTCAAGGCTATAGATGCTCCTTCCCACCATAAGCGGGCGTCTCCGCCAAACAGATATGTCGCACAACGAACTATGTCCTTATCTCCAAGCCCCATGAACTCGAAGATAACCTCAAGGGACTTAATTCAGGCCTCGGCAATCATGGGATCTGTCGTTCCAAAAGAACTCCTTCGGTCTCATCTTCATGAACCGCTCATAGGTAGCCTCAGGCGCCGTCTGCCTGGCTACCCCAGCATTGTTCCCCGCAAACTGTGCGAATGCTTCATTCCAGCTAGCATCTGGGCGTTCATGTCCGGTGGAGGGGGTGGTGGTAAATCTCTCTCCTGCCTATGATCCTCACCGTCCTCGTGACGATGCTCATCATCTCTCATGCACTCAGGAATGCGTCTAGGAGGCATATTGTTCCATACATAACTCATACGTAACTAACATGCATAATTTCTATTATTTCTTTAAATTTAAATAAATACTGCAAAATCATAATTTGGACATAAATCATTTCATGAAAACAAGCTGTTAAAATATTTCATTCTTTAAACGAAATGCGTAAACGTAAAACTTACAGACCAAAGATGTGACTTCATGAGCTTCTCGAGATCAGTAGTAGTACAAGCCCTTTACAAGAACATAGGCTTTGATACCAACTGCAGAGGATCGTATTTCGTATTGTAAATTTGCGGAATTATTTAAAATTTTTCTCTTTAAATAAATAACATGCCTCATTCATAAAATAAACAGATAAAAAAATTTAATGTTAAAGTAACAGCGGAAGTAATTATTGTTTTCAAAACAACAACTTAAAATAATTCAACATGATGAAAATTGAGTTTTGAGCATAAAAAGATAAATAAACTGAAGCATGAGGTCCTCGGGTTCCTACTACTGCTGACCCAAGCTAGCTCACTGGTCCCCGCCCTCGGTCCCGACCTCATCAGTACCTACAACAATCAAGTCTAGTGAGTCTAAAGACTCAGCATGCATATATCGTGAATAACAAGTAAATATATCATAAAATTTTGCTTAACATAAAAATATCGTATCGTAAAGCGTAAGGTGAAAATCGTGTCATGAGTAATTATAAATACGTGCATATCTGAAAATCATACGTAAAAGCTTTGCTCGATAGAGCTCTGTCATAACATATCATATCGTAATTTTTGGTAGAGATAATGTTTCTACGCAAGTGACCCATAACATAACATGCACGTCTGATCAGACTAAACCACAGTATACTGGGCGGTAGAGATCATCACAGCCCTTGGACTGGATATCCGTACCCATACATAATCGTAAACCGGTCGTAAGTCACCGGTGAAGCAATCCCATAAGCGTAAGGTGGCCATAAGCCATATAGCATATATCTCAAAAATAAACATTTTATATTTTATGCACGTAATATAATTATAACCCTGTTTTACCGAATGAGTTGGATCGTTCCTAGGCTCGCTGCGACCTAATTCTAACATGAGAAACATGAAAATAAACTTAACTTGACCAACACTTCATAATCGAACTGAAAACGAGACAATTACGCCCAACAAACTTAGTATTCAACCATGGCTTCGTACCAACCCAAACCAACATTGAACCATCGTTTAGCCATGATTAAAATACTCCTAAAATACTGGAAAACATAACCCTAGGGCTGTAATACACGAAAATAGTGAATGGAGGCCAAAATCGTGAAACGCTCTTTCGAGAGTCACTTTGGCACATTGCACCATAAATTGTCGTACGACTTCGAAACTTAACCAAATCACAAACGGACAGAACCATGATCTTCCTAACTTGTTGAGGTACTTTCTAGTTCAAGAACATAGGCTAAAAGCCAACCAACAACTCGTACGATACCTCTGAACCGCAGCAAAGCTGCTGTCCAAAGCCGTGACAGCAGCCATGCTTTCCTTTGCGTGCTTTGCCAAACAAAAGCCATTGGGGCTTTAACCACCGACCAGAGTCTCTTCCCAACGTCCTAAGGTGTGGCTTGAACCATGGCTAAGGGCACTTGGCCAAACACAATCCACCCAACACCTCAAGATCGAAACTCACACACCCAAAACAGAAACATTGAAACCGAGGGACACTTGTGTTGCTTGTTTAAAATTTCGATGGGACCATGAACCAAGCCTTGAAGGTCATCTTGGTCATGTCCTAGACATGCTAAGGAAGGGTTCTAACCATGGTTACAGGCCTTAGACCAACCATGATCCGAACCTTCAACTTAGACAACCCAAAACCCAAAAATTCGAGACTCAAACTTGCAACTACGGGAAAGTTGCTGTCAAGTCTTCGTCCAGCATGTAGGGGCTCGAACTAATGGACCAACATGATCCTAACACACCCTAGTACGTGCCTAGATGCAGCCTTGAGTGCCTGGAACCAATCCAATCCCTGAAATCACAAAAACAAGCCAACCCGTGAAGCATAGGAGAATGGCCGAGAAAGCGGTGCAGGTTTTTCGAAAAAAAGGTGCTGTCCAATTCGATGGTTTCATGCTTCATGAACATAATATGGTTTAAAAGTGTATATATGACTTTATTGAAGAGAAAAGAAACGTATAAACATGCCTGGAAATTTTTTTTGAATAAAACAAACAATTACGACGAATACGGCGCGACGGAGACGAAGTTTTCTTTCTTACTTTCTTTCTTGTTTCTCTTGGTGAAGACTCACGATTTTCTAAGCCTTATTCTTCTGAAATTTCGAAGGTGAGGGGTGTAGGAGAGTGTTAAGGAATGAAGGGATAATGTTACTAATTAAATGGGGAGGTAGAATGGCAAACAGATCTTTCTATCCTAGTTGTTTGCTAGATAAGGAATGAGGTGTGATATCATCGGATTGAGGGGTGATTTAGGGGGAGTAATGGCCGATTTTGTCTTATCAAAATGAAGGCAAGGATATTGCTCAATTAATAATTATTGGTGATTTAAAAGTGAGGGATTATCATACCAAGAAAGGATAAGAAAGGGATCCAAAAATGGAGAGTTGCCAAGCATGTGAGGATTTGATTCCAGGGCCGAAATTTTATATCAAAAATGGGGAGAAATATTGCTTAATTCATGAATTTTAACTCCTTAAAGTTTTAAACTATTTTTATGTATTTTAGTGAATTAATAATTTAATTTAGGATAACAAATTTCTTGCATGCATGGCTAGGTCTTAAAATAAATTACTAACATGTTAAGTTACAATTTCTTAAATAAAATAAGTCTAGGTTAATTTATCTCAATTGGTTACACATTTTAATTTAGACTTTTAAATAGATTATTGGACATAAAAGAACTTATTTACTACTTAACTCCAATTAATTAAATAAATCCTTAAAATTTCTTTTAAATTAAAATAAATTATTCCTTAGCTTAAATTAAATTTATGAATAGTTTCTTATTATTAAATTTTATCTCAAAACTCCAACTTCAGTCCGGCCTCGCGTATTTAACCGAAAATATAAACCTAAACTTCCACGATTTAAAATAAATGATCATGACTTAACAAATTTTAAAATGCCTTAAACACTCCATAAATATAAAAGAAATCATTTTTAATTTAAATAATAGTAATTATGCATGGCATATACGTAGTCTGATTTATCGAGTTCTACAAATCAACTGGTACCAGGATTGCTGTCATGATCTATATAAGTCCAGGAGGTCTTGGGTTCTAATCCTGGGAAGACAAAATCTCCAGTGCCTGGGCTGGAGAAGTTCTATGAGTAATGGGTAATGAGATAACCGTGAGGGGACTTAAGCCCAATCGGGATAGCCCATGTGCATTAAAAAAAAAAGCCTTTTTTTGTAACGATCATGGGCCATTAGGCTGAACCAACAAAGGCCTCGGCCCATACCTACACACCAATACTGGTCATGGGTCATTAGGATTGTCCAGCATGGGCCTCGGCCCATGCCCATGCACCGTCACTCATAGAACTCTCCACACCAGGATAGTGGAGTGGTACCTCCCCAAGTCTCGAACCCATGACCTCCTGGCAGACTTGATACCAGTTGAACTAGTAGCTCAACTGGTACCAAGTCTCTTTGAACTATGTGCTTATACCAGGAGGTCATGGGTTCGAGACTTGGGGAGATACCACTCCACCATCCTAGTTTGGAGAGTTCTATGAGAGACGGTGCATGGGCATGGGCCGAAGCCCATGCTGGACCATCCTAACGACCCATGAACAGTAGTGGTGCATGGGTATGGGCCGAAACCTTTGTTAGTTCAGCCTAATGGCCCATGATAGTTACAGTATTTCTACTACATAAACCTTCAGGAGTATCAGGAGTCATGATTTGAATAACTAGTTGACTATTTGGCAAGATGTCACTGCAGCACACATGGATCGTGTAACTTGGTTTTGATTTCACCAGTAATAAAATTTTGTTACGATTCATTATTGTTGTTTCTATTCTTATATGCAAAACTAACTGGCATCAGTTGACAAACATAGAACTAACTGAATGAGGTAACTGATAAATGATTAACTGACATCAGTTGATAAACAGTTAACTAACTGAATGAGGTAACTAATAAATGATTAACCGACATAAGTTGATAAACTGTTAACTAACTGAATGAACATCAACTGACATGTCAACATTAAATTGATATAACTAAGAGAAGTCAATTAAATAAAGAATATTACGAAAGTGAGAAAACTTAGTCTCTGTTAAAGGTTTGGTGAAGATGTCAGCAGCTTGTTGTTCAGTTGGCACATATTCCAGTCTGATTGCTTTCTTCAGAGCATGATCTCTAATGAAATGATGCCTGATATCAATGTGCTTGGTCCTTGAGTGAAGAACTGGATTGTA
This sequence comes from Primulina eburnea, assembly GCF_022965805.1. Taxonomy (NCBI): domain Eukaryota; kingdom Viridiplantae; phylum Streptophyta; class Magnoliopsida; order Lamiales; family Gesneriaceae; genus Primulina; species Primulina eburnea. The sequence continues at coordinate 49,396,050 of NC_133101.1, read as the reverse complement.
TGTGACTGCGATTGTGCTTGTATTGTCACAAAATTTTGGAGATTCTTTTGCATCGACTCCATAATCTTTCAGTTGTTGATGAATCCAGAGCAGTTGGGCACAACAGCTTCCAGCAGCAAGATATTCTGCTTCAGTTGTTGAAGTAGCTATGGATGTTTGCTTTTTGCTGAACCATGAGATCTGTCTGTCTTCTAGAAATTGACAAGATCCACTGGTGCTTTTACGATCTAGCTTACATCCTGCATAATCTACATCTAAATATCCACTAAATTGAAAGAAGAGTCTTTAGCATACCATAATCCTATATTTTATGTGCCTTTAAGATATTTTAAAATATGTTTGGTAGCTGAAAAATGCAATTGCTTAAGTTTTTCCTTAAATCTAGCACACATACAAACAACAAATGCAATTTCAGGACGACTAGCAGTTAGGTACAATAATGAACCTATTAAACATCTGTAGAGTGTCGTCTCAACTGATATTCCCCCTTGATCATTGTCTAGCTTGACTGATGAACTCATGGGAGTACTTGCAGCTGAACATGTTTCCATGCCAAATTTCTTGAGCAATTCTTTTGTATATTTGATCTGACAGATAAAAATACCAGTTTCCAATTGCTTCACTTGCAAATCGAGAAAAAATGTCAGTTCACCCATCATACTCATCTCAAATTTGTCCTGCATTAACTTGCTAAACTTCTCACATAATTTGGGGTTAGTTGACCCAAAAATAATATCAACATAAATTTGCACAAGTAAATATGATCATTCTTAGAGAACTTGAATAAAGTCTTATCAACTGATCCAACAGTAAAATCATGATCAGTTAGGAATTTTGAAAGTGTCTCATACCGAGCTCTTGGAGCTTGTTTGAGACCACACAAAGATTTGTTCATATGATAGATATGATCAGGAAAAGTGTGATTGATAAAACCTGATGGTTGTTGAACATAAACTTCTTTCTGCAACTGACCATTCAGAAAAGACACTTTTTCACGTCCATCTGGTAGACTTTAAATTCTTGAATGATGCATAGGCAAGGAACATTCTTGTTGCTTAGAATATTGCAAATGGTGCATAAGTTTCATCGTAGTCAATTCCTTCTTCTTGCTTATATCATTGAGCTACAAGTCTTGCTTTGTTGAGTACAACTAAACCATTTTTTTCAGTTTGTTTCTAAATACCCATTTTGTACCTATTACAGTTTTAGAGAAGGGGCTTGGAACTAAGTTTCAGACATTGTTATAGGTAAACTGATTGAGCTCTTCTTGCATTGCATTTATCCAGTTAGGATAAGCAAGAGCTTCATCAGTTTTCTTCGGTTCCAGTTGTGAAACGAAAGCTGAGTGAATAAATAAATTAAGCATTTGATTTCTAGTTCTTACCAGATCAGATGGATCACCTATCACTAATTCTGGAGGATGTGATTTCTTCCATCTTAACTCAATATTTGTTACATCCATATCAGCAACTGCTTCATTTGGAAACTGAATGTTTTCTTTAGTTTCAGTTGGAGCTGTATCAGTTGGTAACTGAATATTATCAATAGGCTCCACAACTGATTATGAGGAACAACTTCATGTTCAACTGATTGATCTAGTACTTCTGGTTCAGGTGTATGAAGAATGTTTCGATTAATATGATTCTCTTCTTCATTATCATTTTCCAAACTGATCTGTAAATCGATCACCTAGCTCAACTGGATCAGTTGGCTTATCAGTTATCACAGATTCATCAAATATAACATGTATTGATTCTTCGACAATTAAAGAACTTTTATTAAAAAATCTATAAGCTTTACTAATTGAAGAATATCCAAGAAATATTCCTTCTGCAGATTTAGCATCAAAAGCTTTTAAATAATTTTTGCCATTACCAAGAATAAAACATCTGCAGTTGAATATTTTGAATTAGGAAAGCACACTTTTTCGTCAATGCCAGATCTCATATGGTGTTTTCAAATGATTCTTATTAATCATTGATCTATTCTGAGTGTAACATGAAGTTTTTTATGCTTCTGCCCAAAACCTTTGAGAAATACCAGAATCTGCAAGCATTGTTCTAGCAGCTTCTTTAAGGGTCCGATTTCTTCTCTCAGCTACACTATTTTGCTGAGGAGTTCTAGCTGCTGAGAGCTCATAATTGATCCCAGTATTTTCTATAAGTGTTAAAAGATTTTGATTGATGAATTCTGATGCGATCCCGCCCACGAGATCTTGGATTTGTCCCGATCTTTGAAACAAGTAATTGATAGGTGTGATAATCGCCTCTGGATCACGTGGTCTAGCAACAATTAATCAACGATAGAAACATTCGCGTTCCAGAGAACCTCCAAAGAACCCGTACTTGGCAACCCTCGTGAAAATCGATAGACGAACGACAAAAGAATCCACCTTTGAAAGTTCGATTTTGAAAACACCAAAGTGTATTTGAGAGAAAATCTCACAATTTGATATCAAATCAATAATGAACAAAAGTTAACTTGTTTTCATGGTATTCTAGCTTAAATATAGGTAACAAAAACCTAAATACAGAAAATTGCATATTTAAAGATATCAAATCTATTTGCCAAAATAATTAAAACTCTAATTTAGGAAAAATCTTCTCTCCAAGTCTTAAAGGACACGGACCCCGTGTACAGGTCCGGAAGGGGGTCCGTGTAGGCACTGTAATTTTCACGTCTCGATAGTTGTGGACACGACCACGTGTACAGGTCCGTATACACGTCCGTGTATCCTCGGTCGTTCACAAAGATGCTTGAAGAATGTTCCTTTGGCCCCCAATGCGCTTAGTCGCAAGCTTCCAATTCATCCTCTACTTGATTGTGATGCAGCCCCAACCCTTCGAGCCTTGTTTCCAAGCTTTCATTGGTTGGATGAAGGGCAACATTCAACACCTTCAAGCATACTCTCGGGATTGGTTTTTGGACTCATAGTGGCTGGCTAGATTCATATCATACTCCCTTTCTTTAAAAAGATTTGTCCTGGAATCTTGTCTTTCTTGATAGCTAGGAAGATCAATACATTTCATGCCTTTTCAACAATCCTGCAAGTAGAGTTTAACAATGCTCGGGATCGAACCAGCTATTTCATTAAAATAAAATAATCCAACCTTGAACAAATGTACATGAAGTGGTTTATTCAAAATAAAGAATCGCTCATCCTCACTCTTTCGGGCTATACATATAATTTCTTTTTTTGTTTGTTTGGCCTCTTTTTCACACAACTCTTTTTGTTTATTGATGGCCATCCCACCTTTTTTTTCACTCTTTTTTTCGGCCATCTCATTTTCTTTTTCTCTCAACTCATAACAAATTGGTTCATCAATACATATTAGATTCGTAGACAGTTGAGCAAAAGAAACAACGTGCACATCATCTAACAACTCACCCTCCACAGCACAACACTCAATACTCGCATGAGACACAATTGGAATATCAACATTCAAATCATCCACAAGTTTGGCTTCAAGGTTGGAAGTGGAATTCAATACCTTCACATCTTCATTTGGACAATGATGAAAATCATGTCCTACCTCTGGACACCATAAACATCGAATATCAGAAATACAATTATGTGAGAATTGCGATGTACCTTGATATCCACGTTTTGAACTCCTCGCTAGCGTCGCCATGCTTCTCTCTTCTTTACTCATCCTTACACTCTAATCGACTCGCTCATATCTTTCACACAAATGTTTAAATTCTTCCTCCATTCTTTCCTCAAAGTCTACCAATTACAATGACTGAACTTGACTATCAAGCTTATTGCACCTTTTTTTTTTCAGGTGAACAGTATGCTACAGTAGAATCGCGATGAACAGTAACGTGAATAGTGAAATCACGTGAACAGTAATTCGAATATGAACAGTAACTTCAGACGTGAACAGTAATTCCGATTCGATGAATAGTAAATCCGATGGCGATGAACAGTAAATCCGATGGGGATGAACACTAAATCGACAGATGAACAGTACCGTAAACAGTAATTCCGATGGCGATGAACAGTAAATCGTTGGATGAACAGTACGTGAACAGTAAATCCGGCAGATGAACAGTAATCACGAATATTTTTTTTTGTAGATTCAACAAATACGTAAAAATCGCTACACGAAAATCGGTATTGAAAATCCTACGAGGAATTGAACGGATACGCTTACTTGAATCAAAAACCAAATGCTCTGATATCACTTGATGCGATCCCGCCCACGAGATCTTGGATTTGTCCCGATCTTTGAAACAAGTTATTGATAGGGGTGATAATCGCCTCTAGATCAGGCGGTCTAGCAACAATTAATCAACGATAGAAAAATTCGCGTTCAAGAGAACCTCCAAAGAACATGTCCTTGGCAACCCTCGTGAAAATCGATAGATGAACGACAAAAGAATCCACCTTTGAAAGTTCGATTTTGAAAACACAGAAGTGTATTTGAGAGAAAATCTCGCAATTTGATATCAAATCAATAATGAACAAAAGTTAACTTGTTTACATGGTATTCTAGCTTAAATATACGTAACGAAAACCTAAATATAGAAAATTTCATATTTAAATATATCAAATCTACTTGTCAAAATAATTAAAACTCTAATTTAGGAAAAATCTTCTCCCCAAGTCGTAAAGGACACGGACCCCGTGTACAGGTCCGGAAGGGGGTTCGTTTAGGCACTTAATTTTCACGTCTCGAAAGTAGTGGACACGGACCCCGTGTACAGGTCCGTGTACACGTCCGTGTATCCTCGGTCGTTCACAAAGTTGCTTGAAGAATGTTCCTTTGGCCCCCAATGTAACCCGAACCCTTCGAGCCTTGTTTCCAAGCTTTCATTGGTTGGATGAAGGGCAACATTCCACACCTTCAAGGGTAATCCCGGGATTGGTTTTTGGAACTCATAGTCCTGGCTAGATTCATATCAAATTCAGTCCCTCTATCAGACCTTATCCGATCAATCCCAACTGATTTTTCATTTAATAATCTTTTGAAAAGCTTAATTAGTTGTGCGCAGTTTGGTCTTTGGATTTGAGAAAGATATCTCAAGTAAATTTTGAAAAATCATCCACAACTATTAAGGTGTATTTCATTCCTCCTAAACTCAAGACTTTGTATTGGAGCAAAAAGATCCATATGTAATAGTTCTAGGCATCGGGAGGATGATTTACAATCTCTGTTTTTGAATAAAGATCTTAGTTGCTTACCAAATTGACATGCTGAAAAAAAAATTTCTTTTGACAAACCTATTTTGGGTAAGCTAGTTACAAGATCATGGTTAATCAGATAAGCAATATATTTAAAGTTTAAGTGGTTCTACCTCTTATGCCACAACCAATTTTTAGAAGTTTTGGAAGCAATGAAACACACTGGTGCATAAGTTTGATCAGTTCAACTGACTTTGTTAGTATTTTTACAACGATTTCCAGTTAGGATGACCTCATCAGTTGAGTCTCTAACTGAACAAGTGTGTTTGTTGAACTGAACTGAGAAATTATAGTCGCATAACTGACTGATACTAATCAGGTTATACATCTATTGGAAACTAAGTTTCGGCGTTTGACAAACTGAAGGACAAAAGCTCGATCCAACTGATTATATAATAACTGAACGCGTGAAGCTGCAACTGAACTACGCAACTGAACGCGCAGTCAACTAACAACAGTTGTATTCTTACCAACTAACAGCTCATTCTTCAGCTGAACACGTCATCAATTATCGGGAAAAGATATTCAACCGACAGTGGTACACAGCAGACTGTTACTTAGTGGAACGCCGCATAAAACTCAAATAACATTTAATATTACCGTTGAGAGGGAAGCCTATAAATAGGTGAAGAGGACAGCTGAAAAGTAAGAACGAACAATTATTTTATTCAAACTTGCTGCTACGCTGCTAAAATCACTACTCGTATTCAAATATAAAAAGCTCACTCTTATCAGATATATCAGTAGCAATCAAGGCTATATTTATGAGCTTGTTAGCACTTTGAAATTTTTGTTAGATTCATTATGTCGTTTTAAATTCAGTCACGCACTGTAAAAGTTTTTGTGAACTAAGGGTTTAAGTTTTGGCGGTGTAAAGTCCAAACTGAAGTGGGTCAGTACAACTCTTGTATTAGATCAATGTCTTTTAGTGAAAATACTATTTCCGTGATAGAAGGGGTGACGTAGGAGTTATTCTATTCTCCGAACATGCAGAAACAAATCGTGTGCATTTTATTTCAATTATTATTGTAAGTCAGTTATTCTATCTCTCAGTCAGTTTACTTCCGAAACTGTTTTTCAGTTAAATTGATTGTTATCGACCGACGAGATACCAAGTGTCAGTTTGTCACTAAACTGAACCCAATCTTCGAAAAATATATATAATTTGTAAGTGTTTATTCAACCCCCCTGCTAAACAATTATCACCTTCTAACCGATCCTTTCAAGTGGTATCAGAGAGGTTGTATCTCGTCTCAAAATATTTCTACTCAAACTGATTATCATGGCATCTTTCAATAAAATCCCTATATTTACCAGAGAAGACTTCGATGATTGGAAAATCAGGATGCAGGCTAACTTACCTGCACAAGATGATGACATGTGGTATGTCATCACTGAAGGTCCAATGAAAATGTTGAAAGCCAACACAACAGTTGCAATCACCGATGGGGAACCTCAAAAAATTAAAAGCCCAGAGATGAATGGACTGCTGAGGATAAAAGAAAAGCAAAATTGGACAATGTGGCAAATGATATACTGTACAAAAGGCTGGATAAAGTAAATTTCAGCAAAATCAAGATGTGTAAGATAGCTAAGGAAATTTTGGAAAAGCTGATCCAGCTTTGTGAAGGAAATGGACAAATTAAAGAGAATAAACATTCTGTTGCTGTTCATAAGTTTGACAACATCAATATGAGAGCTGGAGAATCGATGCATGAGTATGATGAAATAGTCAGTTGTATCATCAATGATCTAAATGCACTTGGAAAAGTGTATACCAACAAAGAAGTTGCATTAAAAGTGATCAGAGTTCTTCCCAAGGAGTGGGACATTAAGACCATGGCAATGAGGGAGTCCAAGGATCTAAATAAGGTTGAGCTTCATGACTTATTCGCTGATCTGAAGGCCTATGAGTTTGAGCTGCAAACTCGAGAAGGAGAACCTTCTACTCTAGCAGCCACAATTGCCTTAGCTGCTGTCAGATTAGAACCAACTGGTTCAGTCGAGAAGGTTGCTGATCAAATGAGCAATGATGATATGTCATTATTCATCAAAAAATTTGGAAGGTTTATGAGGAAGAATCAAGGGAACTTCCAGAAGCATTATCAGAGAAACAATTCTAAAGAGGAATCAAATGTTTGCTACAATTGTGGCAAACCCGGTCACTTCATTGCTGACTGTCCCAAACCGAAGAAAGACAGTCAAGTCTCGACTGAAAGAAGGAAGAAGTCATATGAGCACAAAAGGAGATCCAAGGATGATAAGAAGTCTTCCAGGAAGAAGCATGAGGTGCTCTTACCTGAAGATAGTAAATCTAAATGTGCAGAAACTGACAACAAAGAGTCAGAGCCAGAAACCTCATGTAGTTCCAGTGATGGTGAAGAAGTAGTGAAGTGTCTAATGGCTGGTGATACAGAAGTAGAGTCAAGCAGTCAACATGTATTTGACTTCAGCTCAACTGATTTCACTAGAGAAGAACTCATTTCAACTCTTCATGACATGGTTAATGAGTACCACAAACTTGCCTTATCTTTTGCAAAGGCCAGAGCAAAGCAACCTGATCCCATAGACAATAAAACTAAAACTGATGAATCAGTTGATGAGTTGAGTCTAAAAAGATAGATTGCTGAGCTCAGTGCTGAAAGAAGCAGAAATCAATCAATGATTCGGAAGTTGATGCTTGAAAATTCAAAGCAAAATGAGCTTATTCAGGCGGGAAACAAATCATCTGCTGCATTAACTGAAATACAAAACTCCAGAAATCAGTTACTGATAAAACTGGTTTACGGTTCAGTAACCAAGATGAAATGTCTTCCAATGATACTCGACCAAAACTGAATATGGATAAAAAGAAATTCATTCACTTTGTCAAATCAGTTGTGGTACAAGAACAAACTGAGCCAAGTAAACTGGTTGAACAGCTTACTGAAAGTACGTAAAAGGCTAGAAGATATGGTATTAGTTATAGCCCAAAAAAGTTTTAACTGACTCACGCAGTCAGTCGTCAAAAAGATTCAAAAGGAATTATTCAAATGGCTATTCCAATTACTATAACAACAAGCTAGTTCAAAAAAGATATCGGCTGAACAATCAGTTGAACAAACAAAAAAGATATCGGCTGAACAATCAGTTGAACAAAGATAAATCACATGTTATCTCATATGCACACTACACACCAAGCACACACAAATCGAGAAAGACGATCTGGAATACAGCAACTGGACAGTCAGTCAGACTAATCTAAGTCTGATTTCGTAAAGGACTAATCAGTTTTGGACCCAAATAGAATTGGGTACCAAAATTATATCTTGTGTGCGATTGCAGGTAACTGGTACAAGCAAGGAATAAATATGGTACTTGGATAGTGGATGCTCACGACACTTGACGGGAGATGCAAACTTGTTATCTCAACTGATCAAGTACACTGGACCAAACATCTATTTCGGAGATAATTCCAAAGGTAAAACTGTGGGTAAGGGTAAGCTTATCTATGGTAACTTTATCATTAATGATGTTTTATTAGTTGAGAATCTCAAGTATAATCTGATTAGCATCAGTTAGTTATGCGACAATGAATTCTCAGTTCAGTTTGATAAACATTCTTGTTCAGTCAGAGACTCAACTGATGAGGTCATCCTAACTGGCATTGGGTGTGGAAACACTTACAAAGTCAGTTGGAATGATCAACCTTATGCACCAAATGTTTTATTGCTTCAAAATCTTCTACAAACTGGTTGTGGCATAAGAGATTAAACCATCTGAACTTTAAATCTATTGCATATCTGAGTAATCACGATCTTGTCACTGGTTTGCCCAAAATGATTTTACCAAAGATAAAATTTGTTCAGCATGTCAGTTTGGTAAGCAAGTAAAATCTTCTTTTAAAAACAAGGGCCGTAAATCTTCTTCTCGATGCTTAGATCTGTTACATATGGATCTATTTGGTCCAATACAAGTCATGAGATTATGGGGAATGAAATACACTTGGTGGTTGTGGATGATTTTTCAAGATTTACTTGGGTTATATTTCTAAGATGTACAAGGACTTGCATCTTTTATATTGGTGGCCAGGAATGAAACGAGATATTATGCGCTTTGTATCTGAAGTCTGAACATGTCAACAAGTAAAGGCAGAGCATCAAAGACCAGCGAGAATGCTTCGACCTCTTCCCATTCCCGAGTGGAGTGGGAGAACATTACTATGGATTTCGTGGTAGGATTGCCAAAGACGGTGAAAAGACTCAATGCCATTTGGGTAATAGTGGTCCCCCTTACTAAGTAAGCACATTTCCTACCAATGAAGACGACTTTTTCCATGACACACTATGCGGATCTATATATTAGAGAGATAGTCAGACTGCATGGAATTTCTATCTCTATATTGTCGAACAGAGACACACAATTCACTTCATCATTCTGGAAGAGTTTACATGCGGCCTTGGGAACTAAACTACTATTCAGTACTGCATTTCATCCTCAGACAGATGGTCAGTTTGAGAGTCATACAAATTTTAGATGATCTACTCCGAGCCTGCGTGATCGATTTCCAAGGGAGTTGGGAACCGAAACTACCTCTAGTGGAGTTCACTTACAAAAATAGCTTTTAATCATCTATTGGAATGGCTCCATACGAGACACTCTATGGAAGAAAATGTAGATCGCCTATCCATTGTGAGGAGGAAGGAGAGGGCTATGATGGGACTCAACATAGTTCAACACATCGCAGAATTGGTCGCCAAGATCCAAGACAGAATGAGAACTGCTCAGAGTCGATAGAAGAGCTACGCAGACAAAAGAGGACGAGATCTCGAGTTTGCAATAGGTGATCACGTGTTTATACAGATAACACCAATGAAGGTTGTTATGAAATTTGGCAAGAAAGACACACTTAGTCCAAGATTCATTGAAAAATTTGAGATACTCGAAAAAGTGGGAGCATTAGCATATCGAGTGGCGTTGCCACCTATTCTCGCAGGAGCCCACAATGTCTTCCACATATTGATGCTCCGCAAGTACATGTCAAACCCATCACATGTACTGAACTTTGAACAACTTCAACTTAAACCAAATCTTTCTTATGAGGATATGCCTACTCAAATCTCTGACAGTCAAGAGAGAATGTTATGGAACAAGGTAATAACAATGGTCAAATTCCAATGGATAAATAACTCGAAGGAAGAAGCCACTTGGGAGACTGAGTCAGAGATGTGAAGTCATTACCCCTAAATATTTGGTAAGTATTAATTTTGAGGACGAAATATTATGTAAGGGGGGGGGGGAGAGGATTTGTAACGTCTAAAAAAAAGTCATCCCAAGTAAAGCACATGCATGCAAATGACTTAAATTGCTTAATTGTTTTATTTAATGATTTTAAATACTTAATTGATGTATATTATATTAATGAAGGTCTAATTGCATTATTAATGATTACATTGCATGATTTCATGAGAATTAGGATTTTATCCGAATATTCGATAATAGGCCGGGGAAAGGAGACCGAGGACGACCAAGATAAAATATTTTTTCAATGCTTACTAATATGAAAAAATGTGATTAAATATTTCTAAAATAGTAGAGTCCAAATTATTTTAATAGACGATTACGATTTTATTCGGGAAGCCGATTTTGGACAAACATGAGACTATTATAAGACCAAGCGTATTATTATTAAAAACTAATATTTTATAAACTTTTATTGTTCAATTAAATAGGTGTTATTGGGCTAATTTACCTAAGATTAGTTGGCCAAATTGCTCAAAAACTCAAATGCCCAAAACCCAAGCCCATTAACATGAAAATTTTAAATCAATAAAATAGAAACCTAGGGTCTTTATAAGTCTCACATCAGCCAAAAATTCACAAATAACACACACCATATTTTTGAGATTTTGAAGAAGAAAAAACAAGGAGTCTTCGTCGTCCGTTCGTCCTTCTTCGCACCACACGCCAACGATCGTATATTCGAGCGTTCGAAAACGCGAAGGCACGCTTCTAAACTCCTTTGACGCATCATTCAAGTCATATTATGCTTGTTTTATTTATTTTTGCATGACAATATATTTAAACACGATTTGTTTAGCGATAGAACAAATATTTTCAAAGTTTTGATGATGTTACGCGTGTTTGATAAACGTTATTATTCCTAAGGACACTCTGGCAATAGGAGATGTTTAAGGGACTCAAAAAGAGTCGTTAAGGGACAACACGAGGGCCGAAGTTGAGCTTGGATAGGAAGAAACGAGCCTAGGGTTTTCTATGGAGGGCCACGCGATAATGGGCTCGGCTTGGTGCATGGCAGCGTGCGGCTCGGTTAGGGCTCGGGTAGGGGCCTGTGCTAGATGTGGTTCAGGGTTTGGAAGAGTTCTAGAAAGGCTAGGACTCGTGGATAGCAGCTAGGGAAGAGTCCACAAGGGATAGGACTCTTCCCTTCCATGCAGATGGAAGGTTTTGGCTAGGGTGGCTAGCGGCTGGGTTGGGGCTGGCTAGGCTGGTCTAGTAGGGTCTAAGTAAGATGGCTAGGCGTAGTAGCAGGTCCAGTGCAGCCGTGTTCGTGGTGGCTTGAGGGGATGAAGGGCACGACTTGGAGAGGGGAATAGGGCTGCGCGGGCTATGACAGGAGCTTGGGCTGGTTCTTGCTGGTCTAGGCTAGGTCGGTTAGGGTCTAGGAGGGTAAGTGAATGGTCTAGTCCATGATGGCTCGGTGGTGGCTCGAGGAATTTGAGTCGTGGCTCAATATGGGTAGGCTAGGGTTCGAATTTTGGCTTGGTGAAGGGAAGGGCTTGAAACATGGTCCACGTGGTTCAATTCATGGTTCACGAGGGTAGTTTAGGTATTAAAAGGCTATGATTAAATTTGGGGATTAAAATATTTAAGTTTGAATTAATTCAGAAATTAAATGCTTTACAGTTTAGTAATTAAGGAATTAAATCAAAAGCCCGAGATTACGTTAAATAAAAATATTAGAAGTCAAATTTAAGCTTAAATAATTATTTGGGATAATCTCAAGTCAACAAAATGAGAAAAGTCAAAATCGAGGATTTTTTATTCCAAGGGCAAAACGGTCAATTTGCACCTAGGTAGTACAAAAAGGTCTGGTAGTGTCCTGAAGAATTATAGTGCATGCTAAATGATATTATAAATGTTTATGATGAAAATATGAGGTTTTTTATTTATGATAAAGTTGTGCATTTTTTACTGCTAAAATGCTATTAACGAATTTGGAAAGGACGTGATATTTTATGGTTAGAAAGAAAAGAAAAATATTTTTAAGGATGTGAATTGATTGTAACAAAAGGATATGATATATGATTATTGGGAATATCGTGAGAGAGAAGGCCATGCCTCAGAGGGAGCCCGTTTATGGGAGAATGCCCCAGAGGGATCTCAACAATCGTATTTTCATTTTAGGTCGGCGCTTAGTGCCCGTCCCCATGTGCAATGAGGAGCTAAGACTGATCAATCGACCATATGATACAGGAAGTCACTTTCAAAGATCAAACTTCACCTAAAACGATAATGATGGAAAGATTTATGATTCGACGATTTATGATTAAATTATGCTTACAAATTTATGCTAGCTTATTTTCAATAAAAGTATGATTTTTAATGCATGTGCTTGCATATATATTATTTGTTACTCATGTTTAAAATGTGCTGAGTCATTAGACTCACTAGGTTTGAATGTTGCATTAAAGGATGAGATGGAGGAAGGCGCTGACGCTTGAGTGGATCGAGTCCGGCAGTACACTCCCGAGAGACATTATTTTTCGCATTAGCTTGATAGTCAAAGTTTTAAAGACTTTTTTAACAGTTTAATTAGAGATTTTTGTGTTTTATTTTGAAGTTAGTGTTGATCATGTTAATGGTTGATGTAGGATTTTTGTTAATTGACGGGTTAGAGATTGCACTTTAAACTTTAAATGTTAGATTTTGGAAATGTTGAGTCTTTTAAATATGAATTTCGTATTTTATGTAAAAAAAAAAAATTTAAGATTTTAAAGTTACAAAGTAGTGGACGTTTTATATTTTGTGTCACATTTGATAAGGACCCAATAATATGATGTCATTTATCATCACATGTCAAGTTGGACCCATCAATATTAAATCGCAGTGGACGATCGTCATAATTTCTCCCAATAATATGAGCCAAAGCTATGAAGTTCCACTCAATTCATATAACGCATGCCAGTGGAAGCTTTCCAATGTCAAAGACTCCTCAATTATATGAGCTAGACACTGACCATGGGTGTCGTTTATCATGAAACCACTATCAATAGAAGACAAGAAAAATATAAACTCGTTATAATTTTCTTTTTAATGATGATATATCATCTCAATCATATTCAAAATGAGATATTTTAATTTAAAAAATTTATCATTTTTTTAATTTTAAAATCGAGTCATATTTGTTTGCATGCTTGTCGGATTCATGCAACTTTGTAATTATAATAAAATAACGCACATACCCATTACTTATAGTATATCGTATAAATCATAATTATAAATAAAAGATGATCGGTCATTGAGAGTTATTTGATCCCTGTGAGCCAAACACGGATCTAAGTTCAAAAACCTAGGTACATGTGTGGGGACCCGGGCTCTAACTCAATTCTTTTGGGATTTATTGGATCTTTGCTCGAAAATGTGGGTCAAAATTTTGCTTTTAACATTAATTCAAATGTATAATTAAAACGTAACATGTCATTATAATAATTAAACAACATAATGTACATACAAGTCTGTTTAATACAATCCTACGCTAGTGTTTAAATACCAGCTACAAACATCAGTAGTACAAGTCTAATAAACAAACACTAGAAATCTTCAACGCCCGAGATCTCCACGCTATCATCAATCTCTCATCTAGCTCGAGACCCAGATCCTGCCCCACCTGTTGCCATGCACACATACAGACACGACAACAGCCGGATAACTCCGGTGAGAACAAATCCCAGTATAAAACATGTATGCATGCAATGTAATAAATCATACACCAATGCATAGCATATATCAATGAACATGAATATAAAATCTACAACATGTAAAGGAATACAAGTCTGTATTCAACCTCTAATTCTTGACTCGATTCATTTCTACTCTAGGGATCCCGGTGTGAATAAGACGGTCTGTCACCTACCCAACCACTCGGGGTGACGGTACGTCTTATTCCTAGACTTCGGTCAACTCTGTATCGAGGGTCTACACATAGAGAAAATCTACTACTATGCGTCAATACACCGAAACGTCTAGTTTTGGCCAATCTGCCAATATTTCCTATCTCAGGACTCGAATATAAATCAATAAATAAGACATTACATAATCAAATGTAATAACAATCTAGTATGTGATTTAGGGAAACTCGTATCAAATCTGAATCGAGTTGTGCAATCCCGTGACCACATGAATTATACCTTTCTTGTCGAATAGTCGGTGTCGTAGTCGAAGTCTTGCGTTCACAATAGCTAATACAAATCTGAAATGGCATAATCAATATGCACTTCATCAATATATATCTCAAGTAACTCAATATACAAAGCTGAAATCGGTTTCAATACAATTTGACGGCGTAACAGCGTGATTTCTCGATACCGATAACTCAATCTCAACATAAAAATATCATAATCAATCCCAATAACTCATAATCTCATCTAAACATCAACATACATTCTGAAATCAGCATAATTTTCACATAACATAAGCTGGAAAATCGAAACAGCATCATACGGCGTCTGACAATCGATCCGTTTACGTTTCTACGATGCTTATAATCTCAAGAACACACATTATATATCATATCACAATTTCCTCAACACACCTTTTTCAACCCATGCTGAAAGTTAACAATACTCACATCCTTTTGATGCCCTTGAAGAGAGGAATCCAAATCTATACTTAAATTCAAGTTTGGATGATTAGATCTTGCACAAGATGAATTTTTGAGGTAAAAGAAGCCTTGCTCTTCTCTCTGAATTCCCTCTGCTCGGTCTTGTCCTGAAATAGCTGAATGGAAAACAACACACTTATATTGCATGCTCAGGGGACACATGGTTTATTTTTCAAGTTACACGCACGACCGCGGGTGCGGTATCTTGGGACCGCGGGTGCGCTATGCTCTCGGCAGTCCTATCATTTTCTGAAATTTGTCGACCGCGGGTGCGGTCTCTGCAAGACCGTGGGTGCGGTGATGCTACGGCCAAACTTCAAAATTCTGAATAATACACCGCAGGTGCGGTCTTGTCTGAGGCGCAAGTGCGGTATGGCTTCGGCCATTCTTTCAAAAATTCCCATTTTAAGGTTATGCATTCTCATATCTTCAAATCTAACATCAAGGATCACTAATAATTTTCGAGCCTTACATTTCTCCCCCTCTTAGACAGGAGTTCGTTCTCGAACTCGTAAGTAAATAATCATGCAAATAGGTACGAAATAGTATAATCAAAACTGAAAGGAAGACTTACATCATATGAATAGCTCGGGGTGTTTCTGTCTCATATCCGACTCTGTCTCCCAAGTTGCTTCCTTAATACCATGACGACTCCACTGAACCTTCACAAGTGGAATGGTCTTGGTTCTATGCTGTTTCTCCTTCCGATCAAGAATTTGTATCGGTCTTTCCACATAGCTCAGAGTCCGATCTAACTCGGCTTCGTCAGGCTGAATGACATGAGAATCATCTGGCATATATCTGCGTAACATCGATACATGAAAAACATCATGAATATCAGATAATGAAGGAGGAAGAGCAAGTCTGTAAGCTCGATCGCCAATCTTCTCAAGGATCTCATACGGACCGACGTATCTAGGAGACAACTTTCCACGTTTGCCAAATCTGACAACGCCTCTGAAAGGTGAAATCTTCAAAAATACTCTGTCTCCCTGCTCAAATACCAACGGTCTACGTCTGATATTGGCGTATTTCGCTTGCCTATCCGGTGCTGTCTTCATTCGCTTCTGAATGATCTTTAATTTTTCGATCATCTCACGAATCATATCAGGCCCCAACTCTGGTACCTCAGAGATATCATCCCAGTACAACGGAGATCTGCACTTCTTTCCGTATAAAGCTTCGAACGGTGCCATCTCAATTCTAGTCTGATAGCTGTTGTTGTATGAAAACTCATACAACGGCAGTGAATCTTGCCAACTAGTACTAAAGTCTAGTACTACAGCTCTTAGCATGTCCTCTAAAGTCTGGATAGTCCGCTCTGACTGTCCGTCCGTCTGAGGATGATAAGCAGTGCTCAGGTGTAAAGTCGTACCTAGAGCCTGCTGCAAACTGTGCCAGAAGTGAGAAGTGAATCGTGGATCACGATCTGATACGATCGACTTCTGCCCACCGTGCAATGTAACGACCTCTCTGACATACAACTCTGCCATCTGATCGTGTCGATAGGTCATTCTGTACGGAATAAAGCACGCTAATTTGGTCAGTCTGTCTATCACAACCCAAATCGCGTCACAGCCTCGCGAAGATCGAGGTAACTTCGTCACGAAATCCATGGAAATGTGATCCCATTTCCATTCAGGAATAGACAAACTCTGAAGTAAACCTCCGGGCTTCATTCTTTCTGCTTTCACCTGCTGGCAATTCAGGCATTTAGACACAAATTCTGCAATGTCTGTCTTCATCTGCTTCCACCAGAATTGCGTCTTCAAGTCATTGTACATCTTCCTGCCACTAGGATGAATACTAAACCGACTACAGTGTGCCTCTGAAAAAGTATTAGGCCGTCCCGTGTTCACTAAAGTAAAGACATCTGGATTCAACCCGTTGATGAATTGATCGGCCACTGCCTCGTCGTTCCCTGCCACATGAGGTGCAAATCGTAGCAATGCAGAAAATTTAGCAACATACTCCTCGACGTTCCACTGTCCCTGCCTCAGATTCGCAAATTCAGCCCCTTTATCTTTTCGGTAGGAGACGGGGAAGAAGCGCTGATAGAACTCATCCTTGAAAACTTTCCATGTAATGTCAATGCCTCGGTGCTCCAAGGCTCTCTTCGCTGTCAACCACCAGCTCTTTGCAACCTCTTGCAGCTGATGCCCTACCAATTTCACACGTCGCTCATCAGTATATGCCAAAGACTCAAACAACATCTCGATATCATCAAGCCAGCTCTCGCACTCTACTGCACTCTCTGTGCCCTTCAGCGTAGGAGGATGGAAAGACTGAAACCTCTTCAATAAGGTCTCCATCGGCGTAGCGGTGACGTCCATCTGTGCACCTGATGTGCTACCCTGCTCCGGCTGTGGTATACGTCTAGGCGGCATAAATCTGATTATCAAACTGATTAGTACACAATCAATATCATCGGTCTCAGCCCTCCTCTGATCATAACCTCTGATCGAGAATCGGTTCTGATTCAGGCTTGAAAAGTATATGCTGTAAATCAATTCAGATAATACAACAACAAATAATAAGGAAAGCAATAAATCATGCTAGCATCTCAAAAGCAAGGAAGATGACTCGATCTACCCCGCTCATTCTATTCTATCTCAGTCTACAGAACCTACTGCTCTGATACCACCTGTTGTGGGGACCCGAGCTCTAACTCAATTCTTTTGGGATTTATTGGATCTTTGCTCGAAAATGTGGGTCAAAATTTTGCTTTTAACATTAATTCAAATGTATAATTAAAGCATAACATGTCATTATAATAATTAAACAACATAATGTACATACAAGTCTGTTTAATACAATCCTACGCTAGTTTTTAAATACCAGCTACAAACATCAGTAGTAAAAGTCTAATAAACAAACACTAGAAATCTTCAACGCCCGAGATCTCCACGCTATCATCAATCTCTCATCTAGCTCGAGACTCAGATCCTGCCCCACTTGTTGCCATGCACACATACAGACATGACAACAGCCGGATAACTCCGGTGAGAACAAATCCCAGTATAAAACATGTATGCATGCAATGTAATAAATCATACACCAATGCATAGCATATATCAATGAACATGAATATAAAATCTACAACATGTAAAGGAATACAAGTCTGTATTCAACCTCTAATTCTTGACTCGATTCATTTCTACTCTAGAGATCCCGGTGTGAATAAGACGGTCTGTCACCTACCCAACCACTCGGGGTGACGGTACGTCTTATTCCTAGACTTCGGTCAACTCTGTATCGAGGGTCTACACATAGAGAAAATCTACTACTATGCGTCAATACACCGAAACGTCTATTTTTGGCCAATCTGCCAATATTTCCTATCTCAGGACTCGAATATAAATCAATAAATAAGACATTACATAATCAAATGTAATAACAATCTAGTATGTGATTTAGGGAAACTCGTATCAAATCTGAATCGAGTTGTGCAATCCCGTGACCACATGAATTATACCTTTCTTGTCGAATAGTCGGTGTCGTAGTCGAGGTCTTGCGTTCACAATAGCTAATACAAATCTGAAATGGCATAATCAATATGCACTTCATCAATATATATCTCAAGTAACTCAATATACAAAGCTGAAATCGGTTTCAATACAATTTGACGGCGTAACAGCGTGATTTCTCGATACCGATAACTCAATCTCAACATAACAATATCATAATCAATCCCAATAACTCATAATCTCATCTAAACATCAACTTACATTCTGAAATCGGTATAATTTTCACATAAAATAAGCTGGAAAATCGAAACAGAATCATACGGCATCTGACAATCGATCCGTTTACGTTTCTACGATGCTTATAATCTCAAGAACACACATTATATATCATATCACAATTTCCTCAACACACCTTTTTCAACCCATGCTGAAAGTTAACAATACTCACATCCTTTTGAAGCCCTTGAAGAGAGGAATCCAAATCTATACTTAAATTTAAGTTTGGATGATTAGATCTTGCACAAGATGGATTTTTGAGGTAAAAGAAGCCTTGCTCTTCTCTCTGAATTCCCTCTGCTCGGTCTTGTTCTGAAATAGCTGAATGGAAGACAACACACTTATATTGCATGCTCAAGGGACACATGGTTTATTTTTCAAGTTACATGCACGACCGCGGGTGCGGTATCTTGGGACCGCGGGTGCGCTATGCTCTCGGCAGTCCTATCATTTTCTGAAATTCGTCGACCGCGGGTGCGGTCTCTGCAAGACCGCGGGTGCGGTAATGCTACGGCCAAACTTCAAAATTCTGAATAATACACCGCGGGTGCGGTCTTGTCTGAGGCGCAGGTGCGGTATGGCTTCGGCCATTCTTTCAAAAATTCCCATTTTAAGGTTATGCATTCTCATATCTTCAAATCTAACATCAAAGACCACTAATAATTTTCGAGCCTTACAACATGTAAGGATCCAAATGCAATATTATATAAGTTTTCGATATTTTACTTGTCGTCAATCTCTAAAAACCTTTTGATGATAGAGGCCTAATATCTTTCAACCCTGATCTCCCACATTAAATTTCATGGAATTTTTTAATATAACTTATTGGGATGGGAACGAGCTAATGAACCTGAATTATTTTAATAAAAAAATGTTTAAAATTTTCAAAACAATAAAATATCATAACATACACCAACATATTTTCCATTGCTCTCGGTCATCTTTTTATCACATAATATAACATATTAAAATGAAATCATATAACATATATATCATATATTATTACAATATTTCATATTATCATTAAATCTCGCATCTTCTAATTTTATGACTAACTGCAATAATTAAAAATTAAATTAACAAATTAATTTAATCAAAATAATTTTTTTATAAAACACCTTTCACCAAAAATAATTAGAATCACATTCAAATTATTTATTTTATAAAAAACTTAAAATATCATCAAAATTAGTTTAAGGGTAAATTTGTCAAAATTTCACAAAATTTCAATTCAGTCAAAAATTACATAAAATTATAAATAACTCCAAGGGCCCAAAAATTGGGCCCCTAAGTTAGGGACTTCCCAATACCATATCTGATGCGATCGTGGTATGTCCATCTCCGAGGAAAGAATGGGATCATTTAGAGTTGTTGGAGGGACCAATTACGAGGGGACGAGTGAAAAAATTTAAGGAAGCATTGCACGGGCTTATGAGCAATCAAGAAAGACTAGCAAGCAAGCAACCGAGTCCCGAGGGGTTTGTGAGTCACGAGAGTAAGTTTGGGAGTCCGAGGAATGTGGTTCAAGTGGTAAAGTATCAGGAAAATGACACCGAACCAGAAGCTCCCGCGCTAGGGAGGCCAAACATTACCGCCCCAGCGCACCATGTACTACTCAAGGTGAAGTATAGAGGAGCCTGGAGCTAGGGCGGCCAAACATTACCGCCACAACGCCCCACACATAGTCCAACTGAAAAATTCCAAAACCCTCCGTGCTAGGGTGCCAAAGCTTTACTGCCCCCAATGCGCCGCCTGCTTGAGGAAACTTAATTTCCTAGTTTAGAGTCCAAATTATTTGGAAACTAGATTTTCTGAGTATCTTGTGTTATGAAACATATCTGTACGAAAATTTTGACACTTTTGATTATTATTGATTGAATAGAATTTGATTGTTCTTGAGTTTTCTGTCAAAGAAAAAAATAAAGCTTCTTGCTTTGTATCCAAAAATCAAACTTATCAAAGTTTATGCATTGTGGCATTTGTCGATCATTTCTTACGCGGATTGTCAATGGCTTGTTCTTTGAAGGTTCTTCTAGTTTCAGTTGTTTTTTCTTTTTGATTTTTTATTACTAAACCTCGTAGTTTATGGGTTTAGATCGCGTTGCTTGAATCAAAAGACAGGGACACAACAACGATCCTTGTTTGCTATTGAATTGAGGGCGCGATTATAATTTAATCGTGTTTTCTTTTCTTCGTACGAGGATTCATATCATTTGGTATCTAAGCATTGGCTCATTGAATTCAAGTAATTATCCACTGTTATTATCAAATTTGGTATTCTTTCGCCCATTGCAGATCTATTTTGTACTATCATTCTTTGCCTTTTGTGAATCAGTGATTCTTGGAGTTTTGAGATTTTTTCTTGGGATTTTTGAGTTGCACAATCACTTATCCGAAGGACAAAAAAAAATTACCAAAATGACAAAAATTGCCCATTATTTTTTTTTTTTGGGTATTTTGTTCTTTTATCTTTAGTGTTAACTAGGTCTAAGAAGGAAAGAATATGATATTTTTAATAGTTAATTTTATTTTATCATTTGGTTTCGTTTGTTATTTGGTGTATGTTGAAGTTGGTGTGTTGATAGTGAAGGAAACCATGGAGATAGGGTTCAAAGCATTGATGGAGCACGGTTGCGATAGTACCTACAAACTCGAGCTTAAAAGTTAAGCATGTTGATCATATAGTCCTTGTTATTATTAATTTGCTTCATTTTTGTGTAGGTAGCAAAAATTTGAGGACAAATCATTTTCAAGAAAGGGAGGATGATGTGATCGTGGTAGGTCAAGCTACGAGGAAAGCATGAGATCCTTTAGAGTTTCCTGAGGGACCAATCACGAAGGGACGAC
This sequence comes from Primulina eburnea, assembly GCF_022965805.1. Classification (NCBI taxonomy): domain Eukaryota; kingdom Viridiplantae; phylum Streptophyta; class Magnoliopsida; order Lamiales; family Gesneriaceae; genus Primulina; species Primulina eburnea. The sequence goes on along the minus strand of NC_133101.1, from coordinate 49,374,389 downwards.
TGAAGAGGTTCAAAGAAGCATTGCACATGTTTATGAGCAATCAAGAACGACATGCAATCAAGCAACCGAGTTCCCAGGGATTCGTGAGTCACGGGAGAAAGTTTGAGAGTCTAAGGAATGTAGTTTGAGTGCTAAAGTATGAAGAGAATGACCCCGGACCAAAAGCTCCCGCGCTAGGGCGACCAAAAATTACCGTCCTAACGTCATGTACAGCTCAAGGTTGAAGTCCAGAGAGCCTGGCGCTAGGGCAGCCAAAAATTACCGCCTCAGCACCCCACACATTATCCGAACTGCGAAATTCCAGAACCATCCGCGTTAGGGAGCTGATGCATTACCGCCCCAGCACGCCGCCTACGTGAAGAAACCTAATTTCCTTGTTTAGAGTCCAAATTATTTGGCAACTGGATTTTTTGAGTATATTGTGTTATTTAAACATATTTGCACGAAAATTTTTACACTTCGATTATTATTGATTGAATAAAATTTGATTATTTTTGAGTTTTCTCTCAAACAACAAAATAAAGCTTCTTTCTTTGTATCCAAAAATCAAACTTATCATAGTTTATTCTTTGTGGAGTTTGTCGATCGTTTCTTACAGGGATTGTCATAGGCTTGTTCTTTGAAGGTTGTCTAGTTTCGATTGTTTTTTCTTTGTGATTCTTTATCACTAAACCTCGTAGTTTAGGGGTGAACGTCGCTATGCTTGAATCAAAGATCGGGACACAACAACGAAACTTGTTTGCTATTGAATAAAGGGCGCTTTTCTAATTTAATCGTGTTTGCCTTTCTTCGTACGAGGATTCATATCAATCTCAACCAAACCTAGCCAGCATAGTACATTTCATGAACTATTAGGGAAACAACTACACGTTCAGACAAGTTTCGAGTAACTTGTTCATGGGAAGCTTGTGCCACAGGCAAGGCTGCACACAGCCCTTCCTTACTTAATTTTTTTAATTAAAAACAACAATTGGTAGTCACTGCTCGCGTATGATGCCTGAAAATGTTTTCGATAGCAGTGAAAAAATTATTTTATTATTATTTTTTTGTTTTCTGAAATAAAATTTCTTGGGCGCTTCAATATTTCTTGAAATAATTCTTTAGTTGTTATAAAGAAAAATATTCCGCAAGTTTTAAACAATAAACAACTTGAACAATGCAATTTGAGAACTTAGCTCTGATACTATTGTTAGTGTATCATTTCCTCACACCCAAAACAAATCAGAAGTTTAAACTTTTAATATTATGAAATTCAAATTTCTTAGGTGTCGTATTGTTCTAAATCCCAACAATAGGATGTTTATCGATTGATTACTTTTATCGCCTAAACACTTGGCTCTAACTATTCTGAGATTAGCGGAAATAGCTTTTCATGTATGTCATTGTGAACAATCAACTAGAATCAATCGTCTTTATTGAAAATCCAAATAAATTCAATGATTGATTATTGTGTTCCTTTTCTAGATTGCACTTGAGAATATATAAAATATTTGCATTGAGAGTGAATTGGACGACCGATAGTGTCATGAAGACGGTGCGGTGGAGCAAAACCTGTCATGTGGTGAGAGAGGTGGTGTCGGCCGATTGGTGCATCAAACATAAGGTGGCCGAATTTTGGTTCTTCTTGAGGAGAGTGAATGAGTTTAGATTTTGTCAAACCTTGATTGTGTTGTTTCGTATCGACTCTTGTTGTTTTGTATCGACTCTAGATTACATGTATTTATTATATTTCATATATCAATCATGGATCCTTCAAGAATGCTATAGGACTAGAAGTTTTCCCTTGCCAAATCTCAAATTATTATCTTATCAACTCTTGATAAGATACAATTTTATCAATTTACTGTGTCTATGTATGATTATAGAATATTCTTGAGGTGATTTGACTAATAAAAAATATGTTAGACAATGTTTGATTAGGACACTCAAGTCCAATGAGTAATGAATATTTTGTCCAATTAGGACTCCTACTAGTTAAAGTTTCATTAGGATACTCCAAGCCTTATTAATCAATCAATCTATCTATGATTGTGGTTTCATCATAATATTGATTGATGATCAGACATCATCAATGTAACGAGTGTACATAACTCCTTAGAATAATGTAAAGTCAAACTTTCAAAAGCCGCTAAGTCAAAGTCAACTTTCGAAAAGTTAACTATCCACTAACTCAATTTTGAAACTCCTTCACAAAATTTAGGCAATTGCACTCTCCTCACAATTTTAGTACTCATGCTAACTCTCACAACTTTCAAATAGGGAATCCACTTATAAGAAATTATATAAGCCAAATGTTCGATCTCTATCAAATTTAATCACCAATTCAACTCCTTGAATTTGACTATCTCAACAGGAACACAAATATCAAAACTTGTTTGACCATCAATAGTTCAGGGATATAGCTAACCATGAGCTCACAACTCATGAAATTCGAGGAAACGTTTCCTCATACATGATTACCCTTGTTATCATCATTCTATAGATCAACTTATTAATTACAAGAATGTCAAAACTTATTTCGGATTGCACCCATCGAATCATGATAAAAGCGTCTAATAGCATGATTCCTTAGTATCACTGATTCCTGATGTATCACTAGTGTACAGTAGAGTCCCTTACTCTTATATATCCTGAGCGAATATGCAATCATTGGTATATCGAGGGTTGCATATTAATTCGATAACGATACGATGTACCTTTGAGTAATCATAATGACATTGTATGTGAAACTAGGAAACTACTTTACCCTAAAGCACATCTCATACTTGCTAGATATTTTTGGCACTATTAACTCAACAAATAGCATGGGATATCCACACCCATAGATGAGCAATGAATTCACAATTACAATGCATTGGCTCATACGTATCTCGAAACTACAACCAACCTCGCCGCTTGATGAACCTTGCGAAGTCGGTAAATGAGTCAAAGTGCAGCACTAGTATGTAGAGCATCAATATTGTCATGGGTCATAAGGACTAATGGTGTATAACTATAAATATGTTTAGAATATACAGTAACTTTTAAATATGTTTCAGGGTCGCAATCATAAATAATGTTGGACATTTATTTTTGGCGTTAATTGACAATTTAAGGCAAAGCTGATCAAAGATAAACTTAATAGATTGGAAATGAGTCATCTGAACCGAACAAAACTGATTATGACCACAAACTAAACTGGTTTAAGTAACGTCTCAGATTCGACGACTATCCTCACTTATCAAGACGAATGTTTTCAGCCTGCTTATGTCCTCACTCACATGCAATCTAGGAAACTTCTCATGAGGTCACCCATCTTAGGATTGCCCCAAGTCAAACATGCTTAACTTTGAAGTTCTTATGTGATGAGCTACCGAAATGAAGATGCCACTTCTCAATATGATTAGAAAACTCAAATATTTTAAGCCTCCTCATCTACCCAGTCCGATACCTGAACAGTTTCGGGATCCTTATCCTTCCAGTGTAAGACCGATTCATTCATGTTTTCTCCGCCTAGACGTCTGCCAAGAGCTTCTCATTTTCCGTGTAACCTCATGGCACAGACAATCACCCCCCGCCCTCTTCGGCCCCGGGCCTCACATGCCCACCAGCTTCCGCTTGGTTCATTCCTGAACCACATGATAATAGGAGAGGTCGGCTCTAATACCAACTGTAACGCCTCATAATCGATGACTGTCCCCACTATACCAAGACGAGTGTTTTCAGCGTGCTTATATCCTCACTCACACGCACCCTAGGAAACTTCCCAGGTGTGCACCCATCCCAAAATTACTCAAGTAAAGTACGCTTAACTTTAGAGTTCTTATGTGATGAGCTACCGAAAAGAAGATGTACCTTCTTTATATGAGCAGTACATATCAAATCTTTTAAATCCTCCTCAACTACACAGTCTCATACCTGAACAGTTTCAGAATCCCTTTCTTTCCGGTGTGATACCAGTTCATTCATGTTCCTTCCGCCTAGAATCCTGCCAGGAGTCTCTTATTGTCTGTGCGACCTCATGGCACCGGCGATCACCCCCTGCCCTCTTCGACCCATGGCCTCACAGCTTACCTCTAGTCAAGAAAAACTGTCTTGACCTAAAATGAATCACATCAAACTTTTAACCAAGTTTGGTTTAAGAGATTATCATTCATTATTAAGGATATCATTTTACACCAAAGGGCTAAACTGATTATTGGATAAGTTTTTCTATATTTTTTTTAAATCACACTACATTTTGTAAGAATGTCAGAGAATGATGACATGTACAAAGGACAAGCAAACAGACACTTTTATTTGGAATGTAATTTTTTTTTAAAACTTGAAACTGTTGGACTCAAAGTCTATTAATAAAAAAAAGTAGTTCAGTTTGGAAAAACACTACGACCTTTACACATATTCAAGCGTTCAAGTATTTGAGCTAAAATTAGTCCAGCATAATTTACAAAAAATATATTTTATCATTAAGGATTATTACGTGTTAGGAGAACTCATTGTAATTCATTGTACTCGAGAGCAGTTTGTATATTGTTTCTTATTTTAGTTGAGCAGGCTAGGAGTTTCATTTTTGACAGTGTTAAGTCCAAAGTGAACTGGGTATTTACAAATTGCATGTAAAGATAAAAGTCTTCTAGTGTGAGCCTTCCGAAAAAGAAAGAAGGGGTGACGTGACGTAGGAGCTTGAGTTCTCCGAACATCTAGAAACAAATTTGCGCACATTTTACTTTCAATTTACATATCCAAGCCATTATTTGAATTATTTTAATATATTTGGCTTCCTTCTACACATATTTGTTAGCCAACTGAAATTCTTATTAGAAAATGCCATTCCATTTCTATCAGACTGAATTTGTAAGGACCGTGTACCGTATTATCGTAAATCCTATGTTGGTTATCGATCATTTATGAAATTGTCATGTGAGTACGTATATGATGTATATCATGACCATGAAAGTGAGAAAATAGGTGGTGATAATGAAATATTGTATTAGAAATTAATTTGTGTTTGAAAAGTATAATGAATCGCAACGAAAAAGTGACACATGTTACGGTTTTTGGCATAATCATCTGAGTGTTAGTCCAAATGGGATGAGCCTAATTCCATTGGAAAGCTAATACATCATACTTAAATTTTCATGTTCTGAGTTTTGTCCAAATTCATTTGGAAATAGGGGCAAAATAATCCCGAAGTGTATCATATGCATTGTCGTTTCTGCACTGACACATTTTGGGAGAATGAGCATAACTCTCGTATCCTATATCCAAATTTAGTGAGGTCAGTGGCCAATGAAAGCCAAGACATAGATCTACAATTGTTTACCACATTTGCTAATTCGGAACCTAAAATACATTTCAAACAGAGAAAGGCGCGCACCCGCGTAGAACTGTGTGCGCCGACAAAACAGGGCGCACATATGCGCCGACACCTCTGATGCACCGTATTTAAAGTGATAAGAATAAACATTTCTCTTCATTTATTTTATTTCCTTACAGCAGCGTCGAGAGAATACGAGGGGAAAAGTTGGGAATTGATTTCTATCTTACGAAATCACCTTGAAACATTGTCCAAACGCGAAACAAATTATATATTCGGAATCCTCGCATCGAGAGCTTTCTTTTGAGGTAAGTTTCTTCTAGTTTCAGCACATTTAAATATTAAAGTACTTGAATAGCATGTATTTGAAGTCGAGATCCATATATGTCGTAGAACGACCGAAAGAAAACTCGTATTAGAAGTCGGAATTGAATTATGTTATGATTTCAATTTGATATGAAATTTCAAAGTTTCAAAAGATCTTTGAAACTTATATTGTTGATTTTGACTGATGTTATTGATTGAAATGAATATGTTATTGATGTAGATAGATTATTATCCTGATATCTTTAAGCTACATCGACTGGAACGAAGAATTGAGGTATGTTGCGACCGAGTAACATACGACATGTATGTGTATCATATGATATATGTTGGATTGACTTGATTGATTGGAATGAAGATATATATCTATATGCCTTATTTATTTATTTTATGTGGCATACATGACATACACGTTGAGCTATGATCCTTGGATACCTTGATATGATTGGGTTTGATTCTGGGGGTTTGTGAACACGATGCTATGTTTGGCATTATGTGGCCCTTAAACATAGTCATTAGTGGCCCTGATGATTGATTGCGATTTGGGGTTTGATGGCGCTTTGTCGACACTATCATACGATTATCCCTGATTGAGGCCGATGTGCCAGCTCGAGCATTGATTTGATAGCGATTCGATTGATTCTTACATGTGCTCAGTGGATGGGAATTTGACCTGATACCTCAACGACATACATGCATTGAATATCATATATCATTGTTTAGATATCTGTGGTATATATTGTGGTTGCTTCAGACTGGGCTTTGCTCACCCAGAGGGGACTGTTGTTGTCTTTGTATGTTGACAATGACAGGTACTTCAGGTTATCAGGAGACCGGAGATGATACTTCTGGAGAGAGTCATGGTTGATTTGAGGTTTAGTGTTTATCCCAGTATATATGTATATATCTTTATATATGCCGGGGCATGTCCCGATGATATGAGTTTGTTTGTATGTAGTTATTTTCGATTACGTGTGGGTTTGTTTTATATTGTGACATGATGAGACGAGACTATATTATATACTATTTTCAGTATTATAATTACAATTGACACGTTTTGGGCTCATTGTTAAGAAAAATGTTTACTCGTTTTCCGCTGTAAGTAATTAACCTAATCAAATTGCATTGTAATAACGATTAGGAGTTAAGGGCCACACAGAATTATCGGTAAACAAAGAAATTTTACTAATTGTTTATTCAACTCCCTTTCTAAACACCTCAATCGATCCTATCAAGTGGTATCAGAGCGATGCTTATTCTCATGTCTAGACATTTTCCAAAATGACTTCATTCAAAAAAATCTCAATGTTCTGTAGAAAAGAATTTCATGATTGAAAGATAAGAATGCGTTCATTTAGCTACACAAGACAATGATATGTGGTACATAATTAATGATGGACCAAAGACAATTATGAAAGCAAATATTTTTTTTTTTTCAATAATTGACTGGGCACCTTAGAGAATGGAAAGCCCAGAGATGAATGAACAAATTATGAAGAGAAGAACAAAGCCAATCTCGATAATGTAGCTAAGAACATTGGGTATAAAACTCTGTTAAGGACACTTTCATCAAAATCAAAATGTGCAAGACTTCCCAAAGAATGTGGAAAAAATTGATTTAGTTTTGCGAAGGTAATGAACAAACCAATGAGAAAAAACTCTCTATGGTCATACAGAAGTTTGATGATATCAAAATGAAACCTGGAGAATCAATGTATGACTTGATGAAGGAGTCAATGTTATTGAACTCAATGCACTTGGAAAACTGTATAACAACCGAGAAATGATCTTGAAAGTAATGAGAGGAATCGCAAAAAAAAAAAGGACATCAAGATTATAACAATGAGTTAATCCAAATATTTCAGCAAGATGGAACTTTATGACTTATTTGCGAACTTAAAATTTTATGAATTTGAATTGCAAACCAGATAAGGTGACCAGTCTACCTCTCTAAGTGTTGTATACAACCATCATTTCCAAATGAAAAATCAGCTGAAAATTAAGCAATGATGTCATGTCATCATTTGTTAAATTTTTTGGAAAGTTCCTATGGAAGAATCAAGGATACCACTGAAGATCTTATCAAAAGAAAGAGGAGTCAACTGATGACTCCAACGCTTGTTTCAACTATGTCAAGACTAGCCGCTTCATAGCAGATTGTCATAAGCCAAGGAAAGATGATAGGAGGTCATATGAGAAGGGACAGAGATTTTTTGACAAAAAAAAAAAAAAAAGAGATCCAAGAATGAGAAGAAATTTTTCAAGAAGAAGCATGACCATAAGGTATTGGTGGTTGAGAAAAGCAAATCGAAGTGGGATGACTCAGACTCTCATCTGAATTAGAAGATTCAAGCAATTCCACTAGTGATGAGGAAGTAAAGTGCTTGATGGCCAATGATGCTAAGCTGGAATCCACCAGTGAACGTGTATTCGATTTTAGATCGACTGATTTCACAAGAGATTATCTTGTCACTAAAATTAACGAGATGGTAAGTGAGTAACAAAGATTTTTTTTCTTATTTGAGGAAGCAAAAACTAAACAAACGGATATACTAGACAAAAAAAAACTAAACCTGATTGAAACAATATAATGAAATGTTGATTCTAAAAGCAGAGATTACCAAGCTCAAATTGAGAATGACATGATACATGATGAAAATCACAAGTTAAAATATGTGAATATGAAACTAACTGAACTAGTTTCATCCTGGAACAATCTTCAATTTCCTTAACTAAAATGCAAGAGTTGCAGAAACAATTAGGAAAAAAAACTTGTCTCGACTTCAACAACAATGAAAGCATTTTTGAGTCAAGTTGCAACGTCCGAAAAACCAACATATGTAAACCACATGTATGAAAATTATTTGAATTTCTGAACTGTTTTATTTAATTAATGCTTAATTGATTCATATTATGTGATTAAAGGTATGATTGCATAATTAAATGATTATATGGCATTATTTCATGAAATTGAAGATTTTATCCGAATATTCGATAATAGGCTGGGGAAAGGAGACCGGGGACGACCAAGGCTTCTTAATACGATTAAAATGATTAAATTTTTCTAAAAAATTGTAGAGTTCGAATTATTTTACAAGACGAGCACGATTTTACCCGGGAAGTTGATTTTGGGCAAACGATGAGTTCTTGAAAGATCAGAAGTATTATTTTTGGAAACTAATTTTTATGAACTTTTGTGTTTTAATTAAATAAGAGTTATTGGGCTCAGTTTAACTAAATTTATTAGGCTCAATTGCTCATATACTTGGAAGCCCAAAACCTAAGCTTGTTATCAAGCAAAATTAAATATATAAAAATGCAATCCTAGGACTTTTGAGATCTTGTATCAAACAAATCACACACACTATCACACACCTAAATTCGAAAATTAGGTAGGGAAGAAAGCTAGGGTTCTTCGTCACCCATTCGTCCTTCCTCGCTGACGATCGCGCACTCGAGCGTTTTAAACACAAAGGCACGTTTTCTAAATCATTTTACGCATCATTCAACCATAATATGCATGTTTTAATTATTTTTACACGAAAAATATTTGCGTTCGATGGTTTAACGTTTTGTCAACTATTTTAAAAGTTTTGAACGTTTTTATGTATATATGAATGAATTATGATTCTCAACAAGTACGCTGCCAATATTAGGTGATATATGAATAGAATATGAAAAAAAGAGGAAACTAGGGATGGACAATAAGCTAAGTGTTGCACTTGAGTTTCAAGGAGAATCATGGGTTTTGGTATAGTTCACACACGATTCAAGGGGCGGCTCGGTGCATGGCTGCGCAAGGATCAGCTAGATGGCTGGACTGGATGTGGTCAAGGGTATGGAAGAGTCCTAGCAGGGCTAGGACTCGAGTTCAGGCACATGGGGAGAATTCCATGTGAGTTGGGACTCCTTCCCCATGCTCGGGTAAGGCAGCTGCAGCCAAGGGGGCTCACGGCTCGGGTCTGGTTCAGTTCAGGGTGGTCTAGGAGGGTCTAGGTAGGGTGTGGTCCATGCTGGCTTGAGGGTGGCTTCATAGGTGCATATGGGGGGCTCGTGTGGCCTGTTGATTTGGCAGCAGGCTCGCAGCGTGGTTTCATGGGCTCGGGCTTGGTTCGGTTGGGTCTGAGCATGGTCCGTGGAAGGTAAGGTTCAGAGGGGATCATGGGTTAAGTGGTCACGTGAGTCCTAAACTGAGTAGGAGTCATAGGATGTCCAAGAAGCTCTCCCGCAGCTTCGGGTCTATGTTCAATATGATTTGTGTGAGTTAGGGGCTGGGTCCTTGGGTTAGAGCTGGACAGGATGATCCCTACGTGGGTTAGTCAGGGTTTAGCTCGAGGTGGCTCGGGTGTGGCTCGACAAAACCAGTAGTTGGCTCTTGGTTTCATGCAAGGGTCAAATTTCAAATTTAAGGGGATAAGTTTCGAACCATGAGTCCACAGGGTTGGTTCATGGTTCACAAAGGTAGTTTAGGAAACAAAAATTCTATTTTTAAAATATGGGAAGAAAACAATAAAGTTTGGATTAATTCAGGAATTAAACGCCTCACGAATAATTAAATCGAAACCTACGAATCTAAGCTAAATAAATATATGAAAAAATTAGATTTAAGCTTAAATAATTATTTGGGATAAGCCCATGTCAATAAAAGTAAGAAAATGTAAAAATTAGGGAATATTACGTCTAAGGGCAAAACGATCATTTTACACTTGGGGTTGGCAGCATCCCGAAGGGTCATAACGCATGTAAAATGATGTAAATGATGATTTTTATGAAAATGTGATATTTTATGATTTATAGTAAAGTTGTGCAATTTTTACTGTTAAAAATGCTATTTTTGAAAGTCATGATATTTTATACTTTAAAAAGAAAAGGAAATTATTTTGAGGGATGTGAATTGACTGTGACAAAGGATAGAGGATATGTGGGGGATCAGTTTTAAGAAGGAACAGTGAACTTACAATTTTATGGAAATTTCGTGAGAGAAAGCTTAGAGGGAGCCCGTTTATGGGGAAAGGCCATAGAGAGAGCCCGACGATCGTATTTCCATGGCGGTGCCTAGTGCCCGTCCCCATGTGCCATGTGGAGTTGAAGACTGATCAATAGACCAGATGATAAAACGCTACTAACTTTCAGGGATCAAACTTCACCCAAAATGATAAAGGATTGAAAGCTTTACAATTATATGATTTTACGATTTACGATTTATTTATGGATAAAAGCTATTTAAATAAAATTGTGATTTTTGATACTTGTGATTGTATATGTATTATTTGCTACTCATGTTTAGAATGTACTGAGTCATTAGACTCACTAAGTTTGAATGTTACGGGATTTGATGATATGAGGAGGCGCTGACGCTTGAGGGGATCGAGTGCAGCAGTACATACCCGAGGGACATTTATTTTCCGCATTAGCTTGTTAGATAAAAGATTTAGAAGATTATTGTTAATGATTTTATTAGAGATATTTTATGTTTTTTTATTGGTAGTTGATCTTTTTAAAGATCGGCGTAGGATTTTTGATTAGTTGACGATTTAGGGATTTTTGTGCACTTGAGATTTCAAATGTTAAATTATTAGGATTTATGGAAATGTTAAGTTATTCTAAATTAGTAATTTTCGAGTTTATGATTATATATATACAAAAATTAGAGGACATATTTCACAAGTATTCCATCAAAAGTGAAAATGTGCAAACGAAAATATATTCATTTCATTAAATCCAATTTGGTATATGAACACAAAGAACTCACCCTCAGGTTGCAAAGCTTGTTGAAAATGTGAGTAAAGGTAAAAAGTTTGGTGTTGTTACGTGCCTGAGAATTCCAATGCTAAGCCAAATAAAAAGTCTAACTAAACCAGTTTAGCTAGACATAACTCGATGAAAGGCAATCCTGACCTATACATTACAACCGGCTGTTTAGAAATGATACAGGAAAATCAATGAAGTTGTAAAGCTTAAACATTATTTTTTATCTACTGCACACAAAACACACAACACACATGCATATGTACAAGCTATTTCGAACACAAAGTCAATTAAACGGATCCAAGTTTGGGTTCCAAAAGGGCTAATCACGTATGGACCCAAGAGTTATTCTTCATTTGTGATTGTAGGGAACAAGAACTGAACTAATCAAGAATTTAGTTTGGTACTTGGATAGTCGATGTTCAAGGCACATGACTGGCGAAGCTAAACTGCTATCTAAATTTTCTTAGTTTACTGGACCTAAGATTACTCTTGGATATACTTATCAAGGTAAAAATGTGGGAAAAGGTAAGCTTATCCATGGTAACGTTATTATTGAAAATATACTAATTGTTGAAAATATTAAATACAACCTGATTAGCATAATCCAAATGTGTGATCATTGCTACTTAGTTGAGTCCCATAAGCATATTTGTACTGTCAAAGATATTTTTGGATACATTATAATGATAGGTGACAGATGTGAAGATACATAAAAAATTTGTTGTACTACTCAATCAAGTGGACTAGTGCGCTTCATTGCTTCAAACTAACCAAATAAATTGTTGTGGCACAGGAGGTTAAAATCATCTAAATTTAGAGGCCATTTCCAATATGAACAAGAATAACTTGGTCACTGGTATGCCCAAAATTAAATTTTCAAAGACAGTTTGTTCAGCTTTTTGTTTTCGAAAGAAAGTTAGGTCATGTTTTAAGAACAAAAGGTGTTACTCATCAACCCGAAGCACAAAACTGTTTCATATGGACTTTTTTTGTCCTATCCAAGTCATGCGTTTAGGAGGAATGAAATACACTCTAGTTATTGTTAACGATTTCTCAAGGTTTACTTAGGTAATATTTTTAAAATCAAAAGAACAAACTGATGCTCAATTGATCAAGATTTTCGAAATACTTTTTACTGAAAAATCAAAAGAGAATGACAAAATCAAATCTGACAGAGGAACTGAATTTTCAACCAAACTTTATCTACGTAGTAGAAAGCCATGGAACTGGGCATGAATTCCCAACAACTAGAATACCTCAGTAAAATGGAGATGCTAAGAGAAAGAATAAGACCCTTAAAGACGTTGCTAGAACAATGCTTGCTGATTTTGGAATTTCAACGAGATTTTACGTTGAGGTAGTGAACATTGCTTGTTATACTCAAAACAGATCAATGGTTAAAAATAATCATGACAAGACACCATATGAGATCTGGCATTGCAAACTACCTATTGTATCATACTTCAAAATTTTTGGTTGCAAAAATTTTATCCACAATAATGGTAAAATCTTCTGACAACATTTGATGATAAGGTAAATTAGGTATATTTCTTGGTTAATTTCAGCTAGCAAAACTATCGAGTATTTAACAAAAGAATTTTAAATGTTGAAAAAAATTATATGCACATTGTTTTTGATGAAACAATGTCAACTGACCAGCAATTGTTCTAGCTGAACTGACCAATCGATTTTAAGAGAGCAATTTGGATGATGAGAGTGAAGATGAAGATTATATCAACAAAGGACACTCTCTTTCCTGAGCTTGAGCTCTTTGATCAATAAATTGAACGAGATGATGTTCTAGTTGAGTATTTGTTGTTGCACAAAGATTTGATGAGATCTCAGCTGATGCCAACCAGACTAATATCAAATCAACTGAGAGGAACCAAAATGACGTCAACCCAATTGATTATGTTCCATGGAACAACAATGATGAACCATATTACAATTGGAACAAGAATAATCCACCTGAATTGGTATTAGGTAACACATTGCCCCTATAAGAGATAGAGGGCAGATGATCAATCAGTTTTTACATGCTGCATTTATTTCTAATATTTAACCTAAAAAATTGGCAAAGCTCTAACTGAAAGTAGCTAGATTGATGTCATACAAGAAAATCACAAATAGTTTACTAGAAATCATGTCTGAAACTTAGTTCCAAGATCTTCTCATCAATAAGTTATAGATACAAGATGGGTGTACATGAACAAATTAAATGAAGATGGAAATTTGGTAAGGAACAAAACAAGATTAGTTCCGCAAGGATTCAGGTAAGAAGAAGGAATTGATTATGAAGAAATATATGCACCAGTAGCTAGACTGGAAGTCATTTGAATGTCTTTTAACAATGTCTCTTACAAGAATTTAAAATTATATATCAAATAGATGTTAAGAGTGCATTCTTTAATGGTCAACTACAAAAAGAATCCTATGTTGAACAACCACCAGGTTTTATTAGCCAACTGTTTCTAATTATGTCTTTCACTTGAACAAAGTTTTATATGGTTTAAAATAGGCTTCAAGAGCTTGGTATGAGACACTGACTAAATTTTTAATTGAACACGACTTTGTATAGGCACGATTGATAAGAATATATTAAAATATACCAAAGGAGATCAAACTTTATTAGTACAAATGTATGTTAGGGTCAACTAACCTCAAACTATGTGAAACGTTTTCTAAACTGATGCATGACAAATTTGAGATGGTTATGATGAGTGAACTGATATTATTTCTTGCTCTGCAAGTGAAACAATTGGATAACGTTACTTTTATCAGTCAAAGTAAGTACACAAAAGAAATACTGAAGAAATTTGGCATACAAACATGTTCTGCAGCAGAACCTCGATGAGATCATCAGTTAAACTAGACAAAGATGAAAGGTGAATATGAGTTAGTAACCATGTATCGTGTCTTAATAGGTTTTTCATTGTACCTAACTACAAATCAACCTGATATTGATTTTGATGTCTATATATGTGCTTGGTTTCATCCTGATCCTATGCAATATCATGATTTAGCTGCCAAGAGAATTCTTAAATATATTAAAGAAATACAAAATTTAGGTTTATGGTATGCTAAAGACTCTTATTTCAATTTACTTGGCTATTCAAACGCAGATTGTGCATGGTGCTAGCTTGATAGAAAAAGTATCAATGGACTCAGAGTATTTCTTTCCATTTCCTCCTTGGATATCTTCGTGACAAAGTTGTTGAGTGTCTACAAGAAGAATTCAGTTAGTGAAGAGGGGAAGATTATTACGAATATCAACATGCACTCTCTACTGATTGACAAAAGTTTCTTTCTATCCTTGTTTAATTACCTTCAGAAGGAATCACTAACTTTTCCGATATCTCTACTGCTGATTTGGAGGAGACGCAACTGAAATTCTCTGCGTCTGTAAAAGCAATCAAGCTTCAGGATGCTAAAAAAGAACTGAACCTAGAGTATCAGTTGCTGGCAATCCTTCGGACGCTAAGAAAAATATGGTGAAAAGCACACCAGGTAGTCCTTCGGTTTTGTTGTTTAGTTGAGAAAACTTTTTGAGGATTCCAAAATTCCTCTAGATGCAGTAACATCTATCCACAAGCTTAGGATGCTCAATGCACAAAGAATTTCGGCTTTGAAGCCGAAGGGCCAAGCTTTGACTGGTTCAGCTGCTTGTCTGATAGAGGTGAAGAAAGAAATTGTAAAAGAAATGGCTTTAGCTAAGAAGTCTAAGCCTGTGAAGAGCAAATTCAGTTTATCTCCCAAGCCAAAAGCCAAGAAGAAGTTAATCTGTAAGGTCCGAGATTATAGAAATGATATTATTTTAAATCGAGATTATTGAATTAGAGGATTATGGAGTGTTGAATTATATTCCAAGATGTTTGAACTTATTTAGGATTGAAATTGAATCGAAAAGATTGAATAGGGGCCGATTTGCAAATAGTGAAAAGTTGAGGGACTAAAATGCAATTAATGGATTGAGTGGGACACTTGTCTCTTCATGCAACTTTACATCTATATTTGCTTCATTCCTTCGACAATTACAGTGAGGAAACATGAAAAGCTTCAGAGAAATTTCTCAGGATTCCTTAAATTCTAGAAAATTGATTTTGTACAATCCGTCTATCAGAATTTAAATCTGAACACAGTTCTGTGCTCCTCTCGACACGAGCTACAACTGGACGTAAGTTTCATTGAGTTTCATTATCATTTGAAATGATGATGTTGATGGAATTGAATATAATTCATATATAGTGTTCTGGGAATACTAGACATTGCATAATCGAAGTCAGATCGAAGAAGAGACTGATTATGAAATTGTTATGATTTTCTGATTATACCGATTGAAAATGGGACAGATTATGAATTGATTATGGATTATATCAGATATGGGTTATGATTTGTAATTAATATCTGGTGAGGTTGTATTGACGAGAATATTCAGATTGTTCCGTTAAACCGTTGATTTGAATTAAATCCAGATTAATCAGATTCAGAGTTGAATTGAGAATGGAATATTGATATTATGATTCTCGATATATCGTTTCAGATTTACAGAGACAGTCTTGAGTTCAGAACTGATATTGATATTGTGCCTGTTTTATATTGTCATTTCCAGATTGGGTATGGACAGAGTTGAAGGTGAGACTTTATCTTCGTCAGATCGCGAAGAGAAAGGTATAAATAAATGTTGAGTTGGGATTGCACAACTCAAGTGAGGTTTGACTTGAGTTTCCCTAAATCACATACTTTATTTTATTGCATTGATATTTGTAGATTATCAGATTTATATGTTTAAGTCTATTGAATGATAGCAGAGCCAGGGTTTGAATCTAGGGCAGAACAGCCTAGCTAGGGCAGAACCGCCGAGTCTTGGTCAGAACTGCTCAGACCCTAGACTTGTGGTATATCGATGAGCTTAGATGTAGATCGACTTCTATTGTAGACACTCGATATAGCATGCCCAAGTCTAAGTCTTTGTCAGAACTGCTCAGACCCTAGACTTACGGTGTATCGATGAGCTTTAGATGTAGATCGACGTCTATTGTAGACACTCGATACAGCATACCAAAAGTCTAACTTAGATCGGGATCCCTAGATTAGAATGAGAGATGAGACGAGTCTTAGATATTGAGACTAGAGTTTGATTTACAGATCCGTATTAATTTATGTCTCGTAGATTACGATTCATGTTTTATTTACAGACTGGTATTGATACATGTTGTTTGATTATGCTACATGTGATAAGATATAATTCATGCTTTTATGTATTATATGATTGTATGTATACATTGTTTATACTGGGATATTTATATCTCACCGGAGTTATCCGGCTGTTGTCTTGTTTTGTATGTGTGCATACAACAGGTGGGGCAGGATCAGGGTCAAGAAGAAGATGAGAGATCAAGATTAGAGTGGTGATTCCGGACTTGGATATAGATAGGTTTTATTACTTGATTGTAGTAGTTAAACCTTAGTTGAACTAGATGCATGTTGTACATGATTTGTATTATTATACTGGTTTGTATAATAGCATGATTCCATTACCTTCCGCATTTTAAAAGAAAAATTTTTAGACCCTGTTTATCTTAACTGATAATTAAACCCCAAAGATGATTAAGAAGATGATTAATGTCCGGGTCCCCACAACAGGTGGTATCAGAGCGATAGATCCTTTAGATTGAGATAGAAGAGGCTAGTGAGAGGGGTAGATTGAGGTTTTCTTTCCTGCTTTTGAATGCTAGCATGTCTTACTGCTTTAATACATATTACTTGCTTATCTGATTTGATATAGTAATGTGTTTTATTGAAATTGGATCAGTACTGATTCTAGATTAGCAGTAAGATGATCAGAGGAGGATTGCAACAGAATTGTTGTACTTGTTACTAATCTATTTGATTATTAGATATGCCTCCGAGACGAGTACCAGAACAGGGAAGTACATCAAATCCTCCAATGGATGTAACACCGACTCCAATGGAAACATTAGTGAAACGATTTCAGTCATTTCATCCGCCGACCTTGAAAGGAACATAGAACGATGTCGAGTGCAAGAGTTGGCTTGATGATATAGAGATGATGTTCGAATCATTGGAGTATACAGATGAGAGGAGAGTGAAATTAAATGGTGCCTAACCAGTTACGAGAAGCGGCCAGGAGTTGGTGGATTACAAGTAAAAGAATGTTAGAACAAAGAGGTACAGTGATTTCGTGGGAAATATTCAGAACTGAATTTTATCGAAGATTTTTCTCAGTTTCGTACCGAGAGGACAAGAAAGCATAATTTGAGAATTTGAGACAATGTCAACTGAATATTGAAGGATATATTGCTAAATTCTCTACTCTACTGCGTTTTGCTCCTCATGTAATCACTACAAGAAAAAATACTTATGGTGACATTCATAAATGTCATCATATTCAATATTTAGTGGCATTTAAGTTTTAGTGACACCTCCAACAAATGTCATCTATTCCAATGTCGTCTTAAACTTACTGACATTTTTTAATGTCATTATAAGATGTTAATGACAACTTCATACGTGTTACTAATAATTCATATAATGACAATTTTAAATGTCAGGAAAACTCATATTTAAATACATTTATAGATGCCTTATTATTATAGTAATAATGACAAATTTATATGTCAGTTAAAATCATTTATAATGAAGACTAAAAGTGTCGTGTATGTTATTTATAGTGACAATAACAAATGTGGGAATATTTGGGTTGGATAAATATAGGAGGAGGGAAATTAGATAAAATAAATGTGAGATTAAAAAAACATATTAGATAAGTTATCCTGACATTTTTAATTGATGTCATTTTTTATATGGAGGGAGACAATTATTTTCCCTCCTCCAATATTTATCTTACCCAAATATTCTCACACTTATTTATAGTGAAATTTTTTAGTTTTTAACGATTTTTTATGATGTGGGAAAAGTTATTGTTTCCCTCCATATAAAAGATGACATCAATTAAAAATGTCATGATAACTAATCTAATATGTTTTTTTATTTTACACATTATTAATTTTTTACAAGTGTCATTATTAAGTATTTGTAACAACATTTAATTAAAAGTGTCTATAAAAAAATGTCACAATAGCCATTTATTGTTGTAGTGAATTGGGAATGATGAAGCTGTAGCGGATCAGTTCATCAGAGGATTGAACTCGGAGATAGTTGCATTGATGAATATGCAGCGACCTCACCATTTTGCTGATGCCTTGAGTAGAGCGAAGAGAGCGGAGGCGAGCCTTATTAGACAACTAACAAGGGTGTGTGCGATACAACCCCAGACACAGCAATCCCCTCTCCGATTTGATCGTGGCAGCACGAGTGGAAAGCAAGACTTGTTGAAAGCTCGAAAGAAGCCATTCAAGAAGTTAGGGAGTGGTTCCTCTGGTTCTAGTGATTCTAGCTCGAGTTACATTGGAGTGTACTGCAAAACTTGCGAAGGAAGACATCCCACAGAATACTGCCAAGGAGTGCTTGGTAGTTGCAATATCTGTAAACAGCCAGGACATTTTGCTAAAGTTTGTCCACAGAGAGGTTCCCGAAGATTTTAGGGAGCAGAATCATCTGGTGGCAGTGATTGAGGAACAGACCCAGGGCACACTTGATGATATAATGACAGGTACTGATCTTTTATGAATATGTTGAATATGTATTGATTTATATACAAATGCATTTTCTACGATTATCTTTGACTGAGTTGCATTGAGATATGTTGTACCTGTTGGGTCTGTATTTACTGTAGTATTGATGTCTTTACCTTTTGGGAAAGAAAAATTGATATCAGAGATTTCTGTGAAATATCGTATACTACAGTAAGATGAGAATGAGATTGAGTTAAATTATGATTTACTTGTGTTTCTGATTTTACTGCATTATTAATGTAAATATGTTGAACAAGTACAGAACTATTATAGATTTCTTTCAGGAGAATTAAGATTCAGACAGATAGGGCTGATGAGTAGAGATTTCACGGTAAGGATTCTAGATTTTGAATTCCTTTAATATCTGTGTATTGTTTATGACTCGATTTTTACAGAAAGGAACAAATGATATCCTTATGTATTCAGTAGATGTATTGAAATCGAGCCTAGCATTGGCAGATTTGCCAATGATGTATGAGTTGAATGATGTTTGCCCATATAAGATTTTATATTTGCTTTGTATTAGAAAGATAAATTTCAGAATTGAATCGACACCAAGTACTGTTTGTTGTTTTTGAATTCAGTACAAAATGATATTGAATGTACAGAATGATACCGAATGAATTGAAAGATCAGTAGAAGAGTACCGACCAGGAGTTACATCTGATTTAGTGTTGCTCTTTGGCATGTGTCAGTATATTCAGAGATGTTCTGATGATTTTATGATCATTGTATCTATGAGATTTTGATATAATTGCAGCATTTGATTGATCGAATCGAATATCTGAAGATTTTATTGAATATTTTGAGAACTGTGATGATTGTATACAGAAATTGTTCAGATAAGAATCCTGCTTGGAAACAGATTGTATTCAGAGTATGAGATATCTGAAGTTAGTATACCGATTGATTTTGACACAGTTGAGATCATAATCAGTGACTGAGAATGATATCGATATCAGAAATATCAGAAATTTCAGAGATGTCAGAAATGTCAGAAATTTATTTTGTCTGAGTTGGCAGATTATCTGATCTGATTGTGCTTTGAACTGCTTGAGAGTTGTTTGCTTCTAGATTAGTATTGATACAGATTATATTGTTTGAGGCATATTATATTTGCAGATGATATAGCAGTGGATATAGACAGGCAGAAGAGGTGATCAGTTAATCAGAATTGATATTTTTGTCAGAAATTGCAGTTTTATAAGTTTATTGAATCTACTAGATTAGTATATAGTATTGTTGTCTGAATCTGATTTGATATTACTGTTATTTTGAATCAATGTTTGATACAGATTATTGTGAACCGTTGAGATTACATACAGTTCAAACCAAATCAGAGCTGAATTCAAGAATTACAGCAGTTCAGAAATTTTATCAGAATGTTCAGAACTTAATTTCGATAATCAGATCAGAGCATCTGTAATGCACATGGGCTGTTCCCGGTTGGACTGATGCAACACGGTTATCCCATTATCCATTACTCATAGAACTTCTCCAGCCCAGGCACTGGAGCTTTTGCCTTCCCCAGGATTAGAACCCAAGACCTCCTGGACTTATATAGATCTTGGCAGCCATCCTGGTACCAGTTGATCTAGTAGATCAACTGGTACCAGGATGGCTGCCAAGATCTATATAAGTCCAGGAGGTCTTGGGTTCTAATCCTGGGGAAGGCAAAAGTAGATCAACTGGTACCAGGATGGCTGCCAAGATCTATATAAGTCCAGGAGGTCTTGGGTTCTAATCCTGGGGAAGGCAAAAGCTCCAGTGCCTGGGCTGGAGAAGTTCTATGAGTAATGGGTAATGGATAACCGTGTTGCATCAGTCCAACCGGGAACAGCTCATGTGCATTACAAAAATAGGCGCCTTTTTTTGTAATGCACATGGGCTGTTCCCGGTTGGACTGATGCAACACTGTTATCCCATTACCATTACTCATAGAACTTCTCCAGCCCAGGAACTGGAGCTTTTGCCTTCCCCAGAATTAGAACCCAAGACCTCCTGGACTTATATAGATCTTGGCAGCTATCCTGGTACCAGCCCTAATACTTCTTGCTTGAAAATTTGCGGAAAAATTAAAATTTTTTTCTTTTTTTAAAATAACTTAAATGGCCTCATTCATAAAATCACTGATGAATCAAGTTCAATGTTCAAAATATAGCAGCGGAAGAAAATTAAGTTTGCCAAAAATCACAATTTAAAAATATCCAACGACTGATAAAAATGTTTGCGGAATAAAATAACAACTGCTGCACTTAGGTCCTCGGGTGCCACTACTGTGGGGACCCGGATGCTAATCGTGTTCTTAATCATCATTGAGACTAATTAATCAATTATAAAACAGGGTCTAAAAATTTTTCTTTTTAAATTGCGGAACGTAGTGAAATAAAACATATATACATCTCAGTATATAAAATACAAATCCTGTATTACAAAACATTTATTCAAACTAGAGTTCAACATCTAATATCAAGTGTTCAAACCCTATCTCAGATCCAAGTCCGAAGTCTCCACTCTAACTCGATCTCTCCTCATCTCCTCGACCCTGAACCTGTCCCACCTGTTGTCAAGTACACATACAGACAAGACAACAGCCGGATAAACCGGTGAGAATAACTCCCAGTATAAATCAATGAAACATGCAATCATATAAACAATATAAAACATGTAATCAGGTAACAGATATATGTAACAAAGTCTGAAACATAATCAATATCAAACTGTCAACAATACTCGTAGCTACATAATTCAGACTAGACTCAATCCTAGTCTAGGGATCCCGATTCCAGAAGTTGGTATGCATATATCGACTAACAGTAATAGAAAAGACTCCAGTTCTATCCACACCGATATAGTATCGATTAACAGTAATAGAAAAGACTCCAGTTCTATCCACACCGATACAGTATCGATTAACAGTAATAGACGAAGCCCTGATTCTATCCACATTGATATATTATCGATTAACCTTGATTATATCCACATTGATAGGATATCGATTACCAGTAATAGAACAAAGTCCGATTCTATCCACATCGATATACCATCGATTAACAGTAATAGAAGGAACGATGAATCTATCCACATCGATATAATATCAATCAACAGTAATAGAATAAGCTATACATCTATCCACATCGATATAATATCAACCAACAGTAATAGAAGAAGCTATCAATCTATCCACATCGATAACCAACATCCAGTGACCGTCTTTGGCACATCCGCCAATACACCATCTTATGACATCGTGCAATGTGCCCGTGGTAATCCCCCCACTAACGGCACTTCTGTCATAAGATTACTCTTCTAATACCTGTAATCTATAACTCAAGAAAACAAGTATATCAATCAATCAATGCAAATATCAATGCATTAAAATAAAGTATGTGATTTAGGGAAACCCGAGTCTAAACCGACTCAAGTCCATCTCCCAATACCACATTGACTTATACATTTGTCTTCATGGTCTGACGAAGACGAAGACTTCATTTCACGTCTGTCCATGTCAATCTGAATTCACAATATCGAATAGATTGTGTCAATCTACAGCTCAATTCAAAGCCTGTTCTGATCAATACTCATTCAAACATAATCTAATCGATATCGAATCAAGACACATTCCAATTCATATCGACGATATCACGATATAATCACAATCAATACTGAGTCTGATCAATATCAATTCACTGATGTTTCGACGGTATAATAATACAATCTCAGTACAAACAAATCAACAATTCATCTGATCCCAATCTGGTAATATCAATATATCCAAGGATACAGTTCAAATCAGATATTAATTCCAGTATCACAAAATCAACAATACCATGATTCTGATATCAATTCAATATAATTACAATCGAATAAACTCTGAAAATTCCTAACAATTCCATACACAGTCCAGTTCTTCAATCTGACTTCAGATATACGATGTCTACTATGTCAAGAACATCATATCTAACTCCTATTCAATTTAGACAATATCATAAATTCAAAACATGTCTAAACGTAGCAAAACTTACGTCCAGTTGTAGTCTACGTTGATAGGAACTCGGTACTTAAGTCGGATTTAAAATCTGACGGACGGATTTTGCATAAATCGTAATCTAAAATGTCACGGAGAATTTCCTTAAAATCCCTCGATTCCTCTTTCTTTTTCTGAGAATTATCGTATGTCTATACATATATATATATCCATGCATGAATAAGGCAACATGTCCCGCTCCTTGATGCAGCACGTCTCGCGCATATGCGCGGCATCACTCGCGCATATGCGCGAGACACAATTCTTCAGCGCGTGTGTCTCGGCACTCCCTCGCACAAATGCGCGACACTCTACCGCGCATGTGCGTCTAGGGCTCTGGAATTTCCGCGCATATGCGCGCCATTCGTCCGCGCATGTGCGCCGAGGGTTCTGGACGTTCCGCGCATGTGCGCGCTGTGAAGTCGCGCATGTGCGCGCAGGCTTCTGCCCTGCTCGCGCATGTGCGCTCCATTCCATCGCGCATGTGCGCCAACTCATTTCTTTGCACACACAATTTACACATTTCTCAAGAATCTATACTCACTCTGTACTTGTTATTATATATCAATAATATAGTTAAAATCAAACAACACAAGTACAACATCATCTAATTCCATCTCATTCTCATTTTACTGCAGTATATGATATTTACAGAGTTCACTGATAACAATCTTTTCCTCCAAAAGATTAAAACAAAACTCAATACTACAGTATACACAGACCCAACAGGTACAATGGATATCAATGCAACTCAGTCAAAGATAATCGTAAAGAATGCATTAGTATATATCAATACATATGCAATCTAATAATAAAAGACCAGTACCTGTCACTGTATCATCAAGTGTGTCCTGGGTCTGTTTCTCGATCTTTACAACCAGATGTTTCTGCTTCATAAGATCTCCGGAAGCTTTTCTGCGGACACATTCTAGCAAAATGTCCTTGCTGTTTACAAATGCGGCAGTTGCCAAACACTCCTCGGCACTGTTCTGTAGAATGTCTTCCCCCGCAATTTCTGCAATAAATGCCAGTATAACTCGGACTAGAACCGCTAGAGCTAGATGAACCGCTCCCAAACTTCTTGAATTGCTTCTTTTGAACTTTCAACATCTCGTTCTTTCCTCCACTACCGCTGCCACTCTCGATTCTGGAAGGCAATTGTTGTGGTATCGGTGTTGGAAGAACATATGAAGCTTCTTTTTGTCTCATTAGAACGGTTTCTGCTCTTCTGGCTCGATTCAGAGTATCCGCAAAATTAATCGGTTGTTTCACAGTTACCAAGGTGCGTATTTCCGGATTCAAGCCCTTGATAAACTGATCAGCTACAGCTGTATCATTTCTAGCCACTAGCGGACCGAACTGTAACAAGGTGAAGAAATGGGCCAAAGAATAAATAATGTACGGTAAGAATTCTCGATTTTGAATTCCTTGATATCCGTACTATATGACTTGATGATTATCGAAAGGAATGGAGTAATTCCTTATATATTCAGTTGATTTCTGAAATTGAGCATATCAAGAGCTGATTTGTCGATAGCAGGAGATTTGCTATAGTCTCGCAGATTTAGATTTTAGATTTGCTTTGTATCAGGGAAATGGATTACAGCCTTGATTCTATACCAGGTACTGGTGTTATTTTAGAATTATGTATAGAATAATACTGAATGAATTAAAAGAATTGAGATATCAGTTTGATGAGTTATGGCTTGAGAGTTAGAGTTATATCTGAATATGTATTTCTCTATGAGATATCTCAGTTCTGTTATGGATTGATGAATCCTGTATTCAGAGGTATTCTGATTATTTTATATCGGGTAACTATGATGCGTTGATATACTCGTGATATAAGATTGATTGAATTGAATATCTTATATGGAATAATCTGGGAGTTCAGATTATTGAATACAAAATGGTTTGGATATAAAGATAGTTGAGGACAGTGATTACTGACTGAAACAACAGCAATATCAGATAGTTATAATTGCTGGAGTTTGGTAGGTTATTATATCTGATTGTTGTTTTGAAATTGCTTGCGAATTGTTATTGTTCTGAACAGTATTGAGACAAACTATATTGTTTGGGGGACATTACATTCGAAGAAGATATAGCAGTTGATCTAAACGATTTGAAGATGTGATCAGTTAGCCAACATTATCAGATATTGATTTATACTCGAATCGAAGTCGATATTGATATTATTCGGAATCCGTATATGATACCGATTGTGATATATTATTGTGATTATATACAGTGCAACCGAATCTGAGCGTCGATCAGAGCATCAGGTAGGTATTACTGATATATATATATATATATATATATATATATATATATAAATATATATATATATATATATATATATATATATAAATATATATATATATATATATATATATATATATATATATATATATATATATATATATACCTCACAGTACAATAAAAACAAGAATTCAGTAGTGTCATCACACAATTCTTAGAAATGTACTCCCATTTCTATTTAAAAATCGTCAATCAAGATAATCAATCTCTTGGTTTCCCTCTTTCTGTCTTCAATTGTTGGCAATTCACATATTTCAATACATAGTCTGCCACAACTGATCGCATTTGTTTATATCAAAACCATACTTCAAATTTCATACCTGTTCTGTTACCGAAAAGAGGTCAGACTGTATTGAATGCCAAAGTAGAATATATCATACCAGGAGTTTGGTTGCTTTTATACTTTTGGCAGTATATACAATTAACTCTTTTCTTTATTATGCATAATTGAAGGATCATCATAGCGAACTTTCCTGATACTGGAGGATATTCAGTAGTTGTAGTGCGTGATTTTAGCACTAGTTGAAATAACTGAGTGTTATTTATGAACTTTCATACGACGATAGCTATCAAATGCGTATTGAGATAGCATTCTTAGAGATTTTGGTACAGTGAGAACGGTTAATTTCCGTTGTATGAAGGATCTCTGAGATTTGATTTGATAGAATCAGGAGTATGATTCAGAAGAAGAAAAATGAAAACAGCTCGGAATTTACTTTGACATAGGCCAATGTCGGATGATGACGATTGGTAATTGGAGCTGGAAATTGAATATATCCTTGACTAGGATTGATAAATGATGATACTGATTTGTTATAGAACTATTGATTGGCATATACGGATGCTGTATAGCCAATATTTTACGATTGATTCTATCATGAATCATTTCAAGTAGTATTATGACATTATATTTCTTGAATGAGTATTTTCCGTTTGGCGTCAAGATCCGGAAAAGAAAGATATTTCAGAATGATGTTAATGAAATGAGTTTGGAAGTTAAACTCTGTTATACATCTCTTCTGATAGATTTGAATTAATTTAGTGAGAGTTCGAGGACGAACTCTAATCTAAGAGGGGGAGAAATGTAATGCCCTAGAATTTAATTACCGTAATCTGAAATGATTTGGGTATGATTACCGTAATCTGGAATTAATCTGAAATGATTTATTAATTAATTACGGTAAATATAGACGGAACGGATCGGACTAGAACACATGAGAAAGGTGTAAATTGTGTGTGCAAAGAAATGAGTTGGCGCACATGCGCGATGGAATGGAGCGCACATGCGCGAGCAGGGCAGAAGCCTGCGCGCACATGCGCGACTTCACAGCGCGCACATGCGCGGAACGTCCAGAACCCTCGGCGCACATGCGCGGACGAATGGCGCGCATATGCGCGGAAATTCCAGAGCCCTCGACGCACATGCGCGGTAGAGTGTCGCGCATTTGCGCGAGGGAGTGCCGAGACACACGCGCTGAAGAATTGTGTCTCGCGCATATGCGCGAGTGATGCCGCGCATATGCGCGAGACGTGCTGCATCAAGGATCGGGACATGTTGCCTTATTCATGCATGGATATATATATATATATATATATATATATATATATATATATATATATATATATGTATAGACATACGATAATTCTCAGAAAAAGAAAGAGGAATCGAGGGATTTTAAGGAAATTCTCCGTGACATTTTAGATTACGATTTATGCAAAATCCGTCCGTCAGATTTTAAATCCGACTTCAGTACCGAGTTCTATCAACGTAGACTACAACTGGACGTAAGTTTTGCTACGTTTAGACATGTTTTGAATTTATGATATTGTCTAAATTGAATAGGAGTTAGATATGATGTTCTTGACATAGTAGACATCGTATATCTGAAGTCAGATTGAAGAACGGACTGTGTATGGAATTGTTAGGAATTTTCAGAGTTTATTCGATTGTAATTATATTGAATTGATATCAGAATCATGGTATTGTTGATTTTGTGATACTGGAATTAATATCTGATTTGTACTGTATCACTAGATATATTGATATTACCAGATTGGGATCAGATGAATTGTTGATTTGTTTGTACTGAGATTGTATTATTATACCGTCGAAACATCAGTGAATTGATACTGATCAGACTCAGTATTGATTGTGATTATATCGTGATATCGTCGATATGAATTGGAATGTGTCTTGATTCGATATCGATTAGATTATGTTTGAATGAGTATTGATCAGAACAGGCTTTGAATTGAGCTGTAGATTGACACAATCTATTCGATATTGTGAATTCAGATTGACATGGACAGACGTGAAATGAAGTCTTCGTCTTCGTCAGACCATGAAGACAAAGGTATAAGTCAATGTGGTATTGGGAGATGGACTTGAGTCGGTTTAGACTCGGGTTTCCCTAAATCACATACTTTATTTTAATGCATTGATATTTGCATTGATTGATTGATATACTTGTTTTCTTGAGTTATAGATTACAGGTATTAGAAGAGTAATCTTATGACAGAAGTGCCGTTAGTGGGGGGATTACCACGGGCACATTGCACGATGTCATAAGATGGTGTATTGGCGGATGTGCCAAAGACGGTCACTGGATGTTGGTTATCGATGTGGATAGATTGATAGCTTCTTCTATTACTGTTGGTTGATATTATATCGATGTGGATAGATGTATAGCTTATTCTATTACTGTTGATTGATATTATATCGATGTGGATAGATTCATCGTTCCTTCTATTACTGTTAATCGATGGTATATCGATGTGGATAGAATCGGACTTTGTTCTATTACTGGTAATCGATATCCTATCAATGTGGATAGAATCAAGGATTGCTCTATTACTGTTAATCGATAATATATCAATGTGGATAGAATCAGGGCTTCGTCTATTACTGTTAATCGATACTGTATCGGTGTGGATAGAACTGGAGTCTTTTCTATTACTGTTAATCGATACTATATCGGCGTGGATAGAACTGGAGTCTTTTCTATTACTGTTAGTCGATATATGCATACCAACTTCTGGAATCGGGATCCCTAGACTAGGATTGAGTCTAGTCTGAATTATGTAGCTACGAGTATTGTTGACAGTTTGATATTGATTATGTTTCAGACTTTGTTACATATATCTGTTACCTGATTACACGTTTTATATTGTTTATATGATTGCATGTTTCATTGATTTATACTGGGAGTTATTCTCACCGGTTTATCCGGCTGTTGTCTTGTCTGTATGTGTACTTGACAACAGGTGGGACAGGTTCAGGGTCGAGGAGATGAGGAGAGATCGAGTTAGAGTGGAGACTTCGGACTTGGATCTGAGATAGGGTTTGAACACTTGATATTAGATGTTGAACTCTAGTTTGAATAAATGTTTTGTAATACAGGATTTGTATTTTATATACTGAGATGTATATATGTTTTATTTCACTACGTTCCGCAATTTAAAAAGAAAAATTTTTAGACCCTGTTTTATAATTGATTAATTAGTCCCAATGATGATTAAGAACACGATTAGCATCCGGGTCCCCACAACTACTGCCGACCCAATCTGGCTCACTGGTCCCTGCCCTCGGCCCTGGCCTCATCAGTACCTATAACAATCAAGTCTAGTGAGCCTAAAGACTCAGCATGCATATATCGCAGATAACGAGTAAAATCTGAAGTAAAATATGCATGGGATAAAATATCATGACATGAGGCATGCTGAAATAATCTGTACTCATGCTGAAAATAGTCTGTACTGAACAATTATAATACGTGAATAACTGATAATCACAGTAAAAATGTTTGCTCCTTGGAGCCTGTACTGAAATAACTTGTAAAATTTTCTGTTGAGATTATGTTTTACGCCTGTGGCCACTGCACTAAGCTGAAACTGATCGGTGACTGGCTACCGGGGAGGCTGAAACTGAACTGATCTGGCCGGTCACTGGCGACTGGGTGGCACCATACTGAACTGATCGGTCACTGGCGACCGTATAAAATAACACTCCCACATAGTGAATGAACCACAAGCCATATCGCATAAATCTCAAAAATAATCATTTTCTGTTTTCATGCACGTAATATAATTTAACTGGCATAATGAAAAATCCTGTAATTTTACCAACTGGATTGGATTGGATCGTCCCCCAGGCTCGCTGCAACCTAACTGTGAAATGAAAAACATGCAAATGCTCAACTTGACCAACTATGCAATTTACATTCAAAAGATGCGACTATGACGCCTAATGACTTCGTATTTAATCATGACTCCGAGCCAACCTGAACCGACACTGAACCGACGTATAGTCATGATTAAAATACGCTGAAAAATCATAAAATAATGCTCCTAAAACGATAGGGTCAAAATCTAGGTGGAATGGAGGCCAAAACACGAAACGCTCTTTCGAGAGTCAATTTGGCACATCGCACCGTAAATTCTCGTACGACCTCAAAAATGATCCGAATGACGAACGGTCAAAAACATGACCTTCCTAACTCAATGATGCATTGTCCAGTCCAAGGCCATGGGCTAAAAGCCAACCAAGAACTCAAACGACGCCTCTAAACAGCAGCATACTTGCTGTCAAAATACAGCAGTTGCGCACTTGTTCGTCTTGTGTTGGTTTCGAGTCTATCGGCCATTGGGGCGTGAACCACCGACCAGAGACCCTTACCAACGTCCTAAGGAATGATTTTCACCATGGCTAAGGGCTTTTGGCCAGACACAATTCGAACCATACCAGAAACAAAACCGAAACTCCAACCGAGAATGATTTTGTATGCGTGTGTAGTGTGTTACTTCGATGGATGTCTCGTGTCGTTCCAGTGGCCATTTGATTGACCATGGCACGATCTAGACATCTAGGGGCATGATATGAACCGTGGCTAAGGGCCATAGGCCAACCAAGATCCACATCAAACCACACAATTCGAAATGCATGTGCTGTACAATGAGAAAGCCGAAGGGGGAGAGGGGGCTGTTCTAACGTTTTGTATAAAAACCGATGATCCATGGGCCAAGCCACCAAAAGGGCGACTTAGTCACGTCTTAGACTTGCTAGGCAAGTGATCCAACCATGGCTAAGAGCCCTTATGGCAGCCAAGATCAGATCAAACCCTCATGACAGGAAACTGAAATTTCGAACACCATTTTCTGCACCTATGGGACTTGCTGTCAATTCGGTTTTTCCAGCAAGCATGGGACTGAAACAAATGTTCTAACATGGCCCTAACATGTCCTATTACATGTCCATAATCAGCTTTTTTGAGCCCCTGGAACGATCCATCCCTGAAATCGAAACAAAACATACCAATCGTGAAGCATGGAAGTCGATAAAAAATCTGTGCAGAATTTTCGTTTCGTGTCTACTAAAAATTTCGGTTTTTAGCATGATGAAATCTGATCATGTACTGAAAAATACTTGCTAATATGACTTGATTGAGGTTTAGAAAAAGTATATACATGCCTTGGATTCGTTTGAAATAGAAACGAAAAGAAGAGACGAGACGGCGCAGAGGAGTGGAACGTTTCTCTTGTTTCTTGCTCTCGATTTTTTCTTGCCTTTCTCCCTAGCTATGACTCACGATTTTCTACTGAATATGAGTCTGAATTTCGAAAAAGGAGAGGGGGGAGAAATGGATATGGGAGTGAGGAGGATAGGTGCAAGATATAAGGAAGGATATCAAGACCAAGTCTTCTCTAATTTGAATTTTGAATGGTTGTTTGATATCAAATGATTTGTTGGTGCTTGCTAGGTGATGGTGGCCGATTATTAGCTTGGTTTCTAGTCTAGGATATTCCCATTAATTAATTAAATTGTGCTCCCAAAAATCCTTGAATTATCCTACAATTTACATGCAAAGAAATGGTCAAAGGTGAGTTGGCAATGATAGGCTATCAACTTTGTGTGTGTGTGGGGGGGCGAAATTATGCTAATAAAATGAGGGGAAATATTGTTATCTAGTTGATAATCAATAACTCTTACAAGCCTCACTAATCCTTTAATTAATTTAGTGAGCTAACCCCTTAATTTTGCAACTTAAATGGGCTCATTTCTTAATCACCTCAAATAATTAAATTAAATCCTCAAACCTCCCTTTCTAACTTAAATGAACTTACTTGCTAGCTAAAAAAATCCTGGATATATTTTTCGAATCTTAAATTCTATCTCAAAACTCCAACTCCGGTCCGGCCTCACTGAAATAACTGAAATGCTAAAAATCAACTATTGAACTAAATTAATAAAATAATTAACTTCAAAGAAATGCATTTAAAATAATCATGCAATGAAGTCAATTAAATTTTAAAAATCTAGAATTATGCATGGTTTATACGTAGACTGATTTACGGGTTCTACAATCCTTCCCCCCTTAAAAGAAATTTCGTCCTCGAAATTAGAACTCACGGAATAACTCGGGGTAACGCTCTCTCATCTCCGGCTCAGACTCCCACGTAGCTTCCTCCTCAGAATGGTTGAGCCATTTGATTTTGACTCGCTTAACAAGCTTGTTCCGAAGCTTCTTCTCCTGTCTTTCTAGGATCTGCACTGGTCTCTCCTCATAAGATAGGTTCGGAGTAAGCTGCAACGGCTCGAAATTCAGCACATGCGAAGGATTCGCCATATACTTCCTCAGCATGGAGACGTGGAACACATTGTGTACTCCGGCCAGATTCGGCGGAAGAGCCACACGATACGCTAGCGTCCCAACTCTGTCGAGGATCTCAAACGGTCCAATGAATCTCGGACTGAGCTTCCCTTTCTTGCCAAACCTCATGACACCCTTCATAGGTGCCACTTTCACAAAGACATGATCGCCCACTGCAAACTCTAAATCTCTCCTCCGCTGATCGGCATAACTCTTCTGTCGGCTCTGAGCAGTCCTCATCCTATCACGGATCTTGACTACTACCTCTGCTGCCTGCTGAACAATCTCTGGACCCAACTCTGCTCTCTCTCCTACTTCATCCCAATGAACAGTAGATATACACTTGCGGCCATACAGCGCTTCATACGGAGCCATACCAATAGAAGACCGGAAGCTGTTGTTATAAGTGAACTCAACCAGTGGCAAGTTCGACTCCCAACTCCCTGAGAAATCAATGACGCAAGCGTGGAGAAGATCCTCCAAAATTTGAATAACTCGCTCCGACTGCCCATCTGTCTGCGGATGAAAGGCTGTGCTAAACAGAAACTTCGTACCCAAAGTCGAATGTAAACTCTTCCAAAATGAGGAAGTGAATCTGGGATCTCTGTCGGATACGATAGAAACTGGAATGCCATGTGGTCGGACTATCTCTCGGATATACAGATCTGCATACTGAATCATGGTGAATGTCGTCTTAATAGGCAAGAAGTGCGCTAATTTGGTAAGACGATCTACAATCACCCATATGGCATTCGATCCTCTGGCTGACCTCGGCAAACCGGTCACAAAATCCATGGTGACGTTCTCCCACTTCCACTCAGGAATAGGAAGAGGCTTGAGCAAACCTGCTGGTCTCTGATGCTCGGCCTTCACTAACTGACATGGTCAGACACTCGGACACAAACCGTCGAATGTCCTTCTTCATACCCGGCCACCAATACAATAGCTGCAGATCCTTGTACATCTTCGTACTCCCATGTTGAATGGAGTACGGGGACATATGGGCCTCTGATAAGATGTCTGCTCGGATAGAATCACTGCAAGGAACCCATATCCTATCTCGGTATCTCACAATACCGTCGCTGACTGAATACAAAACACTGCCCTTGGATTCATCTCTCTTCTTCCACTGTGCCAACTGCTCATCTGCGGCCTGACCACTGCGAATACGGTCCAAAAGAGAAGACTGAATAGTCAAGGTAGATAAACGAGGAACTCTACCTCGAGGATAAGTCTCAAGATCGAACCTCTGCATCTAAATCTGAAGAGGTTTCTGCATCGTCAAATGAGCCATCACTGCGACTTTCCTGCTCAAAGCATCCGTAACTACCTTAGCTTTACCCGGGTGGAAGCTAATGTCACAATCGTAGTCTTTCACAAGCTCCAACCAACGCCTTTGACGCATGTTCAGCTCCTTCTGCGTAAAGAAATACTTGAGGCTCTTGTGGTCGGTAAAGATCTGGCATTTCTCTCCATACAGATAGTGCCTCCAAATCTTCAAGGCAAAAACTACTGCGGCCAACTCTAGATCATGGGTGGGGTAGTTCTTCTCGTGGATTTTCAGCTGTCGAGAAGCACAAGCTATCACTCTCCCATGCTGCATCAAAACTGCACCTAAATCAAGCTTCGAAGCATCGGTATAAAGGACAAACTCACCAGATCCTGACGGTACGGCCAAAACGGGTGCTGAGATAAGAGCTTGCTTCAAAGTATCGAAGCTCTTCTGACACTCCTCACTCCAAACAAATTTCACATTCTTCTTGGTCAGTGCTGTGAGTGGAACGGCAATGGATGAGAATCCCTGAATGAACTTCCTGTAATATCCTGCCAGCCCAAGAAAACTGCAGATCTCGGATGCATACTGAGGCACAACCCAATCTCTGACTGTTGCAACTTTTGCGGGGTCTACCTCAATACCACTGCTGGAGACGATGTGGCCCAAGAACGCCACCTTCTCTAACCAGAATTCGCACTGGTTCCTAGAGTTGTGCCAAGTATCTATATGTCCAGGAGATCTTGGGTTCGACTCTGGGGAGGCACAAGCTCCAGTTCCTGGGCTGGAGAGTTCTATGAGTAATGACGCATGGGAAAGCCCGTGAGGGAAAAGGCCCCAGTGAGAACCCAAGATGGGACAAGGCCCCCGAGGGAGCCCAAGATCGGGATAGCCCATGGTCGTTACAAAAAAAGGCGCCTTTTTTTGTAATGCACATGAGCTGTTCCCGGTTGGACTGATGCAACACGGTTATCCCATTACCCATTACTCATAGAACTTCTCCAGCCCAGGCACTGGAGCTTTTGCCTTCCCCAGGATTAGAACCCAAGACCTCCTGGACTTATATAGATCTTGGCAGCAATCCTGGTACCAGTCAGGATTGCTGCCAAGATCTATATAAGTCCAGAGGTCTTGGGTTCTAATCCTGGGGAAGGCAAAAGCTCCAGTGCCTGGGCTGGAGAAGTTCTATGAGTAATGGGTAATGGGATAACCGTGTTGCATCAGTCCAATCGGGAACAGCCCATGTGCATTACAGCATCGATCAGAGTGACGGATATGTGACCTTTATTGTATGAGAATGATTATCTTGTGATGTCAAATGTTTCAGAATTGTACAACAAAATTTGATATCGATAGTTAGAACCGAATACCAGGTAGGTATTTTTTTCTTTAATTTATAATATTAACTGATTGTTTATACCAAATAGTTCGAATTTAAAATGACAGATATGGTCAGAAGCGCACATAAATGGATTTAGTATTCATTCCGGTAACAGAAAGTGTGTGATAATTCGAACAGACAGTTTTGATATAGACAGATTAAATCAGTCGTGGCAGAATTTGTGCTGAAATGTTGGCAGGAATTGTACTGTAATGTCTGAAGCGCCAATAAATGAAGATAGAAAGATAGAGATCAGAATATTTATTACAGAATTTGTATATTTCTGACCAGACATGGGGAGTATAATTCGATGAATTTCGTAATAAGATCACTGTAATACTTTCCAGATTTTGATATGGTATCATTGTGATTGACAGATTGTTCAATCTATATCTATCAGTTTGTACAAGATGACGTACAAACATTACCAGATGACAAGGATCGATGTCAGAGAAATGGTCAGATTGACAAGAATGTAGAACTAGACTATATCAGATTGTGATTTTGATTGATTTTGTACTTGTGGCAGAATATACCATAAGCTTTCTCATATATTATCCACCGACTGACAGATAGCTAGAGTGGACTATCCAGATATTGGAAGATATTGGTGGAACTGTAGTGCTAGATGCTAGTATTAATTGATATGACAGATGGTAACTTTATGAATTATGGTACAATGATAGTCATCAGGTGGGTAATGAGATAAGTACAGACAAGACAGTGTACAGTGATTACTGCAGATTTCTTTGACAGAGGAATAAAATCGCGGAGATATTTGATATTGGATCCGATAGAATCAGAAATATGACAAAGAAATTGAAGATAATTCTGAAGAGAATGAAGATAGCTCAGACCAGACAGACTTAATATGCCGACGTCGGATGGTGACGATTGGTATTTGAGGCCGAAGATTTAATATATCCTTGAATGTGATAAAAAGATTTGGTAACAAATGATGGTATTAATTTGTTATGAGCTGTAGTTGGTATATACAGATGTTGTATAGCTAGTATTGCGAGATTGATTTTGTCAGAGCTATTTTGAGGAGTATTATGATATTATACTTTTGAAATCTTATTCCAGATTGGAATCAGAGATCAGTAAAAGAAAAATATTTCAGAACGAAGATTATTTTGTTGTTGAAAACACAGTAAGATTGTCAGTAGATCAATGAGGCTATCTGAAAGACAGAATCTGATATGAGATTGAAATTTCAGAATTGATTCATTGAGATAAGTTTTCTGATTTACCTCTTGTATACGTTTCGTGTTGATATCTGACTTGATTACCTGTGATTTCGAGGACGAAATCGTATCTTAGAGGGGGAGAAATGTAAGGTCCGAGATTATAGAAATGATATTATTTTAAATCGAGATTATTGAATTAGAGGATTATGGAGTATTGAATTATATTCCAAGATGTTTGAACTTATTTAGAATTGAAATTGAATCGAAAAGATTGAATAGGGGCCGATTTGCAAATAGTGAAAAGTTGAGGGACTAAAATGCAATTAATGGATTGAGTGGGACACTTGTCTCTTCATTCAACTTTACATATATATTTGCTTCATTCCTTCGACAATTACAGTGAGGAAACGTGAAAAGCTTCAGAGAAATTCCTCAAGATTCCTTAAATTCTAGAAAATTGATTTTGTACAATCCGTCTATCAGAATTTAAATCTGAACACAGTTCTGTGCTCCTCTCGACACGAGCTACAACTGGACGTAAGTTTCATTGAGTTTCATTATAATTTGAAATGATGATGTTGATGGAATTGAATATATTTCATATATAGTGTTCTGGGAATACTAGACATTGCATAATCGAAGTCAGATCGAAGAAGAGACTGATTATGAAATTGTTATGATTTTCTGATTATACCGATTGAAAATGGGACAGATTATGAATTGATTATGGATTATATCAGATATGGGTTATGATTTGTAATTAATATCTGGTGAGGTTGTATTGACGAGAATATTCAGATTGTTCCGTTAAACCGTTGATTTGAATTAAATCCAGATTAGTCAGATTCAGAGTTGAATTGAGAATGGAATATTGATATTATGATTCTCGATATATCGTTTCAGATTTACAGAGACAGTCTTGAGTTCAGAACTGATATTGATATTGTGCCTGTTTTATATTGTCATTTCCAGATTGGGTATGGACAGAGTTGAAGGTGAGACTTTATCTTCGTCAGATCGCGAAGAGAAAGGTATAAATAAATGTTGAGTTGGGATTGCACAACTCAAGTGAGGTTTGACTTGAGTTTCCCTAAATCACATACTTTATTTTATTGCATTGATATTTGCAGATTATCAGATTTATATGTTTAAGTCTATTGAATGATAGCAGAGCCAGAGTTTGAATCTAGGGCAGAACAGCCTAGCTAGGGCAGAACCGCCGAGTCTTGGTCAGAACTGCTCAGACCCTAGACTTGTGGTATATCGATGAGCTTAGATGTAGATCGACTTCTATTGTAGACACTCGATATAGCATGCCCAAGTCTAAGTCTTTGTCAGAACTGCTCAGACCCTAGACTTACGGTGTATCGATGAGCTTTAGATGTAGATCGACGTCTATTGTAGACACTCGATACAGCATACCAAAAGTCTAACTTAGATCGGGATCCCTAGATTAGAATGAGAGATGAGACGAGTCTTAGATATTGAGACTAGAGTTTGATTTACAGATCCGTATTAATTTATGTCTCGTAGATTACGATTCATGTTTTATTTACAGACTGGTATTGATACATGTTGTTTGATTATACTACATGTGATAAGATATAATTCATGCTTTTATGTTTTATATGATTGTATGTATACATTGTTTATACTGGGATATTTATATCTCACCGGAGTTATCCGGCTGTTGTCTTGTTTTGTATGTGTGCATGACAACAGGTGGGGCAGGATCAGGGTCAAGAAGAAGATGAGAAATCAAGATTAGAGTGGTGATTCCGGACTTGGATATAGATAGGTTTTATTACTTGATTGTAGTAGTTAAACCTTAGTTGAACTAGATGCATGTTGTACAGGATTTGTATTATTATACTGGTTTGTATAATAGCATGATTCCATTACCTTCCGCATTTTAAAATAAAAATTTTTAGACCCTGTTTATTTTAACTGATAATTAAACTCCAAAGATGATTAAGAAGATGATTAGCGTCCGGGTCCCCACATAATCATTTATGAAAGTGATTCTTGATAAGGTACTATAAAGCCCAAAATCAATAAATATAAATCCTTGCATTTATTAAATTGTTAAATTACTTATTTAATTTTAGATGATTTTTAACGATGCATGATTTAAGATTTGCATTATTTTAAATTATTATATGTTTATTTGTTGCACGTTAAAATATTTTTTGAGTTTTATGTTTCAGACGAATATTTGACGCGGTATCGGAAAAAGAGACCAGTGACAATTTTGGCGATTCTTGAAATGTGGTATTTTATTTCAGGTCAAGAAAATTGTTATTTTAAGTTTTTTTTTGGAATTTTAAGCATTTTAAAATCCAATTTAATTTATTTAGGCGAGTCTAAGATTTTAAGCTTTTCAAATACCAATTTGAAAATTTGGAGATCTTAATCTTGAAACTTGGTACTCAATTATTTTATTTAATCTTTGAGTAGTATTGAATAATTAGATTAGTATTATTTTTATTACTAATTATTTAATTAAGCACTTTTAGCCCTAATTAGTTAATTAAGTAAGCAAATTTTCACATAATCTACACCACACACTCACGCACACACACAACACACACATACAAATTTAGAAATTTTTGAGATAGCTAGGGTTCTAAATTCTCAGCAGCAGCCACCCCTCTCCCTTGAAAATTTCGGGAGATTTGTTGAAACGCCTGCTATTCGTTTTTTAACTGGTACTAAATTTTTTTTTAACCTTACATTGCCCGCCGAACCATACATATTTGTATAAAATATTTTAACATTATTTTAAAAATAAAACAACCAACTACTATTTAAAAATCAAAGGAAAATAGTTTAAATCGTAAAATTATCAAACATTTTACCAAACTTAAAAATATTATTTAAAAAGTATAGCACATGCTATAACCTCTCAAAAATCACTCATAAAATAATAAATAGTCGTAAAAATATCTTTAATATCACTTAAATCAAAAATCATAACTAGTGATGAAAACTAGCGTCGGTCATCCGGTTATGTGCACTTTCAGTCCAGTAAAGTCAACAATCAAGACCTTCATTAACATTATTATCATAATAATCTGCATCAATCACACCTAGTCAGTCTAAAAACTCAACAAATCATATTCTTGATAACAAGTACTACAAATACAGATCACATGTAACAGTGAAAAATACTTGTACTTAAAATATCGTTTTCATGAAGATGCATAAACTTTAAAACAATAACATTTTCATAAAAAATTTCATGATGCATAAACTTTAAACATAAACATTTTCATAAGCTTTTCATATTCATTTTCGTAAACCTTTTCGTAAACATTTCATATAACCCTCAACATATTCATATGAACATGCATACTTTAAACCTCAACATTTTGCTTTTCCTCCTTCATAACAGGTATCCTTTCATCATGATCATAAACATTTCCTTTTTATTTAATTCAGATTATTAATTGTGACTTTCCTCATCATCAAAAGTCGATGGATCCATCTACATGTAACCACACTACTGGGCGGCGGGGACATCAGCGATGATCTCTCGTCAACTGAGTCTTGGCCTATCCTCATCGAATGGAAATATGATCGTCGGGCTCCCTCTGGGGCCTTCTCCCATAAATAGGCTCCCTCTAGGGTCTTTTCCCTCACGATATCCCCATTCTTATCCTCACATCCTCAATAGTCACAATTACTTCACTTCCTTCAACGTTTTACATTGTCATCACATTATAAAATCATGCATTTAATATCATTTTTCCTTTTAAAAACAAGCATGCAATATATGCTTTAACATTATCGTTTCCTCATAGAAATCCATAAACGTTTTAAAATAAATCTTTTAACATATAAAAATCCATAAATCTTTTAAATAAACATTTCAACATCATAAACGTTAAAAATAAGATTTTGGCATATTAAATCATAAACATTTCAAATAAACCTTTTGACATATTAAATCATAAACACTTAAAATCAACACTTTAACATCATAAAAATTCATAAACATTTAAAATAATAATATTAGCAGGTAAAGCGACATTCAGGACAATGTCATGACGATCACTAATTTCCAGGTGTGAAATGACAGTTTTACCCCTAGACGTAAAATACCACGTTTTTGACTTTTTCTTAATTCCATTGACTCTAACATGTCCAAATAATTATTTAAGCTTACATGAATTTTCTATTATTTTTAGTTAGCTTAAATCGATGACCTTTAAATTAATCTTTAAATATAAAGTATTAATACATTTTAAACCCGAATTAAACCAATCCTTAATATACAATTCCCAAATTAAAAACTTAGACTTTAATAATTATTTGCGTTTAAATTTAATTTTTCATAATTTTATAAAGCTTAACCTAGTCTTTTCAATTAATTCGTTACTTAGCGTTTCGTGCGACGATTAAATCTCGGATAAATCTAAAACTCATTGTTTTGATCCCAAATTTTAAACATAGCGTTTTTATTATATATTCTACCATTCCAAATCATGAGCCATACCCGGGGACCCATGGAATCAATTTTTTTTTTATTAAAATCTCGTTTTTGACACATAACCGATTCAGAGCCATCTTTCCATTTACTCTAGCCCACCAGAGCCATCTTGAGCCAAAACCTAACCAACCCATCTAAGGACCCTACTGACCAACCCAACCCAAAGAACATGACCCTAATCCACGCACAAACCTCCTGGAAACCAACCCAATTGCATGTGTTGTGTGTGCGTGAATCTTTTTCCCTTCACCAAGACTCCTAGCCAACTAGGACACCTCCAGTCCTTAACCACTTGACCCCTCATGACAGTAACCAACCTGGTCCACGCCCAAACCCAACCCAAGCCTAGCCCAGCCCCTGTTCGCGCGCACGAGCCACCTGAAACAAAAAAAAAAGCCTGGGCACCCTTGAAGATGTTCTTCACGTTTTCCTGCGTTTGGCTCGAGCCACCCTACATCAAGCCATGACCCAGCCCTTGGACAACCTCCCTTGACTCCGATGGACCATCCTGGCTCGCGCCCAGACCAGCCGCAAGCCCACTTCCCCGCTGCGCACAGAACCATGCAGTGGGGAGAGTCCTAGTTCACTAAGAGTCTTACCTAGCCGCCCTAGGACCCTACCTAGCCTTCGAACCTGACCCTGTCCAAGCCCCCAACCAGCCCTGGCCAGCCCCGTGAACCCATGCCAAGACCACCGAACCCTTGAACTCCAACAAGCATACACACACTTTTTTTTGTTTTTAAAACTCTCGGCCCTTCATTATGAATTTATCCCACGGTTTCTTGCCTTGTTTTCTCAATTATTTATCATGTTTTGGTTATAAATCATTCCATATTAATACCCTATCCATGGCAGCCCCTTAGGTACATGTAATTCATGATTTTGGATCAAAACACATGTCTTAAAAATCATATAAGGTGCATATACGAAAATCTTCATAGGTGCAACTTATTTTCATGCAATTTCAAACATAAAATACATAATGTGGTGTGATAATGAGTAAAAGAGAATATGGCGTGCCTTTGCATATTTTACGCACGAAAATGAAGCGGCGATGCAAAAAACGACGACATACACCTTGGCCGAATTTTCCCTTGAACTCTCAAAGCTTTTCCCTTGATTTTTCTTGTGTGTATCGTGTATAATTTGAGAGAATTGTCGCAAGGGAGAGTCTGAAAGGAATTGGGGAGTGGGTCGTGTGTTGTGTTGAATTGGGGTGGGGTTCTGTACATTAAATACTAATTAAATACTAACAAGAGTTTAATCCCATTAGGAAGTTAATTAGGCCCAATTAAGCTCATTATTACTTAATTAAAATATTAAAAATAATTTTGTTTAAATAAGTTTGTGAATTTATTAGCGGGTTGCCAAAACGTTCGTATTTTTTTTGAAAAACCAACACCGATAAAATTTATGTCCCGGCGTATAAAATCACCTCAAAACCCTATATTTTCAAAAATAAGAAAAAGCATCACCCTCAATTTAAATATTTAAAAACATTTAACCAATAAAAACAATTTTATTTTTCAGCCTTCGGTCTCCGTTCCTCAATCGCAACTCGAATAACCTTTAAAAATTCATTTTAATGCAACCATGTAGAAAGTATATTTTAAACATATAAATTTGCACAACCAATTAATCCATGCAATTAAAACAATTAATTAAAATATACAAAGAATTTAATAATTTCATGCATGTGGTTCACGTAAACTTTTAAATTTTCAGGACGTTACAATCTTCCTCCCTTAAATTGAATTTCGTCCTCGAAATTTGCTTATCCTTAATAACCCAAAGTTTAGACTTAGTTTAGTATCCCAAAATCCACACTTCTGTTGCGCTACTCTGATAAAACTTAAGTTCTAGAATGTCCTTGCTTCTCCTTGATCCCAATTAAATTTTCCTTGTAAATCCTTATTTGCAATTCGCAACTTAAAAAGACCCATAATGACTTAGTGATGTTATTATTATAACCTCGAATTTCAATTTTTCTTAAAATTTCCTATATTAAAAGATGGATGAAAATACTTATCGTATATTACCTTCCTTGTTTTATACCCAAAATATTCATCAACTTATCATATTTCAACCTTAAAATCCCAAAAGCATCTTCTACTTAGATTTTCAAGCCTAATATCGATTCATCCTTAAAAACCCTTGATTAACATTCCTTATAACATTATAACTAAAATATCCCAAGGTTCTAATTTTCTTAAAAGTCTAAATTATCGAAAATTCTTGTCATTTAACTCATTCAATTCTCGCTTATTACTAAACTAGTCCCCAAATTCCTTAAATATATAATTCTTAATTTCCTCAAAAGTTATCCAATTGGTCCTTAATTTCAAAATTCCTACAATTAACCCATAAGTTTTGGCATTCTTAATTTCCTTCTACATGTTTCTCATAACATAATTTCGATAAATTTAAACTTATTTACCAAAAAATCAATTCCTATAACCAATTTTACTTTTCATCAAACTTAAAATCCCAATTTATACATTTTCTTACTTCCAAAGATAATCGCAGTCTTTGAATCATTATTACTTATGAGTAATTCCCAAAATTTAATTCAATTAGTAATCATGAATCATAAATATTTTGTTAGAAAATCTACGTGTCCCAAAAACATTCATAACATTCACGATTAACTTATGACCCAAACAGCAGAACGTCAATACTAAAACACAAAAATCAACATAGTCTAATTCCACCACGAAGCCAACATGTGTTGAAATCAAATAATTTC
Organism: Primulina eburnea; assembly: GCF_022965805.1. Classification (NCBI taxonomy): domain Eukaryota; kingdom Viridiplantae; phylum Streptophyta; class Magnoliopsida; order Lamiales; family Gesneriaceae; genus Primulina; species Primulina eburnea. Next base: position 49,331,285 of record NC_133101.1, on the reverse strand, counting down.
TTATTTCACATCGTATCACATATAAAAATTCTAAAGCATATAAAACTTATATCCTCGTAACGCTATTAAACATGTAACGTAAACATATAATTCATATAGTCATGCAGGTAACCACATATAAATCATGCAAAGCATGTAAACTTACAGATTGAGGCTTGACGACTGAGCTTCCCGGTACTGATGGTGGCAGAACTTTTTACAGAACCATTGCTCTGATACCAACTGAAACGTCTGCTATTCTTTTTTTCTTAACTTGTACTGAATTTTTTTTTAACCTTACATAGCATCGGCCGACATTATTTTAAAAATAAAACAACCAACTAACATTTAAAAATCAAAGGAAAATAGTTTAAATCGTAAAATCGTCAAATATTTTACCAAATTTAAAAACATTATTTGAAAAGTATAGCACATATTATAACTTCTCGAAAACCACTCATAACAAAAATAAATAGTCGTAATAATATCTATAACATCACTTAAAATCATAAATCATGATTAGTGAGGAAAAATAAAGTCGGTTCTCGGGTTATGTGCCCCTTCAGTCCAGCAAAGTCAACAATCAAGACCTCCATTAACATTAGTATCATAATCACCTGCATCAAACACACCTAGTGAGTCTAAAGACTCAACATATCATATTCTTGATAACAAGTACTACATATGTAGATCACATGCAACAATGAAAAATACTTGTACTTAAATATCATTTTCATGAAGATGCATAAACTTTAAACAATAATATTGTGAGTCCCGGGGCCGAAGAGGGCGGGGGGTGATCGCCGGTGCCATCAGTTGCACGGACAATGAGCGGCTCCTGGCAGGCTTCTAGGTGGAGGGAATATGAATGAACCGACCCACACGGGAATGAGAGGGATTCCGAGACTGTTCAATGTAATGGACTGTACAGTTGAAGAGGGCTTAAAAGATTTGATTTGTACTACTCATATCACGAAGGTGCATCTTCTTTTCGGTAGCTCATCACATAAGAACTCCATAGTTAAGCGTGCTTGACTTGGGGCAATTTTGGGATGGGTGACCTCCTGGGAAGTTTCCCAGGGTGCGTGTGAGTGAGGACATAAGCACGCTGGAAAGACTCGTCTTGATACAGTGAGGACAGTCGTCGAATCTGGGGCGTTACAGTTGGTATCAGAGCTGACCTCTCTTAGTACGGTGTGGTTCGGGGACGAACCAAGCGGAAGCTGGTGGGCATGTGAGGCCCGGGGCCGAAGAGGGCGGGGGGTGATCGCCGGTGCCATCAGTTGCACGGACAATGAGCGGCTCCTTCCAGGCTTCTAGGTGGAGGGAACATGAATGAACCGATCCACACGGGAATGAGAGGGATTCCGAGACTGTTCAATTGAATGGATTGTACAGTTGAAAAGGGCTTAAAAGATTTGATTTGAACTGCTCATATCACGAAGGTGCATCTTTTTTTCGGTAGCTCATCACATAAGAACTCCATAGTTAAACGTGCTTGACTTGGGGCAATTTTGGGATGGGTGACCTCCTGGGAAGTTTCCCAGGGTGCGTGTGAGTGAGGACATAAGCACGCTGGAAAGACTCGTCTTGATACAGTGAGGACAGTCGTCGAATCTGGGGCATTACAAATATCTTCATAAACATTTTCATGATGCATAAACTTTAAACATAAACATTTTCGTAAGCTTTTCATAAACTTTTTCGTAAACCTTTACATAAACATTTTATAAAACCTTTTCGTAAACAATTTCATATCACCCTCAACATATGCATATGAACATGCATCAGGATCATAAACATTTCTTTTTTATTGAATTCAGATAGTTAATTGTTACTTTCCTCATCTACAAAATTCGATGGATCCATCTACATGTAACCACAGTACTGGGCGACGGGGACATCAGCGACGATCTCTCGTCAACTTAGCCTTGGCCTATCCTCATCGAATGAAAATACGATCGTAGGGCATCCTCTGGGGACTTCTCCCATTAATTGGCCCCCTCTGGGGCTTTTTCTCTCACGATATCTCCATTCTTATCCTCATATCCTCAATAGTGACAATTACTTCACTTCCTTCAACGTTTTACATTTTCATCACTTTATAAAAATCATGTATTTAATATCATTTTTCCTTTTAAAAACAAGCATGCAACATATCTTTTAACGTTATCGTTTTCTCATATAAATCCATAAACGTTTTAAAAGAAACCTTTTAACATATAAAAATCCATAAATCTTTTAAATAAACATTTCAACATCATAAACGTTCAAAATAACATTTTGACATACTAAATCATAAACATTTAAAATCAACACTTTAACATCATAAAAATTCATAAACATTTAAAATAATAATATTAGCATCTAAAGCGACATTCAGGACACTGCCATGACGTTTACTAATTTTTAGGTGTAAAATGACCGTTTTACCCCTAGACGTAAAATTCCACATTTTTGACTTTTACTTAATTCCATTGACTCAAAAATGTCTCAAATAATTATTTAAGCTTACATGAATTTTATCATATTTTTATTTACCTTAAATCGATTACTTTTAAATTAATCTTTAAATAAAAAATATTAATGGGTTTTAAGCTCGAATTAAACCAAATCTTAATATAATATTCTCAAATTAAAAACTTAGATTATTAATTATTTGAGTTTAAATATAATTTTTCATAATTTTATAAAGCTTAAAACTAGGCTTTTCAATTAATTCTTTACTTAGCGTTTCGTGCGGCGATTAAATCCCGAATAAATCCAAAACTCATTATTTTGATCCCAAATTTTAAATATAGCGTTTTTATCATTTATTCTACCATTCCAAATCTTGAGCCATACCCGTGGACCCATAGAATCAATTTTTGTTATTAAATCTCGTTTTTGACACATAACCGAACCACCCGAGCCATCTCCCCATTTACTCGAGCCACGCCCGAGCCACCTTGAGCCAAAACCTAGCCAACACATATAGGGACCCTACGGAACAATCTAGCCCAAAGAACATGAACCTAACCCACTCACAAACCTCCTGGAAACCGACCCAATTGCATGTGTTGTGTGTGCGTGAGTCTCCTTCCCTTCACCAAGACTCCTAGCCAACTAGGACACCTCCAGCCCTTAACCACTTGACGCCTTATGACCCTAACCTCCTCGGACCATTCCCAGACCCAACCCAAGCCTAGCCCAGCCCATGCAGCAGCCTGCGCACCCTTGAAGGTGTTCTCCATGTTTTCCTGTGTTTGGCTCAAGCCACCTAGAGCCACCCTGCACCCACCCATGACCCAGCTCTTGACCAACCTCCCTTGGCTCCGATAAACCAGCCTGGCTAGCGCCCAGGCTAGCCGCTAGCCCACTTCCCCACTGCGCACATAACCATGCATGGGGGAGAGTCCTAGTTCACTAGGACTCTTCCCCAACCACTACCTTGACCCCTAGCCGTCCTAGGACCCTACCTAGCCTTCAAACCTGACCCTGGCCAAGCTCCCAACCAGCCCTGGCCAGCCCCGTGTAACCATGACAAGACCACCGAATCCTTGAACCCCAACAAGCATACACACACTTTTTTTTGTTTTTTAAAACTCTCAACCCTTCCTTCTGAATTTTTGCCCACAGTTTCTAGCCTTGTTTTCTCAATTATTTATCATGTTTTGGCTATAAATCATTCCATATTAATACCCTATCCAGAACAGCCCTTTAGGTACATGTAATTCATTCATATACGAAAATCTTCAAAGGTGAAACTTATTTTCATGCAATTTCAAACATAAAATGCATAATATGGTGTGGTGATGAGTAAGAGGAGAATATGGCGTGCCTTTGTATATTTTACTCACAAAAACGAAGCAACGATGCGAAGGACGACGACGTACACCTTGGCCGAATTTTCCCTTGAACTTTCAAAGCTTTTCCCTTGATTTTTCTTGTGTGTGTATCGTATATAATTTGAGAGAATTGTTGCAAGGGAGAGTTTGAAAGGAGTTTGGGAGTGGTGCGTGTGATGTGTTGAATGGGGTTTTTGCACATTAAATACTAATTAAAATTACTAACAAAAGTTTAGGTCCATTAGGAAGTTAATTAGGCCCAATTAAGCTCACTAGTGCTTAATTAAAATATTAAAAATAATTTTGTTTAAATAAGTTTGTCAATTTATTAGCCGGGTTGTCAAAACGTTCGTATTTTTGTTGAAAATCAACACCGATAAAATTTACGTCTTGGCGTATAAAATCACCTCAAAAACCCCATATTTTCAAAAATAAGAAAAAACATCACCCTTAATTTTAATAATTTAAAAATTTAACTAGTAAAAACATTTTTTATTTTTCAATCCTCGTTCTCCGTTCCTCGATCGCAACTCGAATAACCTTAAAAAATTCATTTTAATGCAACCATACAGAAAGTATATTTTAAACATGTAAATATGCACAACCAATTAATCCATGCAATTAAAACAATTAATTAAAATACACAAAGAATTTAATAATTGCATGCATGTGATTCACGTGGACTTTTAAATTTTCTGGGCATTACACTTGTTTTCTTTTTTCGAGAAAGAAATTGTGCAGAATCGTCCCCCGGTCATCCCCCGTATTCCACCACGCCGGTATTCGTCATCTTCGAGCATTTGACGCAAGGCATGTATAATCTTTATTTTTACATCGATCTTGTTGTAGTAAGTATTTTGATATACAAAATCCATGTATGTTGTGCAAAAGTTTGAGCACAAATGTTTTAAAACAATTTTGGATCAAAATTTTAGATCTCAAAACCGAGTCTGCTATCATTTCGAGTACTGTGAATTTTCGTCAACTTTCTTGAAAAACATTCAACTTATAAAACGTATTACTTTTCGATACCTTCGATTTGACAGTAAACTTGTAATTTTTGTACAAGAGATGAGTGAGTTATGATCATTCTTGTGTGACTGCTCAAACTGTGCAAAAATGTGTTTTTGAGGATTTTCGAGTTACATGTTTTGTTGGAACTGGGCGGCGCCCGACAGGTAAGATCTTACCTCCCGAGCGCCAGGTATTCTGGACGGGTGCGCTCGAGCAGTAAGATCTTACCGCCTGAGCGCCAGACACTTTGGAATTTTTTTAAAAAAATGTTTTAGCATGTGCAGTAGTCGTCCAAACGGGACACAACGAAGCCCTCAACGCTATGTAAGTATGTTCGACGTGCAAAATTTTTTTATATGTTTTTGAGATACGCTAATTGTCTTGTTACCAATTATGAACGGGTTTGGAAGCCGGATAACGTGTCCGGGGACCTCTCCATCCCGTAAAGTATGATTGGGTTGTGATTAGGATTGGAAAGCGGTAAAGTATGACCAGGGACCAATCCACCCGGTAAAATATGACCGGAGATCTTATGTATGTGGTAGTGGACATCCTTGCCAGCCAAGTACTGTGGTTTATTCTGATCAGGGGCATTATGTATGTGTCACTTGCTTTGAAACATATATCTACGCAAAATGATGATGACTATGCATGTTTAAGTATGTATGATGCAAGTACGTTTATGAAAATATTTATGAATCGATGGCATGTCTATGGTTATGTAAGTATGCTCAAAGTTAAGTTATGTATGTGCTACTTTAAAATGCATGTGGTTTTATCATACATTACTTGTTATTCATAGTTTATGAATGTTGAGTTTTTAGACTCACTAGACTTTATCGATGCAGGTGAGGACGAGTATGAGAAGACGAGAAGTGGGGATCAGTAAGCTGACTCGGACTGTGCGGTGAACTAACCCGAGGACCCCCTTAGTTTTCAAGGATTTCACTTTTTATGCATGATAAAGATTGTTTACTCTGATTCATTTTAACGAATTTTAAACAAGTTCTTTTTGCTAGCTCGTTTACATTCCAAATATTTTGTCAAACATTTTATTTGTATTACATTTTGAAAGATGATTATTTATTTAAGAAAATTTTTTATTTTCCGCAAATTTTAAGTATGTTTAAAAGCACGGTACATTGCAGTTGGTATCAGAGTGGTGTTCTTGTAAGGGGTTATGCCTACTGTCAGTTGCGAGAAGCTCACGAAGTCATGCCTCAAGTCTATAAGTTTTAAAATTCTTTCATGTAGTAAGCATCAAAGTCATGATTTCAGCATGTACACGTTTAAATTCGATTTACGTTCATCTTATGATATGGATATTACGTACTTGCATTCTTGCATGTTGGTTTACGTGTTGGGTAAATTTTGGAACAATATGCCTCCTAGAATTAATTTTTCACGAGGAGCAGGTGATGAGAAAAGAGAGTCTCGGGATGAGGAGAGGGCCACTCCTCCTCGCTCACCCCCATATATGTAGGCATTGACGCTTCCGGGGATGACTCAGTTCTTTACATAGTTTGCAGGGAAAAATATTGGAGTTGATATCGGGGCGAGACCCAGGCAGAGGCAGTGTATGAGAGGTTCAGGAGGATGGACCCAAAAGAGTTCTTGTGGACTACTGACCCGATGATAGCTGAGGGGTGGATTAAGTTCATTGAGATGCCTTTCGCTTTTATGGAGCTGCAGGATGCAGACAGAGTTATATGTGCCACCTTTTTGTTTACAGGGGATGCCAGGCTGTGGTGGGAGAGCGCGTCTGTGTCAGTGAATTTGCAGACTTTGTCTTGGGATGGTTTTAAGGAAGTCTTCTACTCCAATTACTTCATTGAGTAAGTACGCTCCAGACTGACTAGGGAGTTTATGACGTTGCGACAGGAAGACAGGAGCGTGGCATATTTTGTGAGGAAGTTTGAGATTGGGTGTCACTTTGTGTCCCTAATTGCGAATTATGCCCTGGAGAAGCTGAGGCATTTCATTGATGGTTTACGGCCGATCTTGCACCGTGATGTTAGAGTTGCTGGTCCTAAAACCTACACTATTGTCATGTCGAGAGCCTTGGCGATAGAGCAAGACCAGAAGGACATTGAGAATGATAGGCAGGGCAAGAGCCCTATCAGGAAGCCCGGCAGCACCCCTCACAGCAGCAGCAGTTTAAGAGGTCTTTCCAGGGGCAGCCGGTAAAAAAGCCATTTCAAGGACCACCGAAAGGCAAAGATCTTATACCGCAAGGGAAGGCTCCTCAGAAGCCTGGTGAGTATCCAGTGTGCCTGAAATGCAACCACCAATATATGGGACAGTGTTTATGGGGCTCAGGAAAATGCTTCAAATGTGGAGCTAGTGATATTATGTTGAGGGACTGCCCAAAGTGGAGGCAGCCAACCCGTGGGAGAGTGTTCTCCATGCATGCTGAGGAGGCAAACCCAGACACGACTCTTCTGACTGGTACCCTATTTAATTCAGCACAATATTTATTTTTGGTCATGCATGCTTTGTATTTTACTTGTGGATATTAGTATGTTGTTTTCGTATTTTGGAGACTTTGGATAGAAATTTCCAACTATGCACGAGGCCATTATTAGTATTTTAGGGTATAAATTTAGGTGTTGTGCTAATGTCCTTTAGGAAATATCTTTATAAAAAGAGTAGCCATGAAGACCCTGTTAGATTCTGAGGCCACACACTCTTTTATCTCAGAGATGTTCGCTAATTATTTGGATGTCATTTCCATTGGACTCGACGTGAGCTACTCTGTGAGAGTCCCATCAGGGGAGGAGTTGTCAGCTACTAGCGTAGTCAGAGATATCGAGCTTGAACTACAGGGCCACCTAGTTTACGCCGACTTGATTGTGTTGCCAATTCCAGAGTTTGATATCATCTTGGGGATGGACTAGCTGATGAAGAACATAAATTCTGATTGACTTTTAGAAAAGATCAGTGTATTAAGACCGTTCGGCATGGAGTAAGTACTTATTGAGCCGAACTGGTGGAAAATTTTACCTTGCATGATCTCTTACATGCAGGCACTGAGACTTAGGCACAAGGGGTGTTAGGCATTCTTGTCCAGTATTATTTCAACACCCGACGCACCCACCCCATCGATATCTGAGATACCACTTGTTAGTGATTTTCCTGATGTTTTCCCAGATGACGTCATAGGTCTTCCACCATAGAGAGAGGTGGAGTTCGCCATTGACCTTGTGCCACGCACTGTGCCAATCTCTAAGGAACCGTACAGGTAGGCTCCAGCAGAGATGTTAGAGCTCAAGCAATAAATTCGGGAGCTCCTAGACAAATAATTCATCCACCCTAGTTTCTCACCATTGGGCACACCAATCCTCTTCGTAAAGAGAAATATGGAAGCATAAGGTCGTGTATCGATTACCGAGAATTGAACAAGGTAACGATCAAAACGAATACCCATTACCAAGGATCGAGGTCCTATTCGATCAATTTCAGGGAGCTACAGTGTTCTCTAAGATAAATCTACATTCTGGGTATAATCAGCTGAAGGTAAAAGATGCAGATGTTCATAAGACAACCTTCAGAACTAGATATGGGCATTACGAGTTCTTAGTGAAGCCATTCGGACAGACGAATGCTCCAACCATTTTTATGGACCTAATGAATCTAGTATTTCAACCCTACCTAGATCAGTTCGTCATAGTAATCATTGACGATATCCTTATATACTCGAAGATCCATGATGAGCACAGTCATCATTTGAGTACAGGTTTACATGTCTTGTAGAGTCGCAAGTTGTTTACAAAATTCAGTAAGTATGAATTTTTGTAGAGGCCCGTATTTCGTATTTGTAAATTTATGGAATTATTTAAAAATTTTCTTTAAAAGTAAATAACTTGCCTCATTCATAAAATAAATTAATTAAAGTTTAAATGTTTAAAGTAGCAGCGGAAGTAAACACTGGTTTTCAAAACAACAACTTAAAATAATTCATCGTAACAGAATAAGTTTGAGCATAAAATGATAAATAAACTGAAACATGAGGTACTCGGGTTCCTACTACTGCCGACCCGAAGATGGCTCACCCGCCCTCGGCCTCGACCTCATCAGTACCTACAACAATCAAGTCTAGTGAGTATAAAGAATCAGCATGCATATATCATAAATAACAAGTAAATATATCATAAAAATTTGGTGTAACGTAAGAATGTCGTATCGTAAAACGTAACGTAAAAATCGTGTCATGAATAATTATAAATATGTGCATATCTTAAAGTCGTACATAAAATGCTTGCTCGATAGAGCCCTGTCATAAAATAGCATATCATAATTTTCTGTTGAGATAATGTTCTACGCGAGTGACCAATAACATAACATGAATCGTCAGATCAGACTTAACCACATTATACTGGGCAGTAGAGATCATCACAGCCCTTGGACTGGATATCCGTACCCATACATGAACATGAACCGGTCGTAAGTCACCGGGTGACGTAATAATCCCATAAGCTGCAGGTGGCCACAAGACATATCGCATATATCTCAAAAATAAACTTTTTATATTTTATGCACGTAATATAATTATAATCCTTTTTTTACCAAATGGGGTGGATCGTTTCCAGGCTCGCTGCGACCTAATTCTAATGTGAGAAACATGAAAATAATCTCAATTTGACCAACGCTTCATAACCGAATAAAAAATGAGATAATTACGCCCAACCCGAAGCAACATCGAACCATGACTCCGTACAAACCCGAACCAACATTGAACCATCATTTAGTCATGATTAAAATACACCTAAAATACTGGAAAATAAATACCAAGGGCTATAATACATGAAAATTGTGCATGGAGGCCAAAATCATGAAACGCTCTTTCGAGAGTCACTTTGGCACATTGCACCGTAAATTCTCATACAACCTCTAAACTTAACCAAATCACGAACAGACAAAAACATGACCTTTCTAACTCAATGAGGTACTGTCCAGTCCAAGACCATAGGCTAAAAGCCAAACAAGAGCTCGAAACAAGCCTCTGAACAGAAGGCGAAGTTGCTCTCAAAAATAATTACAGCAGCAGCTGTTGCGCTTCCGTGCTTCGTTTTCGAGACTATCAGTCATTGGGGCTTGAACCACCAACCAGATCCTCTTACCAACATCCTAAGTTATGGTTTGAACTATGTCTAAGGGCCTTAGGCAAACCACAATCCAAGCCAACACCTACGACGATCCAAAGCTTCACCCGAGAACACACATGGCACGCGTGGGAGTGTTGCTTGTTTTGTTGTCATGGATCATTACAGTGGCCATGAGATCGACCATGGCATGATCTAGACATCATGAGGTATTGTGTGAACCATGGATAAGGGCTAAAAAGCCAACCAAGATCCACACCAACCTCAAAACCGAGACTACACATGCATGGAAAAGAAAGGGGATCGAAGGAGCACTTGTTTTGTTTATTTTAAAAACTGATGGGACCATGAACCAAGCCATGAAAGGTCATCTTGGTCACATCCTAGACATGCTAAGGAGGTGTTATAACCATGGCTACAGCCCCTAGGGCAGCCAAGATCCGAACCCTCACCTTAGGCAATAAACCATGCAAATCGAGACTCATAAATTGCAACATGGAGAGTTGCTGTCAAAAATGGTTTTGCTGGGGCGAAAGGGCTCAAAACAATGGACTAATCCCTTCCTAACACACCCTATAACATTATCATAAGCAGCCTTGAATGCTTGGAACCGAGCCAAACCCTGAAACCACAAAAACAATACCAAACGTGAAGTGCAAGGAAGGCCAAAAATCTGTGCAGAATTTTTATAACAATTACTGTCAATTTTCGGTTTATGCTCCATGAAACATGATCATATTATGTTTTAAATTACTTATATTGTTTGATTGAAGAGAAAAGAAACGTATATACATGCCTGAAATTTGTTTGAAACGAAAACAAATCATTTACGACGAATACGGCGCGGCGGAGACGGAGTTCTCTTTTCTTGTTTGATTTCTCTCTTATTTTCTTTCTAGCTTCTCACGATTTTTGTGCTGAAAGAGGCTGAAATTTTCGGTTGAAATGAAGGGAGAGTGAAGGCTAGGAAATGAGTGGAGTTTACTAATTAAATGGAGAGTTTAAATGGCAAATCAAATCCTTCTATCCTAGTGTTTGTTAGATAAGGAATTAGGTGTGATATGATTTGATTTGAAGGGTGAGATGACCGAAATTATCATTCAAAATAAGGTAGAAAAATTGCTTAATTATTAATTAGTGAGGATTTAAAATGAAGGAATTACTCTACCATGAAGGGATAAGGAAAGGAATAAAATGGAAAGTTGACAAACAATATCAAATCTTTTAAATTTGGTGGCCGAAACTTGCTTATTAAATGGAAGGAAATATTGCTTGAATATTGAATTTTATCTCCTTAAAGTTTTAAACACTAATTATGTATTTTATGAATTAATAAATTAATTTGGGATAGTAATTTTCTTGCATGCATGGCTAATTCTTAAAATAAATTTACTAACATGTTAAGTTACCATTTTTTAAATAAAATAAGCCTAGATTAACTTATCGCAATTGGTAACATATTTTAATTTAAGCTTTTAATTAAATTATTGGAAATAAAGGAACTTATTTACTACTTATCTCTAATTAATTAAATAATTCCTTAAACATTATTTTACATTAAAATAAATTATTCTTTATCTTAAATAAATTCTAGGAATATTTTCCTATTATTAAAATTTATCTCAATACTTCGACTCCGGTCCGGCCTCGCTTATTTACCCGAAAAGATAAAAACTAAACTTTTGTTTAAAATAAATTATCATGGCTAAACAACCATTAAAATGTTTTAACATAAAAGAAATCATTTTTATTTTAAATAGTAGTAATTATGCATGGCTTATACGTAGTCTGGTTTACGGGTTCTACAATTTTTGTTGGAGAAAGTAGCATTTTTGGGACATATCATATCTAGTAGTGTCATTGAGGTGGATCTAGCTAAAGCGGCCGCATTAAAAAAAATGGATTGAGCCGAAGAACGCGTCAGAGATCCGTAGTTTCCTAGGCTTGGGAGGTTACTACAAGAAATTTATTTAGGGGTTTTCCTCGATTGCATTGCCACTCCCTTCATTGACGAAGAAAAATGCTAAATTTTTATGGAGTGATGATATCCAGAAGAGCTTCGATACTTTGAAGCAAGCTCTTATCACAACGCCAGTGTTGGCCATATCATCAAGTCAAGGCAATTTTGTGTTATAAACTGATGCTTCAAAGCTCAGTTTAGGCGCAGTTTTGATGCAGCATGGTCGGGTTATAGAATATTCCTCCAGACAATTGAAGGTGCATGAGAAAAACTACCGACTCATGATCTCAAGTTAGCTGTCGTTGTCTATGATGACCTTATATTAATTACTCAATTATTTGGCAAGAATTGATATTAATTATTTTAAAGTGCGAAATTAAAATAATTAAGCTAAATAAATTTAATCGTGTGTTAAAAATGTATATTAGAAAATATCGGAAGCATAAACGATATTAAAATACATGTCGGAATTAAAGAGCACACGGGAGTTGAAATAAATTGGACCAGGTCACAGTCTAGCATTTTGAGCAAACATTTAATAATTGCAAATGCATATCAATATATTTGTGGGGTGTATATTTTTATGGGTTATTTTATAAGGAAACCCATTTCCCCTTCACCATTCCCGTAAGTCTTCTCCTCAACCCTACCTCACGCCTCACCCTCTTCTCCAGCTACCTTCTTCGTGTCTTGTGGTTCAACCACCATAGCTGACAGTAATTTATCCAGCAACCATCAGCTGAAGCTCGTGCACCTTGTCCCTTGTTTGAATCGAAGAAGAGACGAGCTCTTCCATTGTGCAGCGAGCTGCGTGTTGCTGCTGCAACATTTTTCCAGCCCCTTGCTTGCCTTATTTGTTCCTTGGAGGATTGTAGAGGCTAATTCTTGCTTCATTTCAGTTTATAGGAAGCTTTGGAAGGTAATCCTTAAGCCTAGAGTTGCAAATTTGTTCATGGGTTTCATTCTTAGCTACTGTGATATTTCGAGATTTTGGTGTCTAGTTTTTTTTTTTTGGATATTTGGGTATGTTACACGAAGAATATTGACTTGTGGTTCAAATAAAACATGTAGAACATTGTGTTAGCTTTCTATAGCCACTAGAAAATCGTAATTACAATAAGAAACGGATTTGATATGACTTTTCTACCATAATGTGTCAAAACCCGTACTCTGTACTGATGCGTGCAGAACATGGTTCGCCGGAACAGTCATGATTCGCCGGAACGGCCGTTATGCGGCCGGAACGGAACGGGAACGGTGGCCACCGTTCCAAATTTCCAGGCCAAATCGTTTATTGTTTTGTAGCGGCGTTCTGCGATGTTTTATCGGCCGCATAACGGGAGAACGGAACCGGAACGGTGGCGCGGAACGGGTTGGTGTGGCGCGCATATGCGCCAGATCTCGCGCCTTTGCGCGTGTTGGGCAGAAAGGAGGGCGCATATGCGCCCCATAATCTGTAGAAAAAAAAAAAGAAACGTGTTTTTAGGCACTAAAGAAATTATATATTGCATGGGTTAGGGCTTTCTAATAATTTTCTTCTTTCCCTTATCATTCCATCGATTCAAGCCTTCTTCTCTCCAAGGTTTTCTCTCCCTCATCTTCTACCTCAAGCTCAAGGATTTTAGTTTATTGTTTAGATTTTCCTATCTCAATTTACAAACTTCAAGGTAAGAAGTCTATATTCTTGAGTTGATAGAGGGTTTAAGAAATTGAAGGTAATTGATGGTTTCGTTGAGTTCTTTGATTGTTGGGAATGATTAATGGTTGAAATTCGTGTCTTTTGTTGTAGGATTCCCTTCAAGAACATCTAAGCAATCATTTGGTTGGGTAATAAGTAGAAACTTCTCCTTGTGCTCACATGATGAATATATGTATATAAGCCATGTTTATTGATAATTAGCTCTTTTCATTGGTATATATTTTATCTGTATATTGTCATATGTTCATTGTTCAAGGATTTTTATTGAATTCATTGATCAAGGAACTAATAATCTATTGTGCCTACCAAGTGTTCGTTTTATTGCTTCAATGAGGTTCCTTTGAATAAAGCCAAGGAATGATAGCTTTTGAATATGTAGAATGGCTCCAAAACCCGATATTGGTTGGGAGTTCGCTCACATCGTAGGTGATAATCGGAAGATAATAATATGCAAATTTTGTGGAAAAACCATAAACGGAGGAATTACGAGATTCAAAGAACATATTGCACTTGTTAGTGGAAATGTTCAGGCATGTTATAAAGCTCCCAAAGAAATATCATCGATGATCAGAAAAAATCTTCAAGATTCAAAAACAAAAAGAAATATATTGAAAAAGAAAAAAGAACTTGGCTTAGAATCAATTCAACAAAGCGTTCATGGATTGGAAAGTGAAAGTAGTGGTGAAGACGCTTCAGAAGATATTGAAACTCAACAATTGCGAAAAGCATTGAAAGAAAGTCGTAACACTAGAGCTTTCGAGGAAGAGATGCGTAACCGATATGGTCAAGGTAAACAATATATATAATTTCATTAAATCATGTATGTATGCAATTAATAATTTATTTTATATGTCTAATAGTAAATTTTTAATTGTAGGATTTATCGGTTCTAGTCCATCGTCTGGTTTGAATCCTGATTTGAAAAAAGAGAAGCATCGTAGCTTCAACGTAAAAGAAAAATCTAAATTGTCATCAAAGGGGATTGACACTTTTATGTTTCCCTCAAAGCATAAGAGTATAAAAAATTGGTTTGGTGCGGAAAAAGTTAAGGGAGTTGGAAAGGCTATTTCAAAATGGTTTATATATAATGCTATTCCATTCAACGCAGAAGATAGTGGACCATATTATCAATATATGATTAATACCATTGCAGAAGCTGGACCTGGAATAAAAGTCCATCGGGACGCCAAATTGGGGGGGTTTTTTTTGGAAGAGGTTGATGAGATAAATGGTTATCTGAATGCTTTGAAATCTAAATGGTCCAAGTATGGATGTACGATTATGTGAGATGGTTGGAGCACACGCAACAAGCATCCTATCATTAATTTTATGATTTACTGTGATCGTAATATGGTATTTCATAGTTCAGTTGATTGCACCAACAAATCAAAGACTGCTGATTTCATTTTGTCTCTAATGAATAAAGTTATTGATGAGATTGGTGAAGAAAATGTTGTGCAAGTGGTTACAGATAGTGAAGGTGCAATGAAAGCTGCAGGTGCAAGATTGATGTTGGAAAGACCCCATTTGTTTTGGTCCCCTTGTGCAGCACATTGTATTGACCTCATTTTAGAAGATGTAGGTAAGATACAAAATGTGAAAAAATGTATCGAGAAAGCCAAGCAAATCACAAGTTTCATCTATAATAGTGATAAAGTTGTGAATTTGATGAAAACATTTACCAACGATCGTGAATTGTTGAGACCAGGAATAACCTGCTTTGCTACATAATTTATCTCAGTTCAAAGTCTTGTTCGGCATGCTTCGGATTTGAAGAGAATGTGCAATTCAACTGAGTGGGAAGAAATCAATAATACTAGTAGAAGAAGAAAAGAAGCCGAAAAAATTACAGGGATTATAATGGAAACAAGATTTTGGAAGAGAGCTCGTGATATTTGTGATGCAATGGAACCACTTGTAAAAGTTTTAAAGTTGGTTGATCAAGACAAAAAGCCAACAATGTCAATTATCTATAAAGCAATGGATAAAGCAAAATTGGCAATAAAAGAAAATAATAAAGACTGGCAATCATATTGGGATGTTATTGATAATCGGTGGTACAATCAATTACACCAACATTTGCATGCTGCAGGTAATAATATAATTTATATGATTAAATATAAAATAAAGAGCATGTCATCAAAATCATTTATATCTTCCATATTCTAATTTGTGATTTTGTTTCTGATATTTCAGCGTATTATATAAATCAATTACTTCAGTATTTTGGAACTTGTGTTTATAATGACGAGGTCAGACAAGGAATAAAAGTTGTAATCAAGAGACTTGAACCAGACTTGAGTGCTCAAGCTTCGGCGATTAGTGAGGTATAAACATATACATACATATATATATATATATATATATATATATATATATATATATATTATGTATTAATTTTTCCTACGATATATTTCATATATAAATCGTAATAAATTTTTCATTTTTTCTTTTAGATTAAATTGTTCACGGAGCAGATAGGTGAATTTGGATCTTCACTCGCAAAATTGGCAGTAAAAAAAAGTCTCCCAGGTTTATTGTTTCTTATTTGAATTTAGATTTTAATATAAATCGTAAATTTAAAAATATATATCTTATTATGTTATTTGTATCAGCTGAATGGTGGAATGACTATGGTGACGACGCTCCACACCTTAAAAAAATTGCAACAAAAGTTTTAAGCCAAACATGCTCGTCTTCTGGGTGTGAGAGAAATTGGAGTACATGGTCTCTCATACACACAAAGCTTCGTAATCGTTTGGCTGTAGAGAAGCTACACAAATTAGTTTATGTTCATTATAACATGCAGCTCAGGGTACGGAACATGATGTGTGGAAAAGAAGATGACGATTATTACAGCCCTATAGACCTCAACCACATTTTTCATGATGACGATATCTTAAGCGAATGGATAAGGGATAATGAACAGCCTGTTTTACAAGATGACGATTTGGCATGGCTAGATGAAGGAATTCAAAATATAGATGCTGAAGAAACCAACACAACCACTAGTGTTCAGAGTCGTGGAAAAAAGAAGAAACAGGCCCAAACGTCATCAAAGTTGAAAGTAAAAGAAGTTATATCGAGAGATGATAGTGTAGATAATGATAAGAGTGGTGATAGTGATGATACAGATGACGGAAATAATCAACAAGGACGTGGAAAATATCACAAATCACAAGATACGACAAATGATCAAAGTCATCAAGATGACCAACATATCGTAGGTATGACATGGGCAAAAGGAGATGAAAATTATTATGCAACACAAGATACTGATCATGGTTACCGTCTTGGAATTGAGGAACAACGTCGTTTCTTGGAAAGTTTATCAAAATTCTCTAGTGCTAGTGATAAAGAACATTCAGCTGATTCTACTCAACCATACATGGGTGTCGAAGAACATATAAGATGTCTTGGATTGGGGGGACATCGACAAATTCAAATGACAGATAATTATGGATCGATGAGCAATTGGGACTCTCAGCATGTTGGGTATGATCCGACTGGATATCAATCAGGTGGATATGGATATCAGGGTAATTATAATTCTACACACGATTCTTTTAATAGATCATTTGATTTTTCAACATCTGGTACACATGGAATTAGACATCGTGGATTTGATTATGGGTCGTCTCAGTATATTGGTGATAGATACAATGAATCTTCATCATCTATATGGCGTGGTGTTGGACGTCATGGTCCCGAGTATAGATCTTCAAGTACAGCTGATAGTTCTACTGTGTATCGTGGATTCGGATACTATAATCATCGTGACGAAACACTATTACAAAATCAGTCATCCCATTATAATGATCTTTCGTCATCTCAATCTAATCAATATCCCTATGGACAATCACGTCAATATCCAAATGTTCGAAATAAATTTAATCTACTAGATAGTGATGAAGAATATAACAATGATCTCGCTCCTCCGCGTCATTCTTCATGGTATTAGCTTTGGTATGTTATAACAATGATCTCGCTCCTCCGCGTGTTTCAGCCATATTTAGATCAGTTCGTCATAGTCTTCATTGACTATATTCTGATCTATTCGAAGAGCAGGGAGGAGCACAGTTAGCAGATAAGGACAGTGTTACAGACTCTACATAATAGACGATTGTACTCCAAGTTCAACAAGTGTGAGTTCTGGCTTGACAGGGTGGCATTCTTGGGCCACATTGTATCTCAAGATGGCATAGAGGTCGACCCCAGCAAAGTAGAAGCAGTCAGAGATTGGCCGGTTCCGAAGAGCGGAACAAAGATCTGTAGCTTCTTGTGATTGGCAGGTTACTACAAGAAGTTCATCCAGGGCTTCTCTTCTATTGCGGTACCGATGATCGCCTTGATGAAGAAGAATGTCATGTTTACATGTGGACCTGAGTGTCAGGAGAGCTTTGACAAACTGAAGCTAGCATTGACCACTGCACCAGTACTAGCTATGCCATAAGAGCAAGGAGAGTTTGTGGTCTATACAGATGAATCTAAGGTTGGGTTGGGCGTAGTTCTAATGCTGCAGGACAGAGTGATAACCTATGCATCAAGACAGCTCAAGGTTTATGAGAAGAATTACCCGACTCGTGACCTCGAGCTAGTAGCAGTGGTATTTGCCCTGAAGATCTGGAGATACTATCTGTATGGGGAGAAGTGCAAGATTTTCACATATCATAAGATCTGAAGTATTTCTTCACACAGAAGGAACTGAACATGTGTCAGAGGAGATGGCTTGAGCTGGGGAAGGATTATGATCGTGATATTAGCTACCATCCGAGTAAGGCTAATGTGGTCGCAGACGCTCTCAGCAGGAAACACGCAGTAATCGCTCATCTGTCAGTGCAGAGACCGCTACAGGCTGAGATTCAGAGATTTGAGCTTGCAATTTATGCCAGGGGCGAGGTCACGAATCTTGCTACTCTTACAGTACAGCCGACTCTAAGAGACAGAATCTGGACATGGCAGACTTCTGACGGGCAGTTACAGAAGTGGAGACAGAGAGACGAGGCTAAGGGCTAGAGACTGTATACCGTTGTGGACGGCGTAGTCAGATATAGAGACCGTCTATGGGTTCCTGACAGTGTTTCCCTTCGAGCAGATATCCCGAGTGAGGCCTACAGCACCCCGTACTCCATCCATCCAAGAAGTACAAAGATGTATAAAGATCTATAGACTCTAAATTGGTGGCCTAGCATGAAGAGAGATATTATGTGATTTCTCTCCGAGTGTTTGACTTGTCAGCAGGTTAAGGTATAGCATCAGAGACCTGCATGAAAACAGAGACCACACCCTATTCCCGAGTGGAAATTAGAGAATATTACTATGGATTTTGTGACAGGGCTTACGAGGACTACTGGAGGATTCAATGCCATATGGGTGATTGTTGATCGGCTCACTAAATCAGCACATTTATTACCAATCAAGAAGACATTTACCATCACTCAGTACGCAGAGCTGTACATCAGAGAGTAGCTAGACTGCATGGGATTCTAGTGTCCATCGTGTCAGACAGGTATCCAAGGTTCTGGAAGAGTCTTCACCAGGCGTTAGGTACGAAGTTATCGTTCAGTACTGCCATCCATCCTTAGACATAAGATCAGTGATATAGGGTGATTCAGATTCTGGAGGACATATTCCGAGCTTGCATGATCGACTTCCGGGGCAGCTGGGAGCCGAAGTTACCTCTTGTGGAGTTCACAAGCAACAACAGTTGTCAGGCATCGATAGGTATGGCTCCATACGAGGCACTGTACGGGAGGAAGTGTAGTTCGCCAGTTTATTGGGATGAGGTAGGTGAGAGAGCAGAGTTGGATCCGGATATTGTAAGACATACAGCAGAGTTAGTTGACAGAATCTGAGACAGGATGAAGACTGCAGATAGCCGCCAAAAGAGCTATCCTGATCAGAGACGGCGAGATCTTGAGTTCGCAGTAGGGGATCATGTGTTCGTGAAGGTCGCACCGATGAAGGGTGTGATGAGGTTCGGGAAGAAAGGCAAGCTCAGTCCTAGATTCATCGGATCATTCGAGATCCTAGAGAGAGTTGGGACACTCGCATACAGAGTTGCTTTACCGCTGAATCTAGCGGGAGCTCATAATGTGTTTCATGCCTCTATGCTGCGTAAGTACATGTTGAATCCTTCACATGTGCTGAACTATGAAACACTTTAGCTGACACCGCACCTATCATTTGAGGAAAAACCCACCCAGATATTGGACAGGCAAGAGAAGAGGCTCCGGAACAAGGTGATCCAGATGGTCAAGGTCAAGTGGCTGAATCATTCCAAGGAGGCTACTTGGGAGACCGAGACTGTAAGGACCGAGATGATATCAATTTCATGAGATCCCGAAAAGAAAATATTATGGATGGAATTTTTGTAATTAAGTGGAAAAATACTTAATTTAAATTTGATGGCAATTTTGTAATTAAGTGGAAAAATACTTGATTTAAATTTGATGGCAATTTCGTAATTAATGAGGGATGAATTGCAAAAGTGTGAAGAATTCAGGGGCTAAAGTGCAATATTGGATTTGAGTGGGACACTTGTCATCACCATGCAAATCGATATATGAATCTTTAGTCATTCTTCAAACTTTCAGCAAGGAAACAAGCGAGAGTTCCAGGGAAATCCTTAAATTTCTTACACCTTAGAAAATTGATTCTGTACAAGCCGGCAATCCGAATTTCGATCCGAACATATTTCTGAGCTCCCCTCGCCAAGAGCTACACAAGGATGTAAGTTTCATTGATTTCTAACAGGGTTTGAAAATTATGATACTGGAGAAATTATTATTTAATCCTTATTATGTGTTCTGGGAATACTAGACATTGCATAATCGAAGTCGGATCGAAGAACAGATTGATTATAATTTGTAATGATTTTTCAGAATATATCGATTGTTATTGAACAGATCTGGATTATGAATTGATTACAGATTGTATTGGATATGGGTTATAGATTGTAATTAATATATGTTTAGATTGTATTGACCGGGATATCGGATTGTGCGGTTATGCCGTTGATTTTGAGTTAAATCCACATGGATCAGATTTGTATTGATTTGAGCAGTATATTGATATGATATTTTGATATTTTCATTGCCAGATTGAGGGTTGACAGACTTTGAATTCCGGACAGGAATGACATCAGAACTGCAATAAAAGAAAGGTATAAGTCAATGTGTATTGGGAGATCGACTCGAGTAGGATATACTTGAGTTTCCCTAAATCACATACTTATTATTATGTTTTATCATTGTGTTCATTTGCTTTGATTAAAATGCATGTTCTATTGATTTAAAGGAGCATGCATTAGACGATTCTATCGACGTGGATAGAATCGGAGTTTCTTCTATTACTGTTGGTCGATATAGAAATACCAACATCTGGAAACCGGGATCCCTAGACTAAGATTGAGTCTAGTCTGAGTCGTGGAATCACGAGGATAATTGATAGTTTGAGATTAATTATGTTTCGGACTTTGATATTTATCTGATATCTGTTTCATGCTTTATATTGATTATATGATTGCATGTTCATTGATTTATACTGGGATTATATTCTCACCGGAATTATCCGGCAGTTGTCGTGTTTGTATGTGTGCATGACAATAGGTGGGACAGGATCAGGGTCAAGGAGATGAGGATAGATCGTGATAGAGTGGAGACTACGGACTTGGATTGTAAATAGGGTTTAAACACTTGATATCTAAGTTGTTGAACCTTGGTTTTTATTCAATGTAGACGATACAGGACTTGTACTATTTTATACAGATTTGTATATTCAGTTTATTCCATTACGTTCAGCATTTTAAAAAAAAAATTTAGACCATGTTTTCTAATTGATTAATTAGTCCCAATGATGATTAAGAATTTGAATTAGCGTCCGGGTCCCCACAACACGTGGTATCAGAGCGATAGATACTTAGACTGAGATAAGAGCTAGTGAGCGGGGTAGAATGAGTTTTCTTTCCTTGCTTTTGATTGCTAGCATGATTTACTGCTTTATAATGCATGTATATCTGTTTATCTGATTTGATTTGAAAACATGTGTTATTGAGAATGGATCAGCAGTAAGATGATCGGAGGAGGACTGAAACAGAATTGTGGTATTTGTTACTAATCTATTTGATTATCAGATATGCCTCCGAGAAAAGTACTAGAACAGGGTAACACTTCGAATCCTCCAATGGACGTTACAGCCACTCCAATGGAGACGTTGTTGAAAAGATTCCGGTCATTTCATCCACCAACTCTGAAAGGTACCGAGACTTCAGTGGACTGCGAGAGTTGGTTGGACGATATTGAGATGATGTTCGAGTACTTGGACTACACTGATGAACGGAGGGTGAAATTAATTGGACACCAGTTACACGATATTGCAAAGAACTGGTGGATCACGACGAAGAAGGCATTAGAACATCGAGGTACAACCATTACCTGGAATGTGTTTAGAACTGAATTCTATCAGAGGTTCTTTCTAGTGTCGTACAGGAAGGACAAGGGAGCCGAGTTTGCAAACCTGAGACAGGGCCAGTTAAATACTGAATCGAATGTTGTGCGCTTATGATGGTATATATCGTTTCAACTCCGAAACATCTGGCACAACAATATGATTATTCACATATAGAACATTATCACGAACCTGATACTCGGATCGATGTTCTGTTCTAACTATCGCTATCGATTCTTTACATTCTGATCACCTTTCTGAGATACTTTAATCCTCAAAATCTGCTTTGGTCGACTTGAACAGCATATAATCTCAATGGTCTGCCATCTGTCTCAAATACCAATCCAGACAAACAGAAATCTTCTACTATCTTCGACACACTCATAGTCGATAAGGATAAAGAATATACCTTTCGACTCAGTTATCAGCTACCGTATTGGATTTCTTCGGATGGTATTTGATTACACAATCACAATAATCCACAAAATCACCAGTATCTGGTGGAATAGTCGACACCGTAGCACTGGTCAATATCGTCTTCAACTCAAGAAAATTGGATTCACAGTCCTCGGGTTCTGAATGCTATCTTTGAAATATCAGAATTTCCTTACTCTCAGCTAATGATATCCAGATCTCAGATCGATCTTGGAATATACAGAAGAACCCTGTAACTGATCAAATAAATCATCAATACGAGGCAAGGAATATTTATTTTTTACCGTTGCCTTATTCAGTTGCCGGTAGTCAATGCATAGTCTCATTGAACCGTCTTTCTTCCTCACAAACAGTACTGGAGCACCCTAAGGGGACACACTCGGTCTAATATACTCCTTGGCCAGTAAATCCTCCAACTGTTCTTTCAACTCTTTCAACTCAATTGGTGTCATTCGGTATGGAGCTCTAGATATCGGAACTGTACCTGTCATCAACTCAATGCTGAAGTCTATTTCTCGAATCGGAGGCAATCCAGGAATCTCATCTGGAAAGACATCAGCAAACTCACACACCACTAGCAGCTTAGCTAATGATGGAATCGATTTCAGTAAATCAACTGAATGAACAAGGAATCCATCCGTTCCTTTCTGCAATAATCGAGTCATATTCATAGTAGATATCAAAGGAATTCTAGCTCGAGAACCCTTACCATAAAATTTCCCCTCCTCAGCCATCTCGGGTCTAAATCGTACAATCTTGTGGACACAGTCAACGGTTGCTCTGTACTTGGTTAGCATATCGATAACGATAATACCATCAAAGTCAGACAATCCAAGTACAATACAATCTCACTCCATTTCATTCACGTCATACTGTAGCATACCATGTTTTACAGAATTCAATGATATCAAACATATCCCCAACGGAGCAAAAACATACACTACAGTAGATAAAGACTCAACAGGCAATGCATGACTCAATGCAAATCGTTCAAAAATAAACGTATGGGAAGCATCCGTATTTATCAATACAAAAGCAGGATAACTACATCAAGAACAAATACCTGCAACATCATCATCGGGTGCTTCTTGAGCATGCTCCTCGATCAAAGCAAATACTCTGGCCTGCTGTCTAGGAGACTGGCCAACTGTTTGGCTTCCTCCTGGCCTCTGCTGTGACTGAGATGGCGCTGGCTGAAATGAATGAATAGCAGCTGATCATCTACTCCACTGTGCCGCTGATCCAGATAATTCGGTTCCCTGGGATCTTTGGGAACCCCTCTGTGGACACACTCTGGCAAAATGTCCATGTTGTTTGCAGAAGTGGCAACTACCAAGTACTCCTTGGCATTGCTCAGTGGATTGTCTCCCTCCACAAGTTCCACAGTAAACCCATGTATAACTCTGTTTGGAACCACTGGAGCTAGAAGAACTGCCGCCAGACTTCTTAAACTGCTTTCCTCTAGCCTTCTGAATATCTTTCTTTCCACCACTGCTACTGCCATTCTCAAATTTGGGAGGTGGTTGTTGTGGTCTCGGTGCTGGAGGAACAAACGAAGCTCCTTTCTGTCTCATCAGACCGGTTTCTGCTCCTTTGGCTCTGTTCAGTGCGTCAGTAAAATTATTCGGCCGCCCTGTGGTCACCAATGTAAAGATCTCGGGGTTCAAACCATTGATGAACTGATCAGCAGTAGCTTCCTCGCTCTCAGCAACATGTGAGGCAAATCTCAACAAAGTAGAGAACTTGGTCATATATTCTTCAATATTCAATTGGCCCAGTCTCAGATTGACAAATTCGGCCCCCTTGTCTTTCCTATACGACACCGGGAAAAATCGGTGATAGAATTCAGTTCTAAATACATTCCAGGTAATAGTCGTACATCGATGCTCTAATGCTATTTTTGTCGTAATCCACCAGTTCTTTGCAACATCCTGCAACTGGTGTCCTATCAGCCGAACTCGTCGTTCATCTGTATACTCCAACGAATCAAACAACATTTCTATGTCATCCAACCAACTCTTACAGTCAACCGAAGTCTCTGTTCCTTTCAGGGTTGGCGGTTTGAATGACTCAAATCTTTTCAATAATTTTTCCATAGGAGTGGCGGTAGCATCCATGGGAGGATTCGAAGTACTACCCTGTTCTGGTATTCTTCTCGGAGGCATATCTGAACATCAAAAAGGTTAGCAATCACATAATAAATATGTCTCAGCCCCTTTCTGATCATCTTACCTCTGATCAAGAATCGGTTCTAATCCATACTCAATAATACATATTACGATATCAAAATAAGATAAACAAGTAACATGTATTAAAGGAGTAAAACATTCTAGCATTCAAAAGCAGGAAATAAAATCTCAATCTACCCCGATCACGAGCTCCTATCTCAGTCTCAAGAATCTATCGCTCTGATACCACCTGTTGTGGGGACCCAAACCTAATTCAATCTTAATTGTCATTAATATCAAATGAAACAACTAAGTAATGTGGGACATAAATTTTTTTTTTAAATACAAACGCGGAAACGTAAGATACTCATGTAAATAAATTAGTACAAATCATTTACAGCATTTATTTATTTCAACTACAGTTCAGACACCATATCAAGCACTGAAAGATAGTCTACTCTAAGTCCGGATCTCCACTCTAACTGTCTTCTCTCATCCTCTTCCTGTTCCTGATCCTGCCACACCTGTTGTCATGCACACATACAAAACAAGACAACAGCCGGATAACTCCAGTGAGAAATACAACCCAGTATAAACAATGTACACATGCAATCATATAAAAACATATATAAAAGCATAAATAAATATCATTAACTTGTAGCAACTCAACAGACATGAATGATATAAACACTGTAAATCAACATGTCGCATCAGACTCGACTCAACCGATGCGTCGTCTCAGACTCGACTCAATTCTAATCTAGGGATCCCGGTGTCTGAGTAATGATAAATATACCGAATATCAGTCGATAGGAATGAATCAATCCCTAAACGGCATCGATATAATTCATATATCCAGTTTCTGGGCCAATCGACCGTAGAATTGATGAATCAGTCAAAGAATAGGCGAATCAGCCAATGACTAGACGATTCAGCCAGTAACTAGGCGAAGCAGCCAGTAACTAAGCGAATCAGGCAAGGACTAGGCGAATCAGCCAATGACTAAATACATACAATGTCTATGAATTGATAGACCACACATATCAATCTCATCAATTACAAGTATCAATGCAATAACTAAAGTATGTGATTTAGGGAGACTCGAGTCAAATCTCACCCGAGTTGTGCAATCCCAACTCACGAACTAAAAGCCTGTTAATACTCAGTCTGACAATAACAATATCGAGGGTACGGTATCAATACACCACTCAATCATTACTGGATATAATCAGAATTTAATCAAATTCTGTTTCAACAACATAACGTCATAATTTCAATATATCCAGCACTACCATATCAGTCTGATATTAATCTCAACACCTCATACTCGATAATACTTCAATCTTGATATCAATTCTGAATCAGCTCAACTCTAAAAATTATAACAATTTCATATGGTATCTGTTATTCAATTCAGTTTCAATTATACGATGTCTAACATGCCAAGAACATCATATATGAATCATATCAGATTCTGATAATACCATAATTTCAAAACGTAGCAAAACGTAGCCAAAATTACGTCCCGTTGTAGCCTACGTCAATAGGAACACAGTACCGAAGTCGGATTCAAAATCGGATGGGCGACTCTTTCACAATCACAAATCGAAAATGTAAAAAGGCGTAAGGATTTTCTTTCTCAATCCTTCGACCCTTTCTCTCAATTCTGAGGGGATAATTGCAATTCATACATACATATATATATATATATATATATACATACACGTACATGAAACAAGGCAAATGGCACACCCTTCATGCTGATGTCTTTCCAGATGAGATTCCTGGATTACCTCCGATTCGAGAGATAGACTTCAGCATTGAGTTGATGCCAGGAACAGTTCCGATTTCGAGGGCTCCGTACAGGATGGCACCGATCGAGTTGAAAGAGTTGAAAGAACAGTTGGAGGATCTACTGGCCAAGGGTTACATCAGACCAAGTGTATCTCCTTGGGGTGCCCCAGTACTGTTTGTGAGGAAGAAAGATGGGTCGACGAGACTTTGTATCGACTACCGGCAACTGAACAAGGAAACGATAAAGAATAAATATTCATTGCCTCGTATTGATGATCTATTTGACCAGTTGCACGGTTCTTCGGTGTATTCCAAGATCGATCTGAGATCTGGATACCGTCAGCTGAGAGTCAGGAATTCTGATATCTCGAAGACAGCATTCAGAAACAGGTATGAACACTAGGAATTTATTGTCATGCCATTTGGTTTGACGAATACACCGGCTGTATTTATGGGGTTGAAGAACCGTGTCTTTCAAAGATATCTTGATGAGTTTGTTATCATATTCATTGATGATATATTGATTTATTCAAAGAATATGATGGAACATGCAGAGCATTTAAGAACTGTGTTGAAAATATTGTGAGCTGAGAAATTCTATGCTAAACTGACGAAATGCGAGTTTTGGTTGAGACATGTGGTATTTCTGGGTCACATTATATCCGGAGATGGTATTTCTGTTGATCCCAGTAAGGTTGAAGCCGTGATTTCTTGGCCAAGACCGACATCAGTACCAGAGATTCGCAGTTTTATGGGTTTGGCAGGATATTACCGTCGATTTATTAAAGATTTCTCGAGTATTGCCAAGCCAATTATACAGTTGACTCAGAAGAATACTCCATTTGTTTGGTCTGAGGAGTGTGAGTCCAGCTTTGTAGAGCTAAAGAAGAGATTGACTAGTGCTCTGGTGTTGACTATCCCGTCAGGTACTGGTAGATTTGTTGTTTATTGTGATGCATCTCACCGCGGATTGGGTTGTGTTTTGATGCAGCGAGGGCACGTGATTGCTTATGCCTTGAGACAGCTGAAACCCCATGAATCTCGTTATCCAATTCATGATCTTGAATTGGCAGCCATCGTCTTTGCGTTAAAAATATGGCGACACTACCTGTATGGTGAGAAATTCGAAATATATTCTGATCACAAAAGCTTGAAATATCTGTTTTCACAGTCTGACCTGAATATGAGACAACGAAGAAACATTTTGATTGTGAGATCAAGTACTATCCAAAAAAATCAAATGCAGCAGCTGATGCACTGAGTCGAAAGGTATGTTCTTTGTCCTTATCGACTATTGGTGTTCCAATTTGATTGAAGACTGTTGTTTGTCTAGATTAGCTTTTGAAACAGATCGTCAGCCTTGGAGATTATGTGCTATTGGGCTGAACCAGAGCTGATTTTGAAAATTAAAGCGGCTCAGAAAGTTGATCAGAATGTTCAGAATTCGATTGCGATGGTCAGAGCAGGTCATCGATCAGAGTATCAGGTACGTGACATTGTACTGTATGTGAATAATCGTCTAGTTCTGCCGAATGATTCGGATTTAAGACAGTGGATACTAGCAGAAGCGCACAATAGTCGTTTTAGCATTCATCCTGGTGGCAGGAAAATGTACAATGATTTGAAAGGACAGTTTTGTTGGAAACAAATGAAGACTGACATGGCAGAATTTGTTTCCAGATGTCTGAATTGCCAACAGGTGAAATCTGAAAGAAAGAAACCAGGAGGATTGTTACAGAGTTTGTTCATTCTTGAGTGGAAATGGGATCACATTTCCATGGACATTGTGACACAGTTACCACGTTCCTCCCGAGGTTGTGATGCGATTTGGGTCGTGATTGATCGATTGACCAAATCAGCATGCTTTATTCCATACAAAATGACGTACCGATATGATGAAATGGCTGATATTTATGTCAAAGAGGTGGTCAGATTGCACGGAGTGCCGAAATCGATTGTTTCAGACCATGATCCTTGGTTTACTTCGCACTTCTGGCAGAGTTTGCAGCAAGCTATGGGTACGAAGTTATATCTGAGTACCACATATCATCCACAGACTGACGGACAATCAGAGCGGACGATTCAGATATTGGAAGATATGCTGAGTGCTGTAGTGCTTGATTTTAGCACTAATTGGTAAGATGCATTGCCTCTTTGTGAATTTTCGTACAACAATAGCTATCAAGCGAGTATTGAGATGGCTCCTTTTGAAGCGTTGTACGGAAAGAAATGTCGATCCCCTCTTTATTGGGATGATATTTCTGAAGTTCCTGAGACTGGACCTGATATGATCAGAGATATGACGGAAAAAGTGACACTGATTCAGAAGAAAATGAAGACAGCTCAGGATCGACAGGCCAAATATGCCAACATCAGACGACGACTGTTGGTATTTGAGATTGGAGACCGAGTATTTTTGAAGATTTCACCTTTCCGAGGAGTTGTCAGATTTGGCAAGAAAGGGAAATTGTCTCCACGATACGTTGGTCCATACGAGATTCTCGAAAAGATTGGAGACCATGCCTATCGACTCGCCTTACCGCCTTCATTATCCAGTATACATGATGTCTTTCATGTATCTATGCTACGGAAATATCTCCCTGATGATTCTCACATTATTCAGCCAGACGAGGCCGAACTTGATGAAAGTCTGAGTTATATCGAGAAACCGATTCAAATTATTGATTGTAAAGAAAAGAAACTCAGAACAAATACCATCCCACTTGTGAAAGTCCAGTGGACTCGTCATGGTATTGAAGAAGCTACTTGGGAGACTGAATCAGATATGAGACAAGAGTTCCCAGAGTTATTCCACTGACGTGAGTTTCCTATTTCAGTTTCTGTTATTTCTGATTTGATTGCCCGTCATATGATTGCTTGAAATTTCGAGGACGAAATCGTATCTCAGAAGGGGAGAATTGTAAGGCCCGAGATGTTATCAATTTTATGACACCCCGAAAAGAAAATATTATTGATGGCATTTTTGTAATTAAGTGGAAAAATAC
The DNA here is from genome assembly GCF_022965805.1 of Primulina eburnea. Classification (NCBI taxonomy): domain Eukaryota; kingdom Viridiplantae; phylum Streptophyta; class Magnoliopsida; order Lamiales; family Gesneriaceae; genus Primulina; species Primulina eburnea. The sequence continues at coordinate 49,301,854 of NC_133101.1, read as the reverse complement.
TTAATTTAAATTTGATGGCAATTTTGTAATTAAGTGGAAAAATACTTGATTTAAAATTGATGGCAATTTCGTAATTATTGAGGGCTGAATTGCAAATAGTGAAGAATTCAGGGACTAAAGTGCAATATTGGATTTGAGTGGGACACTTGTCATCACCATGCAAATTGATATATGAATCTTTAGTCATTCTTCAAACTTTCAGCAAGGAAACAATCGAGAGTTCCAGGGAAATCCTTAAATTCCTTACACCTTAGAAAATTGATTCTGTACAAGCCGGCGATCCGAATTTCGATCCGAACATATTTCTGAGCTCCCCTCGTCAAGAGCTACACAAGGATGTAAATATCATTGATTTCTAACAGGGTTTGAAAATTATGAGGGGATGAGAAATTATTATTTAATCATTATTATGTGTTCTGGGAATACTAGACATTGCATAATCGAAGTCGGATCGAAAAACAATTTGATTATGGAATTGTTAGGTTTTTTCAGAATATATCGATTGATATTGAACAGATCTGGATTATGAATTGATTACAGATTGTATTGGATATGGGTTATAGATTGTAATTAATATCTGTTGAGATTGTATTGACCGGGATATCGGATTGTGCGGTTATGCTGTTGATGTTGAGTTAAATCCAGATTGATCAGATTTGTATTGATTTAAGCAATATATTGATATGATATTATTGATATTGTCATTGCCAGATTGAGGGTTGACAGAATTTGAATTCCAGACATGAATGACATCAGAACTGCAATAAAAGAAAGGTATAAGTCAATGCGTATTGGGAGATCGACTCGAGTAGGATATACTTTAGTTTCCCTAAATCACATACTTATTATTATGTTTTATCATTGTGTTCATTGCTTTGATTAAAATGCATGTTCTATTGATTTATAGGAGCATGCATTAGACGAGTAATCTTCTGGCAGAAGTACCTGATAGTGGCGGGATCGCCACGGGAACATTGCACGATGTCACAAGATAGTGTATTGGCGATAGGGCCACAGTCTGTGATGGATAGGTCCAGACACTGGATGTTTGGTTATATCGACGTGGATAGAATCGGAGTTTTTTCTATTACTGTTGGTCGATATAGGAATACCAACATATGGAAACCGGGATCCCGAGACTAGGATTGAGTCTAGTCCGAGTCGTGTTGTCACGAGGATAATTGATAGTTTGATATTAATTATGTTTCAGACTTTGATATTTATCTGATATCTGTTTCATGCTTTATATTGATTATATGATTGCATGTTCATTGATTTATACTGGGATTATATTCTCACCGGAATTATCCGGCTGTTGTCGTGTTTGTATGTGTGCATGACAACAGGTGGGACAGGGTCAAGGTCAAGGAGATGAGGAGAGATCGTGATAGAGTGGAGACTACGAACTTGGATTGTAAATAGGGTTTAAACACTTGATATCTAAGTTGTTGAACCTTAGCTTTTATTCAATGTAAACGATACAGGACTTGTACTATTTTATACATATTTGTATATTCAGTTTATTCCATTATGTTCCGCATTTTTTATAAAAAAAAAATTTAGACCCTGTTTTCTAATTGATTAATTAGTCCCAATGATGATTAAGAATTTAATTAGCATCCGGGTCCCCAAAGAGACCAAGATGAGGAGTCGCTACCTGGAGTTATTAGGCACGTTCTAAATTTCGAGGACGAAAATTTATTTAAGAGGGGGAGAGTTGTAATGTCCAGGAATTTAATTCACGTAACCTGAATGCATGCAATCAAGGATTTTACTTTAAATTATGTGTTTAAGGATTTTTATGCATTTTATGCACTATTCATGCATGGTAGAATTATTTCATGAAATTTTAAAAGTTCATGCATTAGGGTTTCTAGATGCATTTCGAGCTCGAACGAGGAACGTAGACTGGAGAATTTTCAGGAAAATTATTTTTATTACATGATTAATTTTTATTAATTAATATATGATGGTTTAAAGGTATTTTTCAAAAAATGGGATTTATTGGGTAATTTTATCCGCAGAATTTTATTTTTATCATGTACGCAAATTTTATCGAATTAGAAGATTTTTTGAGGATTCGGCTAATATTTTCAAAAACTTTCCCGCACGTTAGGGAGTGTGTTTGGATTTAATTGGCCCACTTTTAAGCTTATTGGACTTAAAACTCTTTTAAGATTTTAATTAAACAATTTAGGCCCCATTAGCTATTTGATTACTATTTAATTAACAATACACCATTCTTTAACCTAAACCTATACTCACTCAGCTGACACACTCCTCTCAGTAGGAATTCTCCTCGGTTTTCAGCGTCTCCCCCAGCTGCAAGCTTCGGCTGCCACTTGTTCTTGCAACGAATAATTCCTCCAGCTTTTGGCTAGATTCCCTCGCGTATTTGCATAATTCAAGCATGCTTGTTAATTCGTTTTGCATCATGCACGTCAATATTACTGCTGTGTTTGCATACTTACATGTAATTTTTCAATCTAGTCAAAAGCATGAGAGATCTTTCGCTTTTGCACGATTTTATTTCATGGGGTGTTGTGTTTCTCACGTTTTCACATTTCGTTGCGAGGGGGCTGTCATGTGGCTTGCGGACAGGGTTCCTTTACTTGAGGATAGGTTGTCTTCGGGTTGGTGACGAGATGTAGGGGTGTATGCTAGAAGCCGTGAAGGCAGCAAGGGGTTTTGTTTCGGTTTAGGGGAGATCGTGTACAGGGGTTGGGCCAGCAACTCCAGGACAAATCCGAGCCACCTATCAGACCCTGGTGGGTCCGAGACAAGTTTTGGAGGAGTTCAGCATGTGCTGGAACCAACCCAAGCGCGTTTGATCGAGAGTTGTAGGAGTTAGCTTCGGGTTGGCGTTTTGTGAGAATCACGATAGTGGGGGAGCTGCGGTTTTCATGGTGGGGCAGCCGTGGGTTAAGCTGGTTCATGAGGGTCCAGTCGAGGTATAGGATGGTTTGGTAGAGCCCGGGGTTGGTCGGGTTTGGAGGGAGGCCGAGATATTTGGGCATGAGAGTCAACTAAAGTTTCGAATTCTTGGTACAAAAATCCAGCAGCATACCGGCAAACTTTTAAGGGTTCTAAGGGGTTTGAATTGAGTTGATTTAAGTATGGTATGGTTTTGTTAAGTCATATTTAAGTTTGGTAAAATTTGGGGAAGTTTCGGTTCGATTCAGATTAAAACCGAAACCTCGGTCCAAGTTTTAAAACGAATCGGTTAAGTTCTATATTGGGCTCGAGTTTACCTCTAGAAATGCTTATAAATATGTTTTGGGACATTTTTGTAAGCTTCGGGTCAATTTTAGAGGCCCAGGGGTGAAACGATAATTTTTGGGTCTCCAGGGGTTTCCAGGGGCAAAATGATCATTTTGCACCCAGAGTGAGATTTTGGTTCTGGCAGCGCCCTGAGCACAAATTTATGATATTTTAAATATTTATGCATCATGATTCACGATTTTTATGATTTTATGAAAATATACCTTGCATGTTTGAATTTAAAGAAAATTACATTTGTGCATGATTTTTATAAGTGATGTAAATGATGATGTTTTTAATGATGGGAATTAGTTGTGGCTATCGAAGTATATGTTAAAGACGTATATGTAAATATTGATGATGAGGCCTAGGCACAGTGGATGAATAATCTTGTCACTGATGTCCGACAGCCGTCGGGTACCGCGGTTCTATGTATAATGGATCCATCGTAAATGATGATGTACGATAGTCACCTCTAATGAACTGAATTCACCTATGAATGATGAATGATGATTAACGATGAGCTATTTTGACACGTCACAATTGCATATGACACGTCTGCATTAAGCTTTTAAAGTTCACGAAAGATATGTTAAATATGATATTTTTTACTGTTGTGTGCTATGTATATGTATTTGTTATTTATGGTACATGCATGTAGAGTCTTTAGACTCACTAGGCATGTGTGATGCAGGTGAGTTTGATGTCGAGGAGACTGGAGGTGCTGGACTCTGATTCAGCAGACCTGGTGGACGACACGACCCGAGGACCTTTTGATTTTTCCGTACATTTATGATTTTATGTTCTTGAGAGGATATGAGTATCTTATACGCTGTTTATTTTACTGCTTGATGTTAGGATTTTGCTTGTTTTTTTTACTCCGCTATATTTTTAGTGGTAATTGTTTATGTTAATTTTTAAATGATATTTTTAAGTAGGATTGCAGGCATGCAATTTATTTAAATGTTTATTTCAAAATGAGAACTTTAAAAAAAATCGCACTTTTAAAACAATAGACATTTCAAAAAAAATCTTTGATGCGAGGGACGTTGGCAGAGAGACGGGGAGACCTTGCTGCATTTTATTCCCTGAAAAACCCACGTAATTTGCTAAAAACATGTGGGATGTGTGTGCTGCTGCTATTGAGAGAAAACCTAGGATTCTTCCTTGCTTGAGGCGTGAGTTTTGATGGGTTTTAGGTCTTGTAAACTTCCAAGGTTTGATCTAAAATATTTGGTGGAAGCTTGGCCCAAAAGCCTGGTATAATAGGCCGATTAGAAAGTAGGTAAAATATTTCGTTTAGGAAAGTTTTCCAAAATATTAGTCGAGTTCCCAAAAAGTCCTTATATCCGTCGAAAATCGATTACCGGTTTAAAATACGACTAGACGTGTAAAAACATTTCTAAAAGCATCATTTTAAAAAATAACACATTAAATATGTCATATATTAAATAATTAAAAATAATCATTTAATAAAAATATTTTCTCTTTATGGTCTCCGGTCTCCGTTTCTCGATCGCGTCTCGAATAACCCTTAAAAACACAGTTTTATGCATTCTAATAGAAAATCATATTTTAAACATGTAAACATGTTTACCACATTTAATTAAAGTAATTAAAATATTTTGACTAAGCATTTTCAATTTTTCCTAGATATGCATGCAGTCGGATTACGTTATCGCATTTTGGACCTTACAATTCCTCTCTCCCTTACATGAAATTTTGTCCCTAAAATTAATACTTACCAAATAACTTCGGGTAGCGACTCCTCATGTTCGTCTCAGTTTCTCAAGTAGCTTCCTCCTCCGAATTATTTAGCCCCTTGACAATAACCATTTGTATAACCTTATTCAAGAGCCTTCTTTCTTGTCTATCCAAAATTTTCATAGGCCTTCCTCATATGACATACTTGGAGTCAATTGCAGAGTTTCATAATTCAATACATGTGAAGGATTCGACATATACTTTCGCAGCATCAAGATATGGAACACATTATGCAATCCAGCTAGCATCGGTGGCAAAGCTACTCTATAGCTAATGTTTCAATCTTCTCTAGAATCTCAAACGGTCTTATGAACCTTGGACTGAGTTTGCCTTTCTCGCCAAATCTCATGACACCCTTCATATGTGGTCACCTACTGCAAACTCTAGATTCCTTCGTCGCTTGTCAGTATAGCTTTTCTGGTGACTTTGACCAGTCTTCATCATATCTCAGATTTTGACTATTAGCTCTGATGTCTGCTTGATCAAGTCTGGATCGAATTCTCCTCTTTCACCAACCTCGTCCCAATGTATCGACGATCTACACTTCCTCCCATAAAGTGCCTCGTAAGGAGCCATAACTATAGAAAATTTGTAGCTATTGTTATAGGTGAAATTCACTAGAGGTAGCTTCGGCTCCCAACTTCCTTGGAAATCGATCACAAAAGCTCGGAGTAGATCTTCCAAAACTTTAATTACCCTTCCGTATTGACCATCGGTCTGAGGATGAAACGCTATACTGAACAACAGCTTTGTCCCCATTGTTCAATGCAGACTCTTCCAGAAGGATGGTGCGAACCTCAGATCTCTGTCCGGAACAATTGACACTAGAATTCCATGCAATCGGATTATCGCTTGGATATATAGCTCTGTGTACTGTGTCATGGTGAATGTCGTCTTAATAGGTAGAAAATTCACTGATTTCGTAAGTTGATCAACTATCACCCAAATTTCGTTTAATCCCCTAACTGTCCTTGGCAATCCCACTACAAAATCCAAAGTAATATTTTCCCATTTCTACTCGGTAATAGGAAGTGGCTTAAGCATACTTGGTAGTCTCTGATGCTCTGCTTTAAATTGCTGACATGTCAAACACTCGGACAGAAAACGCAAGATGTCTCGTTTTATGCTCGGCCACCAATACACCAATTGTAGATCCTTGTACATCTTTATACTTCCAGAATGAATGGAGTACGGGGTATTGTGAGCTTCCTTCATAATAACCTCTCGCAGTGAATCGCCACTAGGAACCCATAGTTGATCTCGATATCGAACTATGTCATCCTCCTCAAAATACAGCTTCTGACCCTTAGATTCATCTCTCAGTATCCATTTTTGTAACTGCTCATCAGAATACTGACCTTCATGGTTCTATCCCTCAGAGTCGACTGAATTGTCATAGTAGAAAGATTAGTAGCCTCGCTCCTAACCTACACTGCAAGCTCAAGTCGCTGAATCTCTGCTTACAATGGTATTTGAACTGTCAATTGAGTGATAACAGCTATCTTTCTACTTAAAGCATCCACAACTACATTAGCTTTTCGCTGGTGGTAGCTAATATTGCAGTCGTAGTCCTTAATCAACTCTAAGCATCTTTGTTGCCTCATATTCAACTCTTTTTAGGTGAAGAAGTACTTCAAGCTTTTATGTTTAGTGAAAATCTTGCACTTCTCCCCATATAGGTAATATAGAGCACAAAATCAATACACATAAATACTTGCATTTATTAAATAGTTAAAATTATTTATTTAATTTTTAAAATGATTTTTAACCATGCATGATTTACGATTCTCATTATTTTAAAGTATTGCATGTTTATTGTAATGCACGTTAAAATTTTTTTAAGTTTTACGTTTCATGAAAATATTCGATGCGGGGTCGGGAAAAGAGATCGGTGACGATTTAGGCAATTCTTGAAATGTGATATTTTATGTCAAGTCAAGAAAATTGTTATTTTAAATGATTTTTGGAATTTTTTCAAGTCTAATTTAATTATTAGGTGATTTTGAGATATTTAGCTTTTCACATACCAATTTGAAAATTTGGAGATTTTAATCTTGAAACTTGGTACTCAATTATCTTATTTAATCTTTGAGTATTTAATGAATAATTATAGTAGTATTATTTTTATTACTAATTATTTAATTAAGCACTTTTAGCCTCTAATTAGTTAATTAATTAATCAAGCAAATTTTCACCTAATCTACACCACACACTCACGCATACACACAACACACACATACACATTCAGAAATTTTTGAGATAGCTAGGGTTATAAATTCTCAACAGCAGCCACCCCTCTCCCTTGCAAATTTCTGGAGAATTGTGTTCCTTTTTCGAGAGAGAAATCGTTCAGCATCGTCCCCCGGTCATCTCCCATATTCCACCACGCCGGTATTCGTCAACTTCAAGCGTTTATAAGCAAAGGCATTTATAATCTTTCGTTTTTCGCATCGATCTTGTCATAATAAATATTTTGATGAATATTGTGTGAAAAATCTGTGAGCAAAAATGTTTGAAATGATTTTGGATCAAAATTTCATATCTCAAAACTGAATCTGCTGTCATTTTGAGTACTGTGGATTTTCAGTCACATTTCTGGAAAAGTTTCAACATATAAAACGTAGTAATCTTTGGTACGTTCGATTTGACGATAAATTCTTAATTTTTGAACAAGAAACGAGTGAGATATTATCATTTATGTGTGACTGCTCAAATTGTAGCATTTTGAAAAACGTTCTTCATGTTTCTTGAGTTTATTGGGTTGAAGGCTTCGTTGGGAATCACCGAGTGCTCATTTCTGTGTTAGGACATGTCATGTGTTGCGATCAGACATCTTTCGGTGTTTTGTTTCGAGTCGGTATGGGTTTGGTTCCAATAGAAGTCACAGGGGAGCGAATGGGTAGAAGATGACATTTTGAGGTTTGGTTCGCGCAGAGTTAGCGCCGCATCGCTGCATTTGGAGTGCTGCAGCACTGCAGTTTCGTGCTGAGCAAATCTTCAAGTTTAGGTGCTATTGTTTCATTTGGGTATTAATATGTCGTTATGTCCAAGCATGATGAGGGTTAGACTAGTTGTTACGAGTCTTGAATGGGAATCTTTGAGTAACGGTTTAAACAGGGTTCGAGTTTTTCCATTGCTTGGGAAATGTTCATACTTCACATCAAGATTTGGTTCTGGGTTCGATGTCATGGTTTAGTATGATCTTTAACATAGTCAAGTCCCGAGTGGTCTAGAAATTTATAAGTGATTTAGTTACTTCGGTGGTGAGTTTGATTGGTATGATTAAGTTATGAAATTTGAGTTGCTTGAAATACATGTTAGCATGTGCAGCAGTAGCCCCAACAAGATCCATCAAATCCCTCAACGTTATGTAAGTATGTTCGACGTGCAAAAGAAAATATTTTATGTTTTTAGATATGTTAATTGTGTAGAACCCGTAAATCAGTCTACGTATAAGCCATGCATAATTCTAGTATTTTAAAATGATTTTTATTGCATGAGTATTTAAATGCTTTTCCTTAATTTAATTATTTTATCATAGTAGTTTGATTTTTATCATTTCAGTTAATTCAGTGAGGCCGGACTGGAGTTGAAGTTTAAAGATAAAATTTAAGATTTAGAAATCATTTCCAGAATTTATTTTAGCTAGCAAGTAAGTTAATTTAAGTTAATAAAGAAGTTTAACGAATTATTTAAATTACTTGAGGTGAGTAGAAAATAAATTCATTTAAGATCCTTAATTAAGGGGTTAGTTCACTAAATTAATTAAAGGATAGGTAAGGCTTTTAAGGGTTATAAATTTAGTAGATAATCAACCTTTCCCTTCATTTTTATTGATGATTTCGGCCACCTTAGAATATTAAGCAATTCAATGGCCAACTCACCCTTTGAACCATTCTTTGTTGTTTTAGCATGCTAATATTTTTAATTATTGAGCAACCTTAATTAATTAACTAATAAGCATTATCCTAGTCTAGATAGCATGAGTAATTTGGTCACCACATTCTAGAGTCATCCAATAATCATTTGTTAGCAAACCAAATTCAAAATTCAAAAAGGTGGAGACTTGGTCTTGATTTTTCCCTATATTTTTGCACACATCTCCCTCACCCTCCTAAACATCATTCTCCACCCCCCGTGACCGAAATTCAGAGCATTTAGAGTAGAAAAATAGTGACCCTCATAGCTAGAAACAAGAGAGAAAAATCGAGCAAGAAGCAAGATAAGAAAGCGCTCCACTTCCTCCGCGTCGTATCGTCTCATTCTTTCGTTTTTCTTTCAAACGAAATCAGGCATGCATATATACTTCCTTGACTCTTCAATCAAGTCCTACTATCATTATTTTTGTATTACATGATCATCATTTCATGCAAAAACCGAATTATATCAAACATTTTTCAGAAAATAAAAAAGGTGCAGATTTTCGGCCTTCATGATGCTCTTCACGGTTTCTTTTGTTTTGATGTTTCAGATGGATGGTTCGACTCCAGGCTCACTAGGCTACATCTAGACACATACTAGGGTGTGTCAAGACCATGTTGGTCCATTCAAACAAGCCCCATGCATGATAGAATTCGAATTCGACAGCAACTCTTCAATCTTGGCCATTTGAGTTTTCGAAAAATCTGTTGTGTGCTATCAAGGGGATGGATCTGATCTGGGCTGCCACAAGGCATATAGCCATGGTAAGATCACTTCCCTAGCATGTCTAAGACGTGAATAAGTCGCCCTTTTGGTGGCTTGGTCCATGGTGAATCGGCTTTTACAAAATAACTCAAGAACAACCCCTTCCCCATGTCGGCTCTTCATTTGTACAGCATGTGTGTTTCAAATTTTGGTGGATTGGTGTGGATCTTGGTTGGCCTATGGCCCTTAGCCATGGTTCATACCATACCCCAAGATGTCTATATCGTGCCATGGTCAACCAAATGGCCACTGGAAAGGTCCATGACAGCAAGCGAAGCAAAACTCACCAAGCGCGCAGATTACGTTCTCGGCTAGGAGTGTGGTCTTATTTCTGGTGTGGTTCGGATTGTGGCTAGCCTAGGGCCCTTAGCCATGGTTCAAACAATTCCTTGGGATGTTTGTAAGAGTCTCTGGTCGGTGGTTCAAGCCCCAATGGCCGGTAGTCTCGAAAATGACACAAGAAAATAAAATGTGCAGCTGCTATAATTTTGACAGCAAGTGTGCTGTTGTTCTCAGGCGTCATTCGAGTTCTCGGTTTGCTTTTAGCCTATGGCCTTGGACTGGATGGTTCCTCATCAAGTTAGGAAGGTTATGTTTTTGGCCGTTCGTGATTCGGATCATTTTCGAGGTCGTACGAGAATTTACGGTGTGATGTGCCAAATGTACTCTCGAAAGAGCGTTTCATGTTTTGGCCTCCATTCACTTAGATTTCGGCCCTCACTATTTTAGGAGCATTATTTCATCATTTTAGGCATATTTTAATCATGACTACATGATGGTTCGGTATTGGTTCGGGTTGGTTCGGAGTCATGATTAAATACGAAGTCGTTAGGCGTACTTGTCACATTTTCGAATGTTATGCATAGTTTGGTCCCATAAATCTATTGCATATTTTTCATGACATATGTAGGTTGCAGCGAGCCTGGGAGCGATCCAATCCAAGCAGTAACTTATTACAGGATATTTAATTGTGCCATTTAATTATATTACGTGCATAAAAATATAAAATGTTCATTTTTGAGATTATGCGATATTGCTTGTGGCCATTTCATTATCATGGGATTATTGCTAAATCCGGTCGCCAGTCACCGGTCTGGTCGCCAGTTACCGGTCAGTTCAGTTTGTACCACCCAGTATATTGTGGCATAGTCTGATCAGACGTTCATTATTTTACACGGTCGCCAGTTACCGGTCATGGGAGCATTTTATTATCCGGTCGCCAGTTACCGGTCAGTTTTCAGTGCAGGGGCCACTTGCGTAGACCATAATCTCAACAGAAAATTTATTACAGGCTATTTCAGTACAGGGTTCCAAGGAGCAAACATTTTCACTATGACTTTAAGTTCAGTTATGCACGAATTATAATCGCTCATGATATGTTATTTTCACATTGTGCCTCACGACATGATATTTTTACTCCCATGAAATTTTTACTTAATTTACTCGTTATTTAGGATATATGTATGTTGAGTCTTTAGACTCACTAGACATGATTGTTGTAGGTACTAATGATGCCGGGGCCGAGGGTGGGGACCAGTGAGCTAGCTTGGGTCGGCAGTAGTGGAACCCGAGGACCTCATTTTAGCATTTACCATTTTTATTCTCAAACAGTTTATCTGTTGTTGGATTATTCTTAAATTGTTCTTTTGCAAACAAATAATTTCTTCCGCTGCTCTTTTTAACATTTAAACTTTATTTAACGGTCTATTTTATGAATGAGTCATTTTACTTACTTTACAAAGAAAATTTTTAATTTTTCCGCAAATATTCAAACACGAATTTTCGGGCCGTTATAAATTGTCTTGTGACCAATTATGAACGGGTTTGGAAGCCGGAGAACATGTCCAGGGACCTCTCCACCCTGTTAAAGTATGACCGAGTTTTGATCTGGATTGGAAAGTGGTTATGTATGACCATAGACCAATGCAACCAGCAAAGTATGATCGGGGATCTTATGTATGTGGTAGTGGACATCCATGCCAGTCCAATACTATGGTTTAGTCTAATCAAGCGCACTATGTTATGGGTCACTTGCTTTGAAACATATCTCTACGGAAAATGATGATGATATGCATGTTTAAGTATGTTGGGTGCAATAATTGTCCCTGCTTGGCAGAGCGATTGAACCGTGGTACTTGTGCTACTGTGCGCTTTAAAAAAGATTTGAGTTGCACCATTACCACTAGCTATAGCTTTTGGTAAAGCGACAAGCACTCGGTCCTACAATTGGTATCAGATCCAAGGTCACAAGTTCGATTCTCATTGATTGCAAGGAGTGTAATTATTGGGAGGGAGATTGTTGGGTGCAATAAGTGTCCCTGCTTGGTAGAGCGATTGAATCGTGGTGCTTGTGCTGTTGTGCGCTTTAAAAAAAATTGAGTTGCACCATTACCACCAGCTATAGATTTTGGTAAAGCGGCAAGCTCTCGGTCCTACAAAGTATGTATGATGCAATTACGTTTATGAAAATGTTTATACATCGATGGCACATCTATGTTTATGCAAGTATGTTCAAAGTTAAGATATGTATCTGTTACTTTAAAATACATGTGGTTTTATTATACATTACTTGCTATTCCCAGTTTATACATGTTGAGTCTTTAGACTAACTAGACTTGATCGATGCAGGTGAGGACGAGTTTGAAGAGGCGCGAGGCAGGGACCAGTGAGTTAGCTCGGACAGTGCGGAGGCCTAACCCGAGGAACGTCGTAGTTTTCAAGGATTTTATTTTATGCATGATAAAAAATAATTTACTCTGATTTTAATGAATTACTTTATGTTATTTTAAAACAAGTACTTTTGCAAGCTCGTTACATTCTAAATATTTTGTCGAACATTTTATTTGTATTGTATTTTGAAAGACAATTACTTATTTAAGAAATTTTAATTTTTTCGCAAATTTTAAGTATGTTTAAAAAGTATGGTACGTTACAGGTAATGTCTCCAAATTTTCAATGCAAATACTACCGCTGCAAGCTCGATGTCAAGAATTGGGCAATTTTTCTCATGAAGACCTTCAATTATCTAGATGCATAAGTTATCACTCGGTCGTTTTGCATCAGGGCTTCACTTAAACCAAGTTTCGAAGCGTCTATATACAGAACATACTCTCTTGCCCTCATAGCATCGATAGAAATAGCGCTGAAGTCAAAGCTTGCTTCAGCTTCTCGAAGCTCTCTTGGCAGTCTGATCTCCAAAAAAACTTTGCATTTTTCTTCGTCAAGGCGTTCAAGGGTACTGCAATAGAGTAGAAACCTTGAATGAACTTCCGATTGTAGCCAGCTAGACCCAAGAAACTGCAGATCTTGGTTACGCTCTTAGGTACTGGTCATTCTCTGATTGCCTCGACCTTGCTGGGGTCGACCTCAACTCCATCTATAGAAATAATGTGGCCTAAGAACGCCACTCTCTCGAGCCAAAACTTGCACTTGCTGAACTTAGCGAATAACTTTCTATCTTGCAGAATTTTTAGTGTTGTTCTTAAGTGCTGACTATGCTCTTCTTTGCTCCTCAAATAAATTAAAATATCATCTACAAAGACTATGATAAACTGATGTAGATACAACTGAAATACGCTATTCATTAGCTCCATGAAGATCGTTGGGTCAACCCGAATGGCATCACCATGAACTCGTAGTTCCCATATCTAGTTCTGAAAGCCGTCTTATGAACATCGGACTCCTTCACTTTAGCTGATGATATCCCGAACGAAGATCTATCTTCGAAAAAATTGAAGCTCCTAGCAACTGATCAAACAAGTTTTCGAATATAGGCAATGGATACTTATTCTTGATGGTGACTATGTTCATCTATCTATAGTCAATACAGAGTCTCGTACAACTATCCTTCTTCTTTACGAATAAAACTGGTGTGCCCCATGGAGAACAACTCAGGTGAATAAAACCCTTGTCCAGCAACTCTTGAATTTGATCTTTAAGATCTTTCATCTCGACAGGTTCTAGATGATAAGGTGCCATACAAATTAGCATTGTACCCGACATCAAATCAATAGTAAATTCCACCTCTTGGTATGCTGGAATGTCAGAAACGTCCTCAGGACTGACACTGGGAAACTCTCTGACAACCTCAATCTCCTCTATCTTTTTACTGACAGGAACAAGTGCTAAATTAATACATGCTAGAAAAGCTTGGCAGCCTCGTCTCATAAGTTTACTCGCACAGATGCAAGAGATAATGTGCGGCATTTGCTTGTTCTTTGATGCTTCAAAGACAAAATATTTCCCGCTGGGTGGTCGAATAGATACTGACCTTTGCCGAAAATCTATCGAAGCCCCATTCGAAGATAGCCAATCCATGCCAAGAATGATGTCGAATTCAGGCATCAGGAGTATGATAACATCTGCCCGAACCACATCCTTTTGCAAACGAAGATCTAGATTCCTCTCAATCCTTGTGCTAACCATCTGATCACCAGAAGGAATGGACACTTTAAAGCCTAAATCCATGTCCTTAGGTATAATCTTTAGTCTCTTTACTAACTTCTCATATATGAATGAGTGTGTAGCTCTTGAATCCAACAATGCATAAGTAGTTACACCTAAAATAGATATCTTTCGTGCGACAAATATGCCATCAAATCCAATCATATTGAAAGCTTAAAGGATTTCTATCACAAATTACCCAAAATTCTCGAAATTATCACTTTTAGCACTAGTAATTCTCGAGAAAAACACAATTTCAACCAAATAACTTCACAAAAATTGCACCTCGACCCCAATAAATTTAAATTTCAAAAAATTCCAGCCCTAAAAGAAATAAACTTTTTTGACCCCTGAATTCTAGAAATTGCGAAAATAGCCCCGGATTTTCTAGAATTCATAAAATAGTCTGTGAAATTTCCAAAGTTTGTAATTTAGTCCCTGAAAATTTTGAAAATTCCAGATTTCGCCTTAGAATTTTCGACCATCTCAATTTCAGTCCCTGGGCTTCTTAAAATTACAGATTACCCCTTGAAATCTCAGCCAAGTACAATAAAACCCTTGAGCTCTCGATTTTTGCATTTTAGCACCCATAGTTTTCGATTTATGCAATGCAATCCTAATACTTTCTTTTTCTTCGTTGATAAGCATTAAAATCCTTAATTGGTTCGATTCATTTCCTTTTTATCCTTAAAGCTTATGTTTTATATCCAATTTCTAAAAGTTCAATATCATCCCTTAAATCCAACTAAGGTAGTGCATGCAACCTAGCTTCTTCTAAGTTCTTTTGAGACATCTGTTGATTTAAAATATTGTTGCAAATTTTTTTTTCCAAAGCTCACATTTTGAAATTATAAATACGTGCATGCATGCAGCCCTACTAAAGAAAATATCATTTAAACGTAATCGTAAACATTTAACATTTAAAAATAATGTAATTTAAAATGATCAAACGCAACCAAGTAAGAAATCCAAGCGTGAACCATTAAAAATACTAGTAATCAGCAATATATCAAAAACAATGTATAAAATATCCATGTCCCCTCATATTTCCAAAAATCGTGATATGCAGAAAAGTGTGGTCTCGGGTCGTGTGCGCACATCTCGCCTGCCTACTTAGTCTTCATCACCTCTGGTCTCCTGATCAAAATGCTCACCTGCATCACACACGCCTAGTGAGTCTAAAGATTCAACACACCTGTACCAGAAATAACAAGTACATATACATAGCACACAACAGTGAAAAATATCATAATCAACATACATTTTTATGATCGTGAAAAGATGTATGCATAACTTAAAACCTGACAAGCATGATAATAATCATAACACATATCATCACAACAACATATATGTATTCATTTTCTTAATTTGAATTCTGTTCATTAGCTGTGACTTTCGTATCATCTTGTCAGTCGATGGATCTATCTACGTGTGACTGTGGTACCCGAAAACAAGGACATTAACGACAACGTTACCCATCCACTGAGCCTCGGCCTTATATGTCATCGTGTCATCGTGTTGGCCACAACTAACTCACTTCCTTCAAAATGTATCATCATTTTCACCACTTAAATAAAAGCATGCATATACATAATTTTTCCTTTAAACCAAGAATGCAACGTATTTATCATAATTTCATAAAAATCATGAACATGATGCATAAACTTTTAAAAACATGATAAAATATGCTCAAGGCACTACCAGGGCTAAAATCTCTCCCCGAGCCTCTAAAAATTTACCTGAAGCTTACAAAACTCATTAAAACATCCCAAAACATATTAAAAGTATTTCTTAGAATTAAAATCAAGCCCAATACAAAACTTACCCGAATCGTTTTAAAACTTGGATCGGGGTCTCGGTTTTAACCCGAATCGAATCGAAACTTAACCAAATTTCTCCCAACTCTTTACCACACCTTATAAACACTTAAAAGACCCTAAAATCATCAAGACTAAGCCCCTAGAACCCTTGGCCATTACCTGCAAGTTGCTGGAAAAATTCCTAACTCACCTACGCAACCCCCATGTGCAACACCTATCACGTTTTCTTCCCTAACCCAAAACCAAGCGGACAAGCCACGACTCAACCCTTCCTAGAGCACACTAGGACGTCCCTAAACCTACTGAACCCCCGCAAACTGAAATGGGACCGGTTACGGTGCCCGGTTGCACAACGGAAGTTTGAAAAATCATATTTTACAAGCAAGAAAACCGAGCACCCTACATAGTATGTAGCAAATACGAAAAACACAAAAATGACATTCATAGTATGTTTAATAAATATACCTATCAACCTCAAAAGATTGATTATGGCTCCAACTAAGTTGTAAACAACTTAGCTCTTGAATGGCTGACCCTCTACAAGCTTTCCTTGCTCTTGGACTCCTTCCTTCAAATTAGGTCCACCACTAACAAGATAGATCCACTCTAAAATTTGACTAGAAAAATTAGAGCATTTTTCTTTGAGAAGATTATACTTTTCCTCTACCAATATGAAGAAAAATTGTAGAATAATGATATGCAAGTTTCGGCCCTTGCTTGTGGTGAAGTGGAGAGATTTTTCTTGGTATGTGAAATTGTAAAAGTGAGCATGTGCATGCCATGCCATGCCTTAGATATTGAAAAATTGGCCTCCAACACTTCACCTCCCAAGCATGCAATTCTATTTGGGCTTGTAACAATTACAAAACTCATGGACTTTAATTTAATTGTCTCAAACAAATTTGAGACCAATTAAATCTTACTTGATTTTAGTAACGCCCACTAGTTGAATAATTATTTCTTATTGAGCTCTATACGACCCGATATTATTTAATTAATTCAACACTTGAATGAATTTAATTATTTGAACTATACTAGGCCCACAAGTGTTAAATTAATTCAACACTTGAATTAATATAATTTAGTCCATCATAATGTTTATGAAAATCATAATTTTTGAATACATTATTTATTTGGTCAAATTTTAATTTAGGAACACTCCACAAATTAAAAGTGACATTCCCCTTATAGAAGTCATACTTCTAATTTTCTTTGCGTTTATAAGTTGTTCAACACATTGAACTATTTTTCTTCTCAACGGGATCTAGAAAGTTAGCACTTGTGTGACCCTCAATGGTTCATTAATAAAACTAGCAGTGGGTTCACATCTCTATGTGATTCGGGACTAAACATGTCCTTATATGAGCATACCCCAATTGCTCCATTCTTACTTATCAACTCCTTGATAACAAGAACGTCAGAACTCAAGTCTGATAGTACCCAACTGATCATGTTAAACGCCTAGCAGCATCGCTTACATGATTCCCTAGATATCAAATGATAATGCCTGCAAGAACCATTCTATTATGGTTAGCGTAAAGTACGGTCCATTCATCTCATATATCCCGACTGATTCAACAACTATTGGTATATTGAGAGCTGTCAAAGAATCGATATTATGTGTCATGTCATAGTTGCATTGATGGTGCAATCTATGAAACCCATTTCATAATTACCACCATACTTTGATCAAATATTTCATACTACATATACATGGGATCACATAGGATATCCATACCCGAAAGTAAGTGGTGAATCCCCGACTACAATGCATCGACTCCTATATGTTTCAACAAAACACCCAACCTTGCCACCTAATGACTCTATATGAGTCGGCAAACAAGTCAAAGTGCAATGCTAGTATATAGAGTCTCAATGTTTTCCTGGGTCATAAAGACTAATGGTGTACAATCATAAGCTAGGACGTTTTAACTCGATAAGTGAGAACCACTTAGAAAGTCCTTTATGGAGGGTTGTTCAGTGCACTATACAAGGAGCACCTATCTGCATGCTCGGACATCACAATGTCCCCTACCAATGAAACATGTTACTTATATATCAGATACTAGTCTCAAACTCGAGCGACATATATCCTTCTTAGCGGTGGCTGAATCTACTATGAACTGTTTAGAATATACAGTATTCCAAATATGAGTTTCATGATACTCATCATATGAGCATCTCATATTCTTTCTACTATTTGTATATTCAAGGACTTTATCTATGCAACATGCATGGGTATACATATAAAGATGTGCCAAAACAATAATTTCAAATATTATTAAAATAAAGATTGTTTATACATAAAGTTTCAATGTGAACTCTCGGTCAACACTTGGCTCGACGAGCACCTACTCTAACACAAACAACCCCATGCATGAATCACATATCGTATGCTCGCTACTCTCCCAATACACCAAAATCGAACCCAACTCATCCAACTCTTTCTTGAGGTTTCTAGGACAGGACCAGAAGCGTTCGTGCCTTTCCAGACTATGGTTCAGACCCACCAGAGTCTGGTCCAAGGTTTAGAGTCGCCCTTGCACCACCGATCCTCGCCTACCCACCGATCTAAAAAAAACGAAAAACTCCTTGCCCGCTCCACCTCTCGGCCTTCACTCTAACACCATCAACCTTACATTAGCCTCATGACTCCACTATACTAATCTGAACAGCCCCTTAGCATCAACAAAACGGCAACCTCCTTGCACAATTCAAGAAAACGTGAGAGTTGAAACAAACAATGCAATATTCTCATGTAAAATCGAAAAGTTCTTCATGTTCTGGCTAGATCGAAACTTTTCTGACGCAAATACATACAACACAACAATATAGGATGTGAATTATGCAAAAACAATGTTACATGGCGTGCCTTGATGTATTTTGAACGAAAATTTTGAAGAACTGCGCGACGGGAAGGCACCGGAGGAATTTTCTTTGAAGAATTGTTATGGCCGAAGCTTTCTTGTTGAGGGTTTGCTGAAACTGAGAGAAAGCTGATAGGGGAAGGGGGAGGGGTTGTTTAGTGTGAAGTAATTAGGTTTAGCGATATGTTAAGAAATTATTAACTAGCTAATTACAAGATAATGAGCCCTAAATGGTCATTTAAAAAGTTTAACTAAATTTTTAAGCCCAATAAGGTTACAATTAGGCCCATTAAGCTCAAATAAACTCCCGAAAAATATTTTATTTTGGTAAGTTTTTGAAAATATTCCCCGAACCCTCAAAACTCCTTCGTTTCATAAAATTTGTGTACCGCAGAAAAATATGCTGTGGCGGGTTAAAAAAATATCCAAAAAATCCTATTTCTTGAAAAATAAATTTAAAACATCTTCTATTAATTAATAAAAATTAATCATGTAATAAAAAAAATTCCTGATAATTCTATGGTCTCTGTTCCTCGTTCGAGGGCGAAATGCATCTAGAAACCCTGATGCATGAAATTTTAAATTTTCATGAAATAAATTCTATCATGCAAAAATTATGCATAAAAATAATTAAACACGTAATTAAAAAAATCCTAGATTCCATGCATTCAAGTTAGATGAATTAAATTTATGGACCTTACAACTCTCTCTCTCCCTTAAATAAAATTACATCCTCGAAATTTAGAACGTACCGAATAACTCTGAGTAGCGACTCCTCATCTCGGTTTCGATCTCGGTCTCCCAAGTAGCCTCCTCCTCGGAATGAATCAGCCACTTGACATTGACCATCTGGATCACCTTGTTCTGGAGTATTTTCTCCTCCCTGTCCAAAATCTAGGTGGGTTTCTCCTCGAATGACAGGTGCGGTGTCAACTGAAGTGGCTCATAGTTCAGCACATGCGAAGGATTCGACATGTACTTTCGCAGCATGGAGACGTGGAACACATTATGAACTCCCGCCAGACTCGGCGGTAATGCGACTCTGTATGCAAGTGTCCCAACTATCTCGAAGATCTCAGATGGTCCGATGAATCTAGGGCTAAGCTTGCCTTTCTTCCCGAACCTCATCACCTTCATCGGTGCGACCTTCACAAAAACATGATCCCCTACTGCGAACTCAAGATCTTGCCGCCTCTCATCTGCATAACTCTGTTGCTGGCTCTATGCAATCCTCATCCTGTCCTGAATCTTGACCACTAACTCTTCTGTCTACCTGACAATATCCAGACCCAACTCTGCTCGCTCTCCCACCTCATCCCAATAAACCGGTCACCGAAACTTCCTCCAGTACAGTGCCTCGTATGGAGCCATACCTATCGATGCCTGATAAGTGTTGTTATGTGAACTCCACAAGAGATAGCTTTGGCTCCCAACTGCCTTGGAAGTCGATAATTCATGCTCGGAGTAGGTCCTACAGAATCCGAACCACCCTCTCTGACTGTCTGTCTGTCTGCGGATGGAAAGCCATACTGAATAGTAACTTAGTACCCAACGGCTGATGTAGACTTTTCCAGAACGCAGACGTGAACCTCGGATCCCTGTCTGACACGATGGACACTGGAATCTCATGCAGTATGACTATCTCTCTGATGTAGAGCTCTGCGTACTAAGTCACGGTTAATGTTTTCCTGATCGGTAATAAATGAGCTGATTTAGTGAGTCGATCGACAATCACCCAGATGGCATTGAATCCCCCAGTAGTCCTCAGAAGCCTTGTCACAAAGTCCATAATAATGTTCTCCCATTTCCACTCGAGAATAAGGAGTGGTCTCAGCTTCCCTGCAGGTCTCTGATGCTCTACCTTGACCCGTTGACAAGTCAACACTCGGAGACGAATCGCAGAATATCCCTCTTCATGTTCGGCCACCAATAAAGAATCAGTTGGTCCTTACACATCTTCGTACTCCCCGGATGGATAGAGTACGGGGTGCTGTGGGCCTCGCTCAATATATCTGCTCGAAGGAAATCACTATCCGGAACCCATAGGCGGTCCATATATCTGACTATGTCTTCCACAACTGTATACAGTCTCTCGCCCTTAACCTCGTCCCTCTTTCTCCACTTCTGTAATAGCTCATCAGAAGTCTATCTTGCTCGAATTTTGTCTCTTAGAGTCGGCTGTACTGTCAGAGTAGCAAGATTCGGGGCCTCGCCCCTGGCATAAACTGCAAGCTCAAATATCTGAATCTCAGCATGTAGCAGTCTATGCATTGACATTAGCCTTACACAGATGGTAGCTAATGTCACAATCTTAATCTTTTACCATCTTGAGCCACCTTTTCTGTCGTATATTCAGCTCTTTCTGTGTGAAGAAGTACTTCAGGCTCTTATGATTTGAAAAAATCCTGCACTTCTCCCTATACAGATAGTGTCTCTAGATCTTCAGGGTGAATACCACTTCTGCTGGCTTGAGGTCATTAGTCGGATAGTTCTTCTCATGGACCTTCAGCTGTCTGGATGCGTAGGCGATCACTTTTTCCTGCTGCATCAGAACCGTGCCCAAACCGAGCTTCGATGCATCTGTATACACCACAAACTCTCCTTCACCTGATGGCATAGCTAGTACTGGTGCAGTTCTCAAAGCCTGCTTCAACTTGTCGAAGCTCTCCTGCCACTCAGGTCCCCAGATAAACTTTTCATTCTTCTTCGTCAAGACGGTAATAGGCACTACAATAAAAAAGACGTCGTGAATGAACTTCATGTAATAACCTGCCAATCACAAGAAACTACGGATCTCTGTCATGCTCTTAGGAATTGGCCAATCTCTTACTGCATCTACCTTACTGAGGTCGACCTCTATGCCATCCTGTTATATAATGTGGCCCAAGAATGCCACCTTGTCAAGCCAGAACTCACACTTACTGAACTTGGCATACAACTGTCTGTCCTATAGAGTCTGCAGTATTGTCCTCAGGTGCTTACTGTGCTCTTCCCTGCTCTTTGAATAGATCAGGATATCGTCAATGAAGACTATGATGAACTGATCCAAGTATAGCTGAAACACGGGCATCACCATAAACTCATAGTGCCCGTAACATGTCTGGAAGGCTATCTTATGCACGTCAGTCTCTCTCACTTTCAGCTGATGGTAATCGGATCGAAGATCTATATTTGAGAACAATGATGCTCCATGTAGCTGATCAAACAAATTCTCGGCATTGGTACCTTATTCTTGACTGTGACTCTATTCAGCTCTCGACTGTCAATACACAGTCGCATGCTGTCATCCTTCTTCTTGACAAAAAGAACTGGTGCGTCCCAAGGAGAAAAACTAGGGCGAATGAAACTCTTATCTAATAGATCTTGAATCTGATATTTGAGCTTCTCATCTCTGCAGGCACTAATCAGTATGGTGCCTTAGATATCGACATTGTCACTGGCATTAGCTCAATAGAGAAGTCAACCTCTCTATCTGGTGGAATGCCTGAAACATCGTCAGGGAAAACACCGGAGAACTCCCCGACCACATCAACGTCCTCTAGACTCTGCTCGACTGGCTCAGACACTGACAAAATGCTGGCCAAAAATGCTTGGCAGCCTCTCCTCATAAGCTTCCTCGCTCACAAGCAAGAAATGATGTGCGGCATCTGCTGATGTCTAGCTGCCTCAAAAACAAAAGGCTTCCCACTGAGCGGTCTGACAGAAACTGACCTCTGTCGAAAAACTATGACTGCTCCATGAGAAGATAGCCAATCCAAACACAAGATGATGTCAAACTCCGGAAATGGTAGCACTATCAAATCTGCGAGCACCACATACTTCTGTAACCGAAGCTCCAATCTCTTCACTATCTGGGAAGTGAACATTTGATCTCCAAATGGGACCGATGCTCTGAACCTGAATCCATCGCTACTGGTATGATTGCTAGTCGCTTGACGAAGGATTTGGATATAAACATATGCATAGCCCCTGAATCTAGCAATGCATGCGTGGCTACACCTACAATATATATCCTCCCTGTGACAAAACATACCATCAAATCTAATAGAGTTGAACTTAAGGAATTTCTTATCAGCAATTATCCTAAACATCGTTCCCAAAATTTGAAGTAAATCTTCAGAAAAATCGAAAATAACAAATAAGCCCCTTAAAGTTCGAAATTTGCACTTTAGTCCTTCAACTTTTCGAAAATTGTAACATGACCCCTCTAACAATTTTTGAAATTGGACTATGACCGTTTCTCATTTTCGAATTCAAATCCCAAAAATTTGAAAAATTTCGAAAAGTCACAAATAAATCCTCAACATTACAGAAGTTTTGAACATAGTCCTCAAAATCTTGATTCTTATCAATCAAGTTCTCAATTTATCGGTTATTACAATTGGGTTCGTAACATTCCTCAAATCAAACAATTAAATTCTTTATACAGATTAAGTAGAGCATGCAACCTAATCCTTCTAAATTATAGATTCCCAAAAATTAATTCACATAATGATCATACAATTATATACAATCCAAACGGTAAGCACATAAACTCAAGCGTAGTGATCAAGGTAGATTCAGGCACGGCATCAGCCTCCTCGGCGTGCATCACATAGGCTCGACCTGTAGTGGGACCCTGATGCCTCGAGCAATCCTGCCGTTATATGGCCCTCTTCCTTTCATATGAAGCACTTAAAAGTCCCCCACATGCACTTGCCATAATGGAGTTTGTTGCACTGTTTGCACGGCGGTCCACCCTCCGGCTTGGGCGCCCCTCGTGCTTGCGGTGGCCGTTGCTGTCCCAGCTTCTTGAACATACCTTGGGGCCTCTGCTGCCCCTGTTGCCTCGGTGGCCATGAAAACGGCTTATTCTGTGGATAGGAACTGGACTGAGTCTGGTGCCGCTTCCGCTGCATCTGAAAATCTATATCTCGGAGTGCCTGCTCCGCCTGGAAGTAGAGGTGTTCACACTTCGGATAAAATCGAAAAAACCGAAAATCCAAACCGAAAAAACCGAACACCTAACCGAACCGAAAGCCGAATTTTGTAATTCGGATATAAATGTTAAAACCAAAGTTTATTTGGTTCGATTTTGGATTATATATGTCAACCGAAAAAACCGAAAAACCTGAAATTTCATTAAATTAATAATTTTTTTATATTTTTATTTATATTATATATTTTGATATGATATTTAGTGAATGAAAAACCATTTTGAACAATTTTTAGTTTATTTTTGTTTGTTTAATTAATTTAGACCTTATATTTAAATATTTTAATAAGAAAACATATAGAAAGTTAATAATTATTAATTTAAATAATTATACCAAAACCGAAATAACCGACCGAAATAACCGAACCGTTTTGGCAAAAAACCGAACAGAAAAAAATAGTTCGGATTCGGAATATATATTTCTAAAACCGAAAACTGAAAAAACCGAAATAAAAAACCGAAAACCAAACCGAACCGACCGATGAACACCCCTATCTGAAAGGCACAGGAAGTTGCCTCATCGTAGCTTGTCAACCTCATCAGCATAACATCCCGGTGAATGGTGGGTCTCAGTCCATCCATAAAGTGTCGCAGCTTCTGATCGACATCCCTAGCAGTAAGAGGCACGAAGTGACAGCCCCGATCAAACTTGCGGATAAACTCCGCCACAAAAGAGTCCCCCTGGCAGAGACTCAAGAACTCCCTTGTCAGGCGAGCCCTGACGTCAGTTGAAAAATACTTCCCAAGAACATCTCCCTAAATCTGGCCCAAGTGAGAGTAGCCACATCCACTGCATGTGCAGCTCCCTCCCACCATAGGGACGCATCATCCCTCAGCATATAAATGGCGCACCTAGCCCGGTTGCCATCTCTCATCTGCAGGTACTCAAAGTGCAAATCCAGATACCTAATCCATCCCTCTGCCATGAATGGATCGGGTGGTACCCCGAACGCCTTCGGGTTGAGCCAACGGAACTGCTCAAAAGCATCAGTCTTTGGGAGGGGTAGCCTGCTGAGCCTGCTCCATGAGCCTTGCTATCCCCTCAGTACTCGGGTAGTTGGGTCCCCTGGCGATGGTGGTGGAGGTCCTCTTCCACCTCCAGGAATCTCATCCTGTCTATCAGCACTAGGAGCACGCTTGGGAGACATATCTGAATACAGTCCAATTTATAAATGTAACACATCATGCAATTAATCTAGTTTTTTAAAACAGTAAATCGTAAAAGCAGTTAAACGTATACCGTAGATCATCATAAAGCTTAAATCATTTAAACATGCAAGTGTTAATAGTAAATCATTTTAAACATTTAAAACATAAAAGCTTACGAACTTGAGGTTCGAAGACTTATCTGCAGAAGATGGCGGCGGCACAACACTAAACAGGACCCTTGCTCTGACACCAACAGAGACTTCTACTGATTTAAAATGCTTTTACTATATTTTTTTTTTTTGCAAATCTCACATTTTTAAATTAAATACTTAATATTTGAACGAAAAGCAACCCTACTAAAGAAAATATCATTTAAACGTAATCATAAATATTTAACATTTAAAAATAATGTAATTTAATATGATCAAACTCAACCAGATAATAAATCCAAGCGTGAACCATTAAAAATACTAATAATCAGCAATATATCAAAACCAATGTATAAAAAATCCATGTCCTTTAATATGATCAAACTCAAGCAAGTAATAAATCCAAGCGTGAACCATTAAAAATACTAGTAATCAGCAATATATCAAAACTTATGTATAAAATATCCATATCCTCTCATCTCTCCAAAAATCGTGATGTGCGGAAAAGTGTGGTCTTGGGTCGTGTTCGCACATCCTGCCTACCTACTCAGTCTTCGGCACCTGCGGTCTCCTGATCAAAATGCTCACCTGCATCACACACGCATAGTGAGTCTAAAGACTCAACACACCTGTACCAGAAATAACAAGTACATATACATAGCACACAACAGTGAAAAATATCATAATCAACATACATTTTTATGATCGTGAAAAGATGTATGCATAACTTAAAATCTGACAAACATGATAATAATCATGACACTTATCATCACAAAAACATATACGTATTCATTTTCTTAATTTGAATTTCGTTCATTAGCTGTGACTTTCGTATCATTATGTCAGTCGATGGATCCATATATGTGTGACTGTGGTACCCGGCGGCAAGGACATCAGTGACAGCATTACCCGTCCACTGAACCCCGGCCTTACATGTTATTGTTTCATCGTGTTAGCCACAACTAACTCACTTCCTTAAAAACGTATCATCATTTTCACCACTTAAATAAAAGCATGCATATACATAATTTTTCTTGTAAACCAAGCATGCAACATATCTATCATAATTTCGTAAAAATCATGAACATAGTGCATAAACTTTTAAAAACATGATAAAATGTGCTCAGGGCGCTGCCATGGCTGAAATCTCGCCCCGGGTGCGAAATGACCATTTTGCCCCTAGAAACCCAAAATGACCATTTAACCCCTGGACTTCTAAATATTGACCCGAAGCTTACCAAACTGATTAAAACATCCAAAACATATTAAAATTATTTCTTGACGTAAACTCGAGCCCAATATAAAACTTAACCGAATCGTTTTAAAACATGGACCGGGGTCACGGTTTTAACCTGAATCGAACAGAAACTTAACCAAATTTCTCCTAACTCTTTACAACATCTTATAAACACTTAAAAGGCCCTAAAACCATCAATACTAAGCCCCTAGACCCCATTGCCATTAGCTGCAATGTGCTGGAAAAATTCCTAACTCACCTATGCAACCCCCATGCGCAACACCTATCACGCTTTCTTCCCTAACCCAAAACCAAGCGAACCAGCCACGACTCTGCCCTTACTAGACAACCCTAGGAAGTATCTGAACCTACTGGACCCCCGCAAACAGCCCCACGCATGAATCACATATCGTATGCTCGCTACTTTCCCAATACACCTAAATCGAACCCAACTCATCCAACTCTCTTGCGGCTTCTAGGACAGGACCATCAGCGTTTTTGCCTTTCCAGACTATGGTTCAGACCCACCAGAGTCTGGTCTAAGGTCTATAGTGACCCTTGCACCACCGGTCCTCGCCTACCCACCAATCTGACAAAAAAAAACGAGAAACCCCTTGCCCGCTACACCTCTCGGCCTTCACTCTAAAACCATCAATCTTACACCAGCCTCATGACTCCACTATAATGCTCTGAATATCCCCTTAGCATAAACAAAACGGCATCCTCCTTGCACAATTCAAGAAAACGTGAGAGTTGAAATAAACAATGCAATAATCTCATGTAAAACCGAAAAGTCCTTCATGTTCTAGGCTAGATCGAAACTTTTCTCACACAAATACATACAGCACGGCAATATAGGACGTGAATGATGCAAAAAAAGGTTACATGGCGTGCCTTGATGTATTTTGAACGAAAACTTTGAAGAACCACGCGAGGGGAAGGCAATGGAGGAATTTTCTTGCAAGAATTGTTATGGCCGAACCTTTCTTGCTGAAGGTTTGCTGAAACCAAGAGAAAGCTGATAGGGGAAGGGGGAGGTGTCGGCTGGTGTGAAGTAATTAGGTTTAGGTATAGGTTAAGAAATAATTAACTAGCTAATTACAAGATAATAGGCCCTAAATGTTAATTTAAAAAGTTTAACAAAATTTTTAAGCCCAATAAGCTTAAAAGTAGACCCATTAAGCTCAAATACACTCCCGAAAAATATTTCATTTTCGTAAGTTTTGAAAATATTACCCGAACCCTCAAAAAGTCATTCGTTTAGATAAAATTTGTGTACTGCTGAAAAATATGCTCTGACGGTTAAAAAAAATATCCAACAAAGCTCATTTATTGAAAAATACATTTAAAACATCTTATATTAATTAATAAAAATTAATCATGTAATAAAAATAATTTTCTTGATAATTCTCCGGTCTCTGTTCCTCGTTCAAGTGCAAAATGCATCTAGAAACCCTAATGCATGAAATTTTAAAATTTCATGAAATAAATTCTATCATGCAATAATTATGCATAAAATGCATAAACATAATTAAAAACATAATTAAATAAATTGTATATTGCATGCATTCAGGTTATGTGAATTAAATTCTTGGACTTTACATCCTTATTATCCCAATCATCCTGAACTGATCATACATATCATGTTGTGGCATTGAAGCATACTAAGCCTGCTGCTCAAAGAAGCGTGTTATACCCTCCACCACTCTAGTAGCAGCATCCCCACTGGAGGTGGGGGTGCATTCTCTATACGATCCTCATGAGTATCAGTATTTCTATCAGTATTAGGTGCGCATCTGGGAGGCGTTATATCCGAACGTATTCCAAATTCTAATGTAACCAACATGCAATTAAATCTAAGCGTTTAACCATTTATCCATCATTTTAAACATAAATGTCAATTAAGTTCCCGTAGCATTTAATCGTGTAACTTATGCTTATAAATCATGTAAACATACAAATACCATAATAAAAATCATTTAAAGCATTTAAACTTACAGACTTGAGGCTTGGCGACTGAGCTACCCAGAACTGGCACTGGCACAACCTTTTGCAAGAATGTTGCTCTGATACTAATTGAAACGTATACTACTCGTTTTTCTTTAAAATATACTAGAATTTTATATTTTTTTCTTTTAAATCTATATATATATATATATATATATATATATATATATATATATGTATGTGTATATATATATATATATTATATGTATGTGTTTATATATATATATATATATTGCACCATTTAAAATAAATCAACCAACCTATTATTTAAAAAATCCAAAGTAACGTAGTGCAAAACATAATATCGTAAACCGTAAAACCAAACCTAAAACTAACATTTTTAAAAAGAAGTATAAGCCCTTAAATTCTCTCAAAAACCCCTCAAAAGCATTAAAATCATAAAATATTTAAAATTATACTAATGCGGAAAACTAGCAAAGATTCTCGGGTCATGTGCACCATCAGTCTAGCCAGTTCAACCATCAAGTCCTTCAAAATCATGCCCAAGTGCATCATTCACACCTAGTGTATCTATTGACTCAACATACCTTAACCATTATAACAAGTAATACATATACGTCCACAAAAAATAGTAAAAATACTTTTAATAAAATAGTTTTTCATGAATATGCATAACTTTCAATCTTTGTCATTTCATCATATAATTTTCTTTTCATCATATACATATATGTTTCATTTTTATTGAATTCAAATCATTAATTGTGACTATCTTTTCAGCTGTTGGTTAATTGATCATTCTTATGAATAACCATGGTACTAGGCGGCGAGTACATCAGCGACACTCTCACCCGTCAACTGAGTTTTGGCATTACATATAATCATATTATTTTGTATTCATATTAGTCACAACTAATGTCACCTCCTTCAAATCTTTTCATCATATATATCACTTATAAAAATTCATGCATATTTTTATTTTAAAACAAGCATGCAACACATCTTTTAGCATTATCCTTTTTCATCATAAAATCTCATAATCTTTTAACATAAATATTTTAACATTCATTACAGCATTTAGGGCACTGTCAGGACGTCTTAACATTTTTCAGGTGTAAAATGATCGTTTTGCCTCTGAAACCCTAACTTTCCCAATTTACCCTTAGACATTTAAATGACGACCAAAATCCATCCGAACTTAACATAATACCTTAAAATACACCCATAAACATTTCTTAGACGTAAAATTAAGTTCATCGACTAATTTTCCAATTCGTTTCAAAACTTGAACCAACATCTCGGTTTTAATCCGAATCGACTCGAAACTTTATCAAACTTGAACCATATCTGATTAACACTTTAACCATACCCTATGAAACCCAAATCAAGCCATTTAAAACCCTTGAACAAGCCTAGAGGCTACTGAATTTTCCTGCACTAGTTCAAACCAAGCCCTAGCTCAACCATGTGGGGACCCGGACGCTAATCAAGTTCTTAATCATAATTGGGACTAATTAATCAATTAAAAACAGGGTCTAATTTTTTTTTTTTAAAATGCGGAACGTAGTGAAATTAAAACATATATACATATTAGTATATAAAATACAAGTCATGTATTACAACACATTTATACAAACTAGGGTTTGACAACTACTATCAAGTGTTCAACCCTATCTCTAGTCCAAGTCCGGTGCCACCACTCTAATCACGATCTCTCTCTTCATCTCCTCGACCCTGATCATGTCCCACCTGTTGTCAAGTACACATACAGACAAGACAACAGCCGGATAAACCGGTGAGAATATACTCCCAGTATAAATCAACGAAACATGCAATCATATAAACAATATAACGCATGTAATCAGGTAACAGATATATGTAACAAAGTCTGAAACATAATCAATATCACACTGTCGACAATACTCGTAGCTACATCATTCAGACTAGACTCAGTCCTAGTCTAGGGATCCCGATTCCAGAAGTTGGCATGCATATATCGACTAACAGTAATAGAAAAGACTCCAGTTCTATCCGCGCCGATATGGTATCGATCAACAGTAATAGAAAAGACTCCAGTTCTATTCACATCGATACGGTATCGATTACCAGTAATAGAGGAAGCTATTATTCTATCCACATCAATATAGTACCGATTAACAGTAATAGAAGCAACTCTAATTCTATCCACATCGATACGACATCGATTAACAGTAATAGAAGAGCTACTAATCTATCCACATCGATACAATACTGATTAACAGTAATAGAAAAAGCCACCATCCTATCCACATTGATAGCCAAACATCCAGTGACAGTCATTGGCACATCCCCCAATACACCATCTTATGACATCGTGCAATGTGCCCGTGGTGATCCCACCACTAACGGCACTTCTGTCATAAGACTACTCGTCTAATACCTGTAATCTATAACTCCAGAAAACAAGTATATCATCAATCAATGCAAATATCAATGCAATAAAGTAAAGTATGTGATTTAGGGAAACCCAAGTCTAAACCGACTTAAGTCCATCTCCCAATACCACATTGACTTATACCTTTCGTTTGTAGTCTCGGTCTAAAGCAATCGAAGTTCTGAACTCAAGACTATCTCTGTAAATCTAAAACAATATATCAAGAATCATAATATCAATGTTTCATTCTCAATTCAACCCTGAATCTGATTAATCTGAATTAATTCCAATCAGCGACACATCGGCACAATCTCAGTATTCCCGTCAATACCATATCACCAGATATTAATTACAAATCATAACCCATATCCGATACAATTTGTAATCAATCTATAATCCAAATCTATTCAATTCTCAATCAATAAAATCAGAATTTCATAACAATTCCAGAATCAATCTGTTTTCTGATCTGACTTCGATTCTACGATGTCTAACATGTCCAGAACACCATATATGAATTATATCAAATTCCTACAATATCATAATTTCCAATGATACCAGAATTCAATAAAACTTACGTCCAGTTGTAGCTCGTGTCGAGAGGATCACAGAACTATACTCGGGCCGAAAATCAGACGGCCAGATCTTGCACAATAATTTTTCTAAGATATAAAAGAAAACTTGGAGCTAATAACCATGGAGGTTCGGTTTTCTTGGCTGAAATTCTGAATTTGGGATGAGGAATACACGTTCAAAGCATGGAAAGACAAGTGTCCCACCAAAGTTTCTATATTTGCACTTTAGTCCCTCAACTTTCCACTATTTGCAATTTGGTCCCTCCATAATTACGAAAGTGCCATCAAATTTAATTCAAGTATTTTTCCACTTAATTACCAAATTGCCATCAAATTTAATTCAAGTATTTTTCCACTTATTTACAAAAATGCCATCAATAATATTTTCTTTTCGGGGTCTCATAAAATTGATAACATCTCGGGCCTTACAATTCTCCCCCTCTAAGACATGATTTCGCCCTCGAAATCACAGGTAATCAATCATATCCATAATGAGTGTATATACAAAACTGTATAAGAAATTTATATCAGTGAAACAATGCTGGGAATTCCTGTCTCATGTCAGATTCAGTTTCCCAAGTGGCTTCTTCAACACCATGACGAGTCCATTGAACTTTCACAAGTGGAATCGTCTTTGTTCTGAACTGTTTTTCTTTACGATCGATAATCCGAATCGGTTTCTCGACATAAGTCAATGTCTCATCCAGCTCAGTCTCGTCTGGTTGAATAACATGTGAATCATCAGGGAGATATTTCCGCAGCATCGATACATGAAAAACATCATGTATTCCAGATAATGAAGGCGACAATGCTAGTCGATAGGCACGATCTCCTATCTTCTCGAGAATTTCATAAGGACCGACATATCGTGGAGACAATTTCCCTTTCTTGCCAAATCTGACAACACCTCTGAAAGGAGAAATCTTCAGCAATACTCGGTCTCCTGCCTCAAATACAAGGTTCTGAAGGTTGGCATATTGGCTGTCGTCCTGAGCTGCCTTCATTTTCTTCTGAATCATTTATTTCAGTTATATCTCTGATCAGGATCCAGAATGAACTTCAGAGGTACTCCAAAGAGCGATTCATTTTTCCGTACAACCCAAAGAGACCGTTGAGCTATTGTTGTGCTCGCAAAGAGGCAATGCATCTGCCCAGCTAAGTCAAGCCTACAGTCAGCATATCTTCCGATCGACGCTCTAGTCATAGTCTGAGAACGGTACTCAAATATTTTCGACGAAGCTTGGCAACTGCCAGAGTGGAAGTAAACCAGGATCACGCGTCATCGACTTTGGCACTCGGCATCTAACTTCCTTGACGTAAATATCCGTCATCTGGTCATATCTGTACGTCATCTTGTATGGAATAAAGCATGCTGATTTGGTCAACCGATCAATCACGACCCAAATCGCATTACAACCTCGGGAGGATCTCGGTAACTGCGTCACAAAATCCATGGAAATGTGATCCCATTTCCATTCAGGAATGGACAAACTCTGTAATAATCCTCCTGGTTTCTTTCTTTCAGCTTTCACCTGTTGGCAATTAAGACACTTGGCTACAAATTCAGTAACATCAGATTTCATCTGTTTCCACCAATACTGTGTCTTCAAGTCATTATACATTTTCCTGCCACCAGGATGAATGCTAAAACGACTGTTGTGCGCTTCTGACAGTATTCGTTGTCTCAAATCCGAAACATTCGGCACAACTAAACGATTATTCACATACAAAATACCATTTCGAACCTGGTATTCCGATCGATGTCCAGCTCTAA
Source organism: Primulina eburnea (assembly GCF_022965805.1). Taxonomy (NCBI): domain Eukaryota; kingdom Viridiplantae; phylum Streptophyta; class Magnoliopsida; order Lamiales; family Gesneriaceae; genus Primulina; species Primulina eburnea. The sequence goes on along the minus strand of NC_133101.1, from coordinate 49,268,776 downwards.
CCATAGCAATCGACTTCTGTATATTCTGATCACCTTTCTGAGCCGCTTTAATTTTCAAAATTAGCTCTGGTTCCGCTTGAATAGCACATAATCTCATGGGTTTCTGATCTGTCTCAAATACTAATCCAGACAAACAGCAGTCTTCTATCAAATTGGAGACTCCCATCGTCGATAATATCCTGCCAAACCCATAAAGCTGCGTATCTCTGGTACAGATGTCGGTCTCGGCCACGAAATCACTGCCTCAACCTTACTGGGATCAACGGATATACCATCTCCGGATATAATATGTCCCAGAAATATCACCTGTTTCAACCAGAACTCGCATTTCGATAATTTAGCATATAGTTTCTCCGCCCTCAAAATTCTCAACACAGTCCTCAGATGATCAGCATGTTCAATCATATTCTTTGAATAAATCAATATATCATCAATGAATATGATAACAAAATCATCCAAATATTTCTGGAAGACACGGTTCATCAATCCCATAAATACCGTCGGTGCATTAGTCAAACCGAAAGGCATGACAATAAATTCATAATGTCCATACCTGGTTCTGAATGCAGTCTTAGAGATATCAGAGTCCCTGACTCTCAATTGATGGTATCCAGATCTCAAGTCGATCTTGGAATACACTGAAGAACCCTGCAACTGATCAAACAGATCATCAATATGAGGCAAAGGGTATTTATTCTTTACCGTTGCCTTATTCAGTTGCCGGTAGTCGATACAAAATCTCATCGACTCATCTTTCTTCCTCACGAACAGTACTGGAGCACCCCAAGGAGATACACTCGGTCTGATATATCCCTTGGCCAGTAAATCCTCCAACTGTTCTTTCAGTTCTTTCAATTCGATCGGTGCCATCCTGTATGGAGCTCTCAAAATCGGAACTGTTCCTGGCATCAACTCAATGCTGAAGTCTATCTCTCGAATCGGAGGTAATCCAGGAATCTCATCTGGAAAGACATCAGCAAATTCACACACCACTGGCAAATCCGCCAATGATGGGCTCGATTTCAGTAAATCAACTGAATATACCAGGAATCCATCCGCTCCCTTCTGCAATAATCGTGTCATATTCATTGCAGATATCAAAGGAATTCTGGCTCGAGAACCCTTACCATAAAATTTCCACTCTTCAGCCATCTCAGGTCTGAATCGAACTATCTTGTGGAAACAATCAACTGTAGCTCTATACTTGGTTAATGTATCAATACCAATAATACAATCAAAATCAGATATTCCAAGTACAATACAGTCTAATTCGATCTTACATCCATCGTACTGCAGTATACACGATTTAACAGATTTCACTGACATCAGCCCTGTCCCTAACGGAGAAGAGACAGACACTACCGCAGACAATGACTCAATAGGTAACGCATGACTCAATGCAAACCTCTCAGAAATAAAAGTATGTGATGCACCAGCGTCAATCAGTACATATGCAGGATAACCAGAAATAAAACAGTTACCTGCCACGACATCATCAGGTGCATCCTGTGCCTGCTCCTCAGTCAAAGCAAACAATCGGGCCTGCTGTCTAGGAGGCTGGCTCGCTCTCTGGCCCCCTCCTGGCCTCTGCTGTGACAGAGTAGACGGTGCTGGCTGAAAGGAATGAACGGCAGAGGGTCGTCTCCCTGTCTGGGCCACTGATCCAGATGACTCAGCTGCCTGTGATCCCTGGGCACCACGCTGTGGACACACTCGGGCAAAGTGTCCATGCTGTTTACAGATGCGGCAGTTGCCGAACACTCCTCTGCAGTGTTCAGTGGAATGCTTCCCTCCACAAGTGCTACAGTATGGTCTTGTATAACTCTGGCCCTGACCAGTCTGTCTAGAGCCACTCGAACTGGATGAACTACTTCCAGCTTTCTTGAATTTCTTCCCCTTAGCCTTCAGGAAGTCTTTCTTCCCACTTCCACTACCACTTTCAAATCGAGGAAATGGTGGAGGCATCTGTGAACTCGGTACTGAAGGCACAAACGAAGCCTCTTTCTGTCTTATCAATCCGGCTTCGGCTCCCTTAGCTCGATTCAGAGCATCAGTGAAATTGTTTGGCCTTCCAGTGTTTACCAGGGTAAAGATTTCAGGATTTAGACCATTTATGAACTGGTCTGCAACGGCCTCATCATTCCCAGCCACATGAGGGGCAAAGCGGAGCAGGGTAGAGAACTTAGCCACATAATCCTCAATGTTTAACTGGCCCTGTCTCAAGATTGCAAACTCGGCTCCCTTGTCCTTTCTATATGAAACTGGAAAGAACCGTAGATAAAATTCAGACTTAAACACATTCCAGGTAATGGCCGTACCTCGTTGTTCCAATGCCCTTCTAGTCGTGATCCACCAATGTTTAGCAACGTCATGCAGTTGGTGTCCTATCAGTTTTACCCTCTTTTCCTCCGTATATTCCAAGGAGTCAAACATCGATTCAATATCGTCCAACCAACTTTCACATTCCACGGAATTCTCCGTACCTCTCAAAGTCGGTGGATGGAAAGACTGAAATCTTTTCAACAATTGCTCCATTGGAGTAGGGGTCACATCCATAAAAGGATACGATGTACTCCCCTGTTCTGGTATCCTTCTCGGAGGCATATCTAATAACCGAAGAGGTTAGTAATTCCAAATACCACTTACCAGTTTCAATCCTCCTCAGATCATCTTACAGCTGATCCATTCCGATAATATACAATACCATATCAATATCAGATAATTCAGGTAGCATATATTAAAACAGGAATCATGCTAGCACTCAAAAGCAGGAAAGAAAATCAATCTACCCCGCTCACTAGCTTCTATCTTAGTCTAAGGGATCTATCGCTCTGATACCACCTGTTGTGGGGACCCGGACGCTAATCAAGTTCTTAATCATAATTGGGACTAATTAATCAATTAAAAACAGGGTCTAATTTTTTTTTTAAAATGCGGAACGTAGTGAAATTAAAACATATATACATATTAGTATATAAAATACAAGTCCTGTATTACAACACATTTATACAAACTAGGGTTTGACAACTACTATCAAGTGTTCAACCCTATCTCTAGTCCAAGTCCGGTGCCACCACTCTAATCACGATCTCTCTCTTCATCTCCTCGACCCTGATCATGTCTCACCTGTTGTCAAGTACACATACAGACAAGACAACAGCCGGATAAACCGGTGAGAATATACTCCCAGTATAAATCAACGAAACATGCAATCATATAAACAATATAACGCATGTAATCAGGTAACAGATATATGTAACAAAGTCTGAAACATAATCAATATCACACTGTCGACAATACTCGTAGCTACATCATTCAGACTAGACTCAGTCCTAGTCTAGGGATCCCGATTCCAGAAGTTGGCATGCATATATCGACTAACAGTAATAGAAAAGACTCCAGTTCTATCCGCGCCGATATGGTATCGATCAACAGTAATAGAAAAGACTCCAGTTCTATTCACATCGATACGGTATCGATTACCAGTAATAGAGGAAGCTATTATTCTATCCACATCAATATAGTACCGATTAACAGTAATAGAAGCAACTCTAATTCTATCCACATCGATATGACATCGATTAACAGTAATAGAAGAGCTACTAATCTATCCACATCGATACAATACTGATTAACAGTAATAGAAAAAGCCACCATCCTATCCACATCGATAACCAAACATCCAGTGACAGTCATTGGCACATCCGCCAATACACCATCTTATGACATCGTGCAATGTGCCCGTGGTGATCCCACCACTAACGGCACTTCTGTCATAAGACTACTCGTCTAATACCTGTAATCTATAACTCCAGAAAACAAGTATATCATCAATCAATGCAAATATCAATGCAATAAAGTAAAGTATGTGATTTAGGGAAACCCAAGTCTAAACCGACTTAAGTCCATCTCCCAATACCACATTGACTTATACCTTTCGTTTGTAGTCTCGGTCTAAAGCAATCGAAGTTCTGAACTCAAGACTATCTCTGTAAATCTAAAACAATATATCAAGAATCATAATATCAATGTTTCATTCTCAATTCAACTCTGAATCTGATTAATCTGAATTAATTCCAATCAGCGACACATCGGCACAATCTCAGTATTCCCGTCAATACCATATCTCCAGATATTAATTACAAATCATAACCCATATCCGATACAATTTGTAATCAATCTATAATCCAAATCTATTCAATTCTCAATCAATAAAATCAGAATTTCATAACAATTCCAGAATCAATCTGTTTTCTGATCTGACTTCGATTCTACGATGTCTAACATGTCCAGAACACCATATATGAATTATATCAAATTCCTACAATATCATAATTTCCAATGATACCAGAATTCAATAAAACTTACGTCCAGTTGTAGCTCGTGTCGAGAGGATCACAGAACTATACTCGGGCCGAAAATCAGACGGCCGGATCTTGCACAATAATTTTTCTAAGATATAAAAGAAAACTTGGAGCTAATAACCATGGAGGTTCGGTTTTCTTGGCTGAAATTCTGAATTTGGGATGAGGAATACACGTTCAAAGCATGGAAAGACAAGTGTCCCACCAAAGTTTCCATATTTGCACTTTAGTCCCTCAACTTTCCACTATTTGCAATTTGGTCCCTCCATAATTACGAAAGTGCCATCAAATTTAATTCAAGTATTTTTCCACTTAATTACCAAATTGCCATCAAATTTAATTCAAGTATTTTTCCACTTATTTACAAAAATGCCATCAATAATATTTTCTTTTCGGGGTCTCATAAAATTGATAACATCTCGGGCCTTACAAACCAAGCCATCAATTCCTTCGACTTAGCCCCTAACCGAGTGGAACAGACCCTGACCAACCCTCTTAGGACCCAGACCGGACCCTTAGGACCCACTTAGACCAGCCTCTCCAGACCCTACTCTGGCAGCCCTCCAACCCGTGCGGCTACAAGCTTCGCGCGACGACCTAGCACCCACAACCATGCTCCTCGTACCAGCCTTTCCTCAAACCATCTAGGACCATAACTCAGCCCTCTTAAGACCTCTGGATGTGACCCAAACGCAGCCCACATCCGGCCCCTTTAAGATCCCTAAAACTGAAACCCTAGTTCCCCTCAACCCAAAAATCGTGCAGCCCTTGACCTCACTTATTCAACCTGTTGGAACATTTTATGTTCGCAATCTTGATTTTGATGATAACAAATCTTGTTATTTTGTTTCTAATGATTTTACCTAAGTGCGCAGATATTGCAACTGATCAGAATTCGAAATGTCAATTATCAAGCCAAAACTGAAGCTATCGAGAAGCAAACTGAAAGTGCCAACTGACTGATCAAACTGAATCAGTCCAACTGATGTATCAAGAGCAATTCCACTTATTGTTCAGTTGATAGGTGATTCAACAGAATACCTTCAGAAGCCCGACCAGCTGATGAAGAGCTCAACTAATGATAAACCCAACAGACCAGTTCAACTGAATCAGTGAAACCGGTTCAGCTAACGAGCCAACCGATTTCACCAAACAACTTCAAGACTAGTTTAACTGACCAGTTCAGAGCATCTGTTAGGAACCAATCTGCTACAGAACTATACAAGCTTATTATATGGAATCCAGCTACGCATAAAGGTACAAAAGCAAATTTACTATCAATAGTACAATATTGGACGTTGCAGCAAAGCTTTAAGACAAAAGGTTCCAACATAGATGTCTGAAAAGTCGAGACACGAATCTGAAGGAATGCATTCAAGCTGCAACAGATATAATAATTGAGTCTCACTATACGTTAAGCCAAACGCCTATAAATAGAAGCTGAAGATCATTGAAGATATAAATATACAATACAATAAGTGTGTGAAGATACAGAGAATGGGCACGATTATTGCATATCAGCTTACAAGAAGCAATCAGCGTAGAGGGAACACTCATCGTGTTATCGGCTTAGATTAGAAGCATATTTCCCTCAGTGTGTGAGAACGCTTTCAGGTAGTTTTCAGAGATCAGTTCTCACACACACACACCCCACCACTCAAATACAGTCTTTCACAAAGAAAATAAACTTGTGTATGTAGTTTTTGAAACACAGACATTAAACAAGTGTTGACTGGAATGTCCTGCCTTCAGTCTAGTCTGGGAGTTCAGTTATGCAGTGGGTAAGTCATAAGCTGGGTGGGTTATTGCACTTGTTGTAATTAATCAAAGTCTTCTAGTAGAACCTACCCAAGGTGGTAGAATGGGTGACGTAGGAGCAGTTGAAGTTTCCAAACATCCATAAACATATCTTGTGTACTCTAACTGTTAACCTCTAGCTTTAAACTGACTTGATCAGTTCAATTCTCACCATAACTGAACTGATACATGCGATAGCTAATCCCCCTTATATTCAGTTACATAGGATATAAAATATATTGGTTTTCTTAACGAGGGATTACTTTCGAGTGTTTTTTGCTTGGTTTGTAACAAAAAACTCGATTTAATTCATCGGTGTATATGTTCTTAGAACACGAGCTATTTCAGCTCACTGATTTATTGTGTTCGAAGCACCTCAAGGTGCCCAGCACGCTTTCCATCACAAACCTTTAGCCCACATCTAAGGGATCTTAAACTTACTGAAATATGTCCCTTTTAATGGCCCTACCATGGCAGCCCCTTGGTGCATCATTAACATGAATTTAACAGCATGAAAACCCAAGTGTTAACATGTATAAGAAACAAAAACGAAAATAATCGAAAAGTGTATCATATTTTTCATGAAAACATGTATAAAAACACATATTATGGTATGAACGATGAGTGAAGGAAGATTAATACGTGCCTTTGCGTGTTTCACACACGAAAATCTTTGACGCGAGGGACATTGGCGAAGAGACGAGAGTTCTTGCTGTGTTTTTGTCCTTGCAAAACTCAAGTGAATTTGCTAAAAACGTGTGGATGTGTGTGCTGCTAATGTTGAGAGAAAATCTAGGACTCTTCCTTGCTTGAGGCGTGAGTTTTGACGGGTCTTAGGGCTTGTAAACTTTCAAGGTTTGATATAAAATATTTGGTAGAAGCTTGGCCCAAAAACTTTGGTATAATAGGCCCATTAGAAAGTAGGTAAAATATTTCGTTTAGGAAAGTTTTTGAAAGTATTATATTCCCAAAAGTCCTTATTTTCGTCGAAAATCGAGTACTGGTTTAGAATATGACTCGACGCTTAAAAATATATTAGAAAGCATCGTTTTCGAAAATAACACATTAAATACACCATATACTAAATAATTTTAAAAATCATTTAATAAAAATATTTTCTCTTCATGGTCTTCGTTTCTCAATCGCGTCTCGAATAACCCTTAAAAACATATTTTTATGCATTACAATAGAAAAACATATTTTAAACATGAAAACATGTCTGCCACATCTAACTAATACAATTAAAATAATTTAATTAAGAATTTTATATTTTTCCTAGATTTGAACGTAGTTGAATTACGTTATCTTACTTTGGACTTTAACTATCAATACTTGATTTTATTCCTTGAAAACTAAAATTCAATTAATTTTTTATGTCAAAATATATTGTTTGAAGGTAATATTGAGTGATATTTGATGATTATATTCGTAAAGTAAAAATGTGATATTTAAATTAATACAAATAATATATAATTTGAGTCCAGAAATACTTGATATTACCCTTTAAAATCTCAAATTTGATTATTTCAAAAAAACATATTTTTGAAGTTAATGTTTTATATGGTGTCATTCACGAAGTAAAAATGTGATATCTAAATTTGTACAAGAAAAACCTAATTAGAGTTACAAATAGCTGATTTTACCAGCTAAATACTCATATCCGATTATTTGAGGATGTCAAAATATGGAGTTTGAAGTTAATATTGAGTGGTATTTGATAATGATATTCGCAAAGTAAAGATGTGATACCTAATTTAATAATAATAGTACATAATTGGACTCTATGGATATTATCAAATGACATTTGGTAATATCACCAACAAAAGCTATTAACTTAAAACTATATTTATTTATATTCGTGAAATAAAAATGTGATACCTAAAAATGTGATATATTAATTATTTGATAGTGACATTCGTGAATTAAAAATGTGATACCTGAAAATGTGACATTGAAAATGTTTAATTTGACACCTCAAAATAATCAGAAATGTGTATTTATATGGTATAATCAATTATTTCTAACTCGAATTACGTTTTTTTTGTACCAATTTAGATATCAATTTTTTTTTTTCGAATGACACCATAGAAAATATTAACTTCAAATTATATCATGTATTTATATGGTAAAATCAATTATTTGTAACTCGAATTACGTTTCTTTGTACCAATTTAAATATCATATTTTTTCGCGAATGACACCATAGAAAATATTAATTTCAAACTATATTTTTGACATCGTCAAATAATCAAATTTGAGACTTTAAAAGGTAAAATCAAGTATTTCTGGACTCGAATGAGATATTATTTGTATTAATTTAGGTATCACGTTTTTACTTCATTAATATCAATTTAAGTATCACATTTTAATTTCAAAAATGACATAATCAAAAAGTCACTCAATATTAGTTGAAACTATATTTTTTTAAATCCCAAAATATCGAAACTGAGTCTTAAAAGGGTAAAATCAAGTATATGTGAAATAGAATTAGATATTATTTGTACCAATTTAGGTGTCATATTTTTAATTTACAAATCTCATCATCAAATGTCATTCAATATTACATTCAAACTATATATTTTGACATACTCCAAAAATCGAATTTGAGTATTTAAAAAGTAAAATCAAGTATTTACGGACTCGAATTATGTTTAATTTGTATTAATTTAGGTTTCACATTTTTACTTCACGAATATCATCAATACCACTCAATATCATCAATACAACTCAATATTAACTTCAAACTTTATTTTGACATCCTCAAATAATTGGATATGAGTATTTATGGAGTAAAATCAAGTATTTGTAGACTCGAATTAGATACTCTTTGTACCGATTTATGTATTATAATTTAATTTCACAAATGACACCATCAAAATTCACTTAATATTAGTTGAAACTCAAGTATTTTTTTATACATTTGGAATATTCAAATAGCCAAATCAAATATCCGGAACACCAAAATAGGTATGTTATCGGTCAAAATAAGTATTTTTCTTATTTCATGAAAAGTGAGATTATGTGTTTTTTCAAAAATTATGTGGGACCCTCGACTGTCAACGGTAATTACCATTCATTAGTTAATTTAACTATTGTTTTAACTCTACAGCGGAAAATGTTTTTTTTTTAAATACACGACGACTTGGGCTCAAATAAAATTTCGTTTCCAAAGATATTCGACGATAATATTCTTAGTTCAATATATATCTCCTCCCATAAGGCAGATGGGAACATATGCAGTCCAGTTGACTATCACTGCGATGGACGGTATCACAGGCTATGTCCCTAACTCCACTAGTAAACCAGGACAGTCATAAAATACTTCCTCTACCAATGTCAACAATCCATCAACGAGCATCACTCCATACAAGCTCTCCTGAGACCAGTCATCTCCCAATAGAACTATGTATGGCATCTTTCCCTGATTACCAACCACACATAGAAGATAACCGCCCCTGAGGGGGTGAGTAATAACTCATTATATTAAAATCGAAATAAAAACAACATGCACTGTAATAAATGATATGTGGATGCAATGCATGATCAGGGAAAATCCACATGCAGGGTAAACAGAATAATGGATACTGCACAATCGGTAAATGCAGCATAACAATAGCTCGAGCAACAGGCAAGGCTCGGCTACACTATCGTAGTGGCCACTCCTCCGCCAGTCTAGTACCATGTGTCGGTCAGCTCGCCAGGGACTACAGACATACTGCACCTTATCAGCCTACAACATATCTCGGTCTAGTTGCAGCTCCGTATCATCCCAAATATATCACCTCGATCATACACACAAAATATCAAAAAGGTCATCAATAAGATCGAGGTTCAAAATGAAATGCAATGTCGTGTCATGCATCGATGCTACATATATATACATAAAATACATGTGTGTAAAATATATTTTACTTTCGCGCATCGATGTTTATGTAATAGGCAAATAATTCATGTAGACAAATAATCAAAATTCAACAAATATCAAATTTTACGGGTACCTGTTGTATATTACTCGATAGTAACATATCTTGTTATGAATTTATTTCAACGAGTGAAATTTAGCTCCGTAAAATCCTTGATCTATTATATATAAAATAATAGATAAATTTTTTAACTCTGGACACGTTAAATAATTTGATACAATTTCAATTCAAACAACTTTAACCATAACTCATTTGATTCATCTAATTAAACTTGAGATTCAATAAATTTTTGTAATTCATAATTCCAAATTGTATTTACTATATACTTATTATAGCCTTGCAAAATAGTCATGAAATTCAATTTATTCAATCACATAAATTAAATAAATGTTCATGATTATTATTATTATTTATTCTCAACTCAGTTGAAATCTATTTGTATTTATTATAGACTTACTATTTTCGATCCTCAATATAGAGATCTATTTAACATGTTATATTATATCTATTTTACCATTGTACTTTTGGGGATTTCTTACTTACGGCATATATATAAGTAACATTATAAACTTTAATAGAATGAAAACAATACTAATATATTTGCAACGTAGAGTTTAGAAATAAATTTTTTCTTAATTACTTCACATAAAAAAATTGATCTTGTAAGCATTAAGACTCCATATTTTAGTAGTAAATATTCTTAAAATCTTCAAATCATTTTATATATATATATATATATATATATATATATATATATATATATATATATATATATATATATATATAACTAATACTATGTTTTAGGCACCTACATGAAACAAAAGTTTATAGTTATTATACATATTAGATTGTACTTTTGGCTCATTCACGCAATATCTAGATATATTATATCTTTAAAGTAGATAAAATACTAGTAATGAAATAATTCATACCTTCTCCGAGAGCTTCCAATAATGTTGGAGAGTTGCTTCACTTTATTATATTATTATTATTATTATTATTTTTTGAAGGGTTCGGTTCTATGTTAGAAAATCCTTTCTTCCCTTCTTTTTATAGCGGCTTCTTCCTTCCTTAGTAAGGTTATCCGTATAATGATTGAAACGGCAAGTTGTTTTCATTTCACATCTATAGGGAAATTTTTTCACTATTTCACCTCTCTTAATATAATATTATATATATCGTTTGTACCCTTGAGTTTTGTAGGGACGTCTATTATAATAATAATTATTATTATTATTTTTATATAAAAATTCATTTTTTAGTTATTGGCTATATGTATCCACTTCATCCGTAATATGCCATATATGTATGCACGTATAGAAATATATATATATATATATATATATATACATATATATACTATATATATATATATGTATGTATGTATGTATGTACATATATTCTAGTTTCTTTAATTTATATTTATTGATTTTCTTGATGTGATTAATAATAAATTTTAGGGCCTTACACTCATCCTCTCCTTAAATAGATTTCGGCCCGAAATCGAAATGGTAATAATGCTACGACCATGTATAATAATAATGAAATTCATACCTAGTTGAACAACTGAGGATATAACTGATGCATTTGACTCTCTAATTCCCAAGTAGACTCTTCTTCTCCATGACGAGACCATTAACACGTACAAGGGAAATTGTTTTGTTACGCAAAACTTTTTCTTTCTGATCCAAAATACAAATTGGTTGCTCGACATATGCTAGTGTTGGGTCTAATTCAACTTCATCTGGCGGCAGAACATGATTTGGATCGGGTTCATATTTCCGTAGCATGGAAACGTGAAACACGTTATGAATTTTTGATAATGCAGGTGGTAATGCCAACCGATATGCCAAACTTCCCACACGTTCTAGAATTGCGTATAGACCAATGTAGCGCGGTGATAATTTTCCTTTGATGCCGAATCGAACTGTTCCTCTGAATGGTGAAATTTTTAGGAATACTCGATCTCCTTTATTGAATTCAAGCGGCCTCCTTCGCCGATCCGCGTAACTAGCTTGTCGGTCTTGAGCAGATTTTATTCGTTTTCTGATCAAATGGATTTTATCGTTCATTTCTTGTATTAGTTCTGGCCCAGTCAGTTGCTTTTCACCTATTTCATCCCAAAATAATGGTGATCTGAATTTTCTTCCATATAAGGCTTTAAATGGTGCCATTCCAATACTACGTTGAATACTGTTATTGTATGAGAATTATACAAGTGATAAAGCATCTTGCCATCCAACATGGAAATCAATAATAATAGCGCGAAGCATATCTTCCAGAGTTTGAATAGTTCGTTCAGACTGACCGTCAGTCTGTGGGTGATATGCAGTACTCATAGCCAATCTTGAACCTAATGCTTCTTGAAAACTTCCCCAAAATTTTGAAGTAAATCTTGGGTCTCTATCAGAAACAATGGTGACAGGAATTCCATGAAGTCTCATTATATTGTCAATATAGAGACGAGCCATTTTTCTATAAGTGTATGTCCGCTCGTACGGAATAAAATGTGCAGATTTTGATAGGCGATCCACTACAACCCATATAGAATCGCATCCTCTTGAAGAACGAGGTAAATGAGTAACAAAATCCATTGTAATATGCTCCCAATTCCATTTGGGAATTTCAAGACTTCGTAGGAGTCCTCCGGGTTTCTTCCTCTCAGCTTTGACTTGTTGACATGTGAGACATCTAGACACGAATTCGGATATGTCTTTCTTCATTCTCTTCCACCAAAAATGGAGTCTCAAACATGCATACATTTTCTTTCCTCCTGGATGGATACTGTAACGGCTGCAATGGGTCTCCTTCAAAAGTTCTAGTCGCAAATCTGATTTTTCTGGAACAACTAGACGACCATTTAATTGTAGGGAATCATCGGCAACTATTTCGAATCCTGATTTGTGGCCATCGAGGACCAATTGTCTGGATTTCAGAATTTGTGTATCAGTCTTTTGTGCCTCCTTAATCCGAGAAATTAATTCGAGCTCAATCTGTACCGCAGCAACATTGATGTGCTCATCATTAATAATAAAATTCCATCCCGATGTATAAATATCTTCATGCAGTTGTGAAATTCGGACTGAAGTCATAATGACATCTTGAACTTTTCGACTGAGTGCATCAGCTGTGACGTTCAATTTTCCAGGCTGATACTGAATCTCACAATCATAATCTTTAAGAAGGTCCATCCATCTGCGTTGTCTCATATTCAGGTCCGACCGAGAGAATAAATACTTCAGGCTTTTATGATCGGATAGGATCACAAACTTCTCTCCATATAAATAGTGATGCCAAATTTTTAGGGCAAACACAATGGCGGATAATTCTAAATCATGAACTGGATACTTGCTCTCATGGGGTTTTAGTTGCCGGGAAGCGTAGGCAAGCACTTTTCCGTGTTGCATCAAAACACAACCTAAGCCCCTTAATGATGCATCCGTGCAAACTGTGAAACCACCCGATCCAGATGGAAGAGTAAGAACTGGTGCAGTGGTCAATCTCTTTTTCAACTCGGGAAAACTCGATTCACATTCATTAGACCAAATGAATTTCAAATTTTTCTGTGTTAGGCGGGTAATTGGTTTAGCGATTTTAGAAAATCCTTCGATGAATCGACGGTAATAACCAGCTAAGCCCATGAAACTTCGAATTTCAGGAACGTTTGTTGGTCTAGACCAATTAATCATAGCTTCTACTTTTCTTGGATCAACTGAGATGCCAAAGCGTAATATGACATGACCTAACAACACCACACGATCTAGCCAAAACTCACATTTTGACAATTTAGCATAAAGTTGTTCCTTGCGAAGTATTTGTAGGACAATACTCAAGTGTTCAGCGTGTTCTTCTTCAGATTTTGAATATACCAAAATATCATCAATAAAAACGATAACAAATTGGTCAAGAACTTCCTTGAATAAGCGATTCATTAAATCCATAAATACTGTTGGAGCATTTTTAACACCAAACGGCATTACCAGAAATTCAAAATGACTGTATCTTGTTCGGAATGTTGTCTTTGGTATATCTTCGGCGCGAATTCGCAATTGATGATAACCGGAACGCAAATCGATCTTTGAATAAATAGCAGTGCCCTGAAGTTGATCAAATAAGTCATCAATTCGAGACAATGGGTACTTGTTCTTTATAGTAGCTTGATTCAGTTGTCTATAATCAATGCACAACCGCATCGAACCATCTTTCTTGCACACAAACAACACTGGGCTCCCCATGGTGATATATTGGGTCTAATGTAGCCTTTATCTAGTAATTCTTGCATTTGTTCCTTAAATTCTTTTAATTCTAATAGGGCCATTCGGTATGGTGCTTTAGAAATAGGAATTGTTCCAGAAATTAATTCTATCGAGAATTCTATTTCTCTGGGTGGAGGAAATCCAGGTATTTCATCGGGAAAAATATCTCGAAATTCATTCACCACTGGGATTTCAGACAATGTTGATTCTGATTTCTCGGTGTCGACAGCATACACAAGGTATCCTTCATTCCCTTGGAATAATAAACGCGACATTTCCAAGGATGATATCAGGGGAATTTTGGCACGTGAGCCCTTACCATAGAAATTTCATTTTGACCCAGAGTTAGGACGAAAACGGACTATCCCATGGAATGGTGGCACGATATATTTTCAGTGTATCCATTCCCACGATACAATCAAAATCTTGCATCGGTAGAACAATAAGGTTCAAATGCAGTTCATTATCTTCACAATTCAACACGCAATCCAGTATCATTCGAGTAGACATGATGATTTTACCCATCAGAGTAGCAACAGAAATTGATGTAGGTAGTACAATAGAAGTCAAAGAATGCGATGTAATGAATGATTCAGAAATGAATGAATGGGATGCAGCAGTGTCAAATAATACTCGTGCAGGATAACCAGATACAGAACAATTACCTGCTATGACACTTCCCGGTGCTTGCTGAGCTTGATCTTCTGTGAGTGCAAAAACACGAGCTTGGGGTTGGTTTGAAAAATTACGACTTCCCGAGGTTTGCTGCGGTGGTCCATATGACTGCTGAAAAGATTTAGCAGGTACAGTACCTCTACCAATACTAGATCCTCCACGAAATCCTCCTCGAACAGGTTGTGGAACATTTTTCTTGGATGGGCAAACCCTTGCATAATGACCTTCCTGACCACATTCCCGACAAGAGCCATAAACACCAACACATTGTTCACTAAAATTCCTACCTCCACAACGGTTACAGTAGGGACCAGAATAAGTAGTTATTTGCGATTCACCCTGTTGATGATAACCACTAGAAGAAACTGATCCAGATTTTTTAAACATCTTCCCTTTAGGTTTCAAATTTTGTTGGGTGGTTAATCTGTTACCTGTAGGAACAAACGAAGTGCTTCCCCTCTTAAGCCCAGCTTCTGCATTTTTTGCTCTTTCGACTGCCTCCGCTAATCCAGAGGTAGTCCAGACACCACATAAGTATAAATGTTGTTGTTTAGTCCATTCACGAAACAATTATATTTTGCCTTTGGGTTTGCTGCTACATGTGGTGCATATTTTAGCATTGCAGTAAAAGTAGAGGCATATTCAGCTACAGACATATTCCTTTGTCGTAGGCTGTTGAACTCATTCTCTTTTTCGGTATAGTAAGATGGTGGAGAAAATTGTTCAGTGAATTGAGTTTTGAAGATAGTCCAACTTACTTCGATTCCTTGTTCATCAAGTCCCATCTTGGTGGCTTCCCACCAATCTCTCGCACGATCCTTCAGTTGGTATAATGTAAGCTTATACTTTTGATTATCAGTATAATCCATTAAACTGAACAGGTACTCAATATCGTTAAGCCATGATTCGGATTTTTCAGCGTCCTCAGTACCAAAGAATCTTGTGGGACGCAATTTTTGGAATCTTGAAACAATATCATCCATCGTGATTTGTACAAATTGATCAACAACCTGCTCCACTGGATTTTCTTCTGTCATAGGAGTTTCTATATGTATCCTAGGACGACCACGACCGCGTCCACTTCCTCGTCCTCTTGTAGCCATCTATAGAGGCCAAATAAACAAATATAACACAAAGAAATATTATCGATACCATATAAATCCACACATAAAAATATAGGAGCACATAGGCAATTAAGTTTCGAGTAACTCTCGTGTGACCATAATCCTATGGAAGCATCTCTAGCTATACTCCGAAACTTCGAGAAATTTCCCAGTTTATTACTCTGATACCACTAGGTGTGGGACCCTCGACTCTCAACGGTAATTACCATTCATTAGTTAATTTAACTACTATTTTAACTCTACAGTGGAAAATGTTTTTTTTTTAAAATACACGACGACTCGAGCTCAAATAAAAATTCGTTTCCAAAGATATTCAGTATTATATTATAAAATATAATTATTAGTCGAGACACCACAATTAACACATTGTTTACTAACTTCATATATATATATATATATATATATTTAAAATTCTGTCATAGCAAAATACATTATCATATATTAGTTTAGATGCATATCATATTACAGAATAGTGCTCGAATAATATTACATAACAAAATACTTCGAGCCTATCTATAGTTAGATGATAATAATCTTAGTTCAATATATATCTCCTTCCATAAGGCAGATGGGAACATATGCAGTCCAGGTGACTCTCACTGCGATGGATGGAATCACAGGCTCTGTCCCCAACTCCACTAGTAAACCAGGACAGTCATAAAATACTTCCTCTACCAATGTCAACAATCCATCTACGAGCATCACTCCATACGAGCTCTCCTGAGACCAGTCATCTCCCAATAGAACTATGTATGGCATCTTTCCCTGATTACCAACCACACATAGAAGATAACCGCCCCCCGAGGGGGTGAGTAATAACCCAGTATATTAAAACCGAAATAAAAACAACATGCACTGTAATAAATGATATGTGGATGCAATGCATGATCAGAGAAAATCTACATGCAGGGTAAACAGAATAACGGATACTGCACAATCGGTAACTGCAGCGTAACAATAGCTCGAGCAACACGCAAGGCTCGGCTACACTGCCGTAGTGACCACTCCTCCGCCAGTCCACTACCGTGTGCCGGTCAGCTCGCCAGGGACTACAGACATACTGCACCTTATCAGCCTACAACATCTCTCGGGCTAGTTGCAGCTCCGTATCATCCCAAATATATCACCTCGATCATACACACAAAATATCAAAAAGGTCATCAATAAGATCGAGGTTCAAAATGAAATGCAATGTCGTGTCATGCATCGATGCTACATATATACATAAAATACATGTGTGTAAAATATATTTTATTTTCGCGCATCGATGTTTATGTAATAGACAAATAATTCATGCAGACAAATAATCAAAATTCAACAAATATCAAATTTTACGGGTACCTGTTGTATATTACTCGGTAGTAACATACCTTGTTATGAATGTATTTCAACGAGTGAAATTTAGCTCCGTAAAATCCTTGATCTATTATATAGAAAATAATAGATAAATTTTTTAACTCTGGACACGTTAAATAATTTGATACAATTTCAATTCAAACAAATTTAACCATAACTCATTTGATTCATCTAATTAAACTTGAGATTCAATAAATTTTTGTAATTCATAATTCCAAATTGTATTTACTATATACTTGTTATAGCCTTGCAAAATATTCATGAAATTCAATTTATTAAATCACATAAATTAAATAAATGTTCATGATTATTATTATTCATTCTCAACTCAATTGAAATCTAATTATAGACTTACTATTTTCAATCCTCAATATATAGATCTATTTAACATGTTATATTATATCTATTTTACCATTGTACTTTTGGGGATTTCTTACTTACGGCATATATATATGTAACCTTCTAAACTTTAATGGAATGAAAACAATACTAATATATTTGCAACGTAGAGTTTAGAAATAATTTTTTTCTGTAATGCCCGAGAATTAATCATTGTTAATCAAGGATTATTGACTTATAATTTAACGTGATTACAAAAGGGCCAACTGAGACACGATTTAAGAGAATGTGCGGCTATTTATTTTGAATTTCATCATGTGTTGCCGAAGCAACACCGCACCCGCGGTGCAATTCCAGTAGGGTAGCAATTTTTGAAAAACTGAGACCGCACCCGCGGTGCTAACAAGACCGCACCCGCGGTGCGACGTGTTTTGCGAAAATTGTGACACCTCATGACATGCATGCAATGATATATATAGGGTAGGATGCCTTCGAAAATTCAGCAGAAATCGAGAAAAGGTCTGAGGGAATTTGCTGAAAATCCTTACGCCTTTTGCGAGAAATCCGTCCGTTAGATTTTGAATCCGACTTCGGTATTGAGTTCCTGGCAATGTAGGCTACAACTGGACGTAAGTTTTACTACGTTTTGACATGTTTTGGAATTATGATATTGTCAGAATTTAATGGAACTCATATATGTTGTTCTTGACATATTAGACATCATAGAATCGAAGTCAGATTAAGAAACGGACTGATTATGGAATTGTTATGAATTTTTAGGGTATATTGATTTATACCAGACAGATTTGAATTGCGATTGGATTACGGATTGTATTGAATATGGATTATGGATTGTAACTGTTATCTGGTGATATGGTATTGACGGGGATACTGAGTTTGTACCGTTATGCCGTTGATTTTGAATTAAATCAAGATTGATCAGATTATTATTGATTTGAAAGGTATATTGACATGAGATTATTGATATTGTCATTGCCAGACATATCGTGAGTTCGGGACATCGACTGAGCCAGAAACCGACGAAAGAGAGGTATAAGTCAATGTGGTATTGGGAGATCGACTTGAGTCGGATTATACTTGAGTTTCCCTAAATCACATACTTTACTTTATTGCATTGATATTTGCATTGATTTGACTGATATACTTGTTTTCTTGAATTATAGATAGCAGGTATCAGACGAGTAATCTTGTGACAGAAGTTCCTGATAGTGGTGGAATCGCCACGGGAACATTGAACGATGTCTCAAGATGGGATATTAGCGATAGAGCTACAGTCTATGACGGATAGGTCAGGACATCGGATGTTGGTTATATCGAGTAATTAGGATTGGAATTCTTCTATTACGGAATTCGATATAGGAACACCATATTTGGTTATATCGAGTAATAGGAACAGAGTTCCTTCTATTATGGAATTCGATATAGGAACACCACATTTGGAAACCGAGATCCCTAGACTAGGATTGGGTGTAGTCTGAATTGTAGAATTGTAATTATGTTTCAGATTTTGATACATATTACTGTTACCTGATTACATGCTTTATATTTGAAACGTCCCATGTTCTTGTGTTTAAAATGTACTAAAAATTTCTTTTTTTTTTTTTTGAAATTTCGGTCCTTGAAAAATATTTTAATAAAAATATTTCTGTCCATGTTCTAGAACATTCGCTAGCTAGCATTTAAAAATCAATTGCAATCGTCAAAAATAAAATAATCGCATGAGTTACCAAACCTAAAACGCAATAGCCGTGAAACGTATTTTCCTCTCCAAAACCACTCTAAAGCATAAATAAATGGTTTTAAAAATCTTTTAACGTAAAATCATAATCCCTAATCATGAGTGCGGAAAAACAGTAGAAGCGCTGGTCCTCGGATTGTGTGCACCTTCAGTCCAGTCATCTCATGCGTCAAGCCCTCCCTCAACCTCACCTGCATCCATCACACCTAGTGAGTCTAATGACTCAACACACCAAATCTCTGTAACGAGTAATAGATATAAAATCACATGCACAGTGAAAATACTTGTACTTAAAATATCATTTCATGAAAATGCATAAACTTGAGCATGAACATTTTCGTAAATATTTTCCTGAAATGCATAACATGAACTTGAGCCTTTACCTTTTTCCTTGATCATAACATGATATAATAACATGACGTGATGACGTGATTTCTTTCATGATCGTAACATTATCTTTTTCTTGATTGAATTCAGATCGTTAATTGTGACTTTCCTGACGTGACATGACATGACATGACGATGGTACCATCTACATGAAACCACAGTACTGGGCGGCAGGGGACATCAGCGACACAAAATCGTCAACTGAGCCTTGGCCTAATCTTGATCATAACCTCAATTCCTGAATTCCTCATAGTCACAATTACTTCACTTTCATCGATATTTTCATGTTTTCATCACCTTATAAAATTATGCATGAATATATTTTCTTTTGAAACCAAGCATGCACCATGTATTTTAAATGTCAATTTTAATTATAAAATTTCATGGACATTTAAAATAAATCATAAATAAATCATGAACAATTCATAAGCATTTAAAAATGCACATAATATCATAAAAACTGCATTTAGGGCACTGCTATGACCTTACTAATTTTAGGTGTAAAAAGACCGTTTTACCCCTGGACGTGACATTTTACGTTTCTGACTTTTTTTCTTGATTTCTTGATTATAACATGTCCCAAATATTTATTTAAGCTTACATGAATTTTCTCATATTTTTATTTAGCTTAAAACGCGGACTTTTTAATTTAATCTTGAAACGTGACGTACTAATGCGTTTAAATCCCGAATTAAACCAAACCTTAGCATAAAATTCCCAAATTAGAAATTTGGACTTATAATAATTAATTAAGCTTAAACCTAATTTTTCATGATTTTATAAAGCTTAAAACTAGGCATTTCGCTTAATTCGTTCGTTAGCGTTTTGTGCGGCGATTAAATTCCGAATAAATCCAAAACTCGTTATTTTGATCCCAAATTTTAAACATAGCATTTTTAGTATTTATTCTACCCTTAGGAACCATAACCCCCAGCCTTGGACCCACGGTTCTATTTTTGCTCTTAAAATTCGAAATATAGACACCTAAACAAAACCACCGAGCCATCTCCCAATTTACCCGAGCCACGCCCGAGCCACCTCGAGCCAAAACTTAGCTAACCCATCTAGGTACCCTCCTGAGCAAGCCCAGCCCAAAAACGAGACCCTAACTCGCTCAAAACCTGCAGGAACTAGACCCCCTTTATTCTGCCTGTGTGCGTGAGTGGTGCTCTTCATGTATTGGGTTCCCTAGTTGTCTAGGACTCTACCAGCCATCTAACCACCGACCACCCATGCCCCTAACCTTCCCTGGACCACGCCTAGCCCAAGCCCAGACCAACCCACGCAACCAGAACCCACGCACGCAGCCCTGAAGCTTGACAGCAGCATCACGCGCAGCACATGCTGCTATGCATGCCTCACGTCTTCTGGGACCAGCAGCTAACCAAGCCGCCACAGCCCCTTAACCATCCGTTCCTTCACTTACCTAGGACCCTAAGGATGCACCCTGACCCAGCCCAGGCCCCCCCTGGACCGAGCCCACAAGTCTGCGAAATTCACAGAACCCACGCCTCTCCTTATAAGCATCTCTCGGGTGGCTTTGGGGAAGAGTCCTTGTGCTCTTGGGCTCTTCCCTAGCCCTCTAACTCGATTCCTAGCATGGCTAGGACTCCTTCCTAGCCCCTAACATAAACCCAGCAGTGACCCAAGCAAGCCCATGCATCGATATTCCCTAAAACCGAGCCCCAAGATCAATACGTTCCGATTCGGTCCCGACTTGTTTTTATTAACAGTTGGCTTGTTTCTTTGGTGATTGCCGTGAGTCTAGTGAGTGTTTTAGGCCCTTATATCATGCATAAACACTACTAGTTCATACCTAAGACCATGGCAGCCCCATAGTTTTAAAATCATGAAAACATGCATCACGATAGCAAAGCAAATAAACAAGGAAACAGACAGCAGCTTTCGGTTCTTCAAGCCACAGCCGAGATTCCTTTGAAAATAAATCATGGATTCATGCATACATAATTCAAACAATAATATGACATGATGGATGAGAAAAAGAGATTAAGGTGTGCCTTTGCGTTATAAACGCTCGGTTAAACGACGACGACGAAGAACGGAACGAATCGAGGCTTGTTTCCCCCTTTGAACCTCACGAAAACTATCTGAATCTTGTACTTTGTGTGCACAACCGTGATATGTGTGTGAGGCGGCTGAGTGGAAGTATTTTCTGAATTTAATATTAGGGTGGCCGTGAGTGGGGAGTTGTATTTTCAGAGAAATAAACCTCCTAAGCGGCCGATCCATCCTTGGAGAATAGGGTTGAATAACATTTTATACACAAATTAAATTATTAATTAGGCTTTAGGCCTAACAAGCCACAATTAAGCCCATTAGTTAAATTTAGGATTTAATAAAATAATAGCAAGGTTTTTCTTTAATTAAAAATGTGAATTTATTAGCCGGGTAGCTAAAACGCTCGCATTTTAGTTGAAAAACCAACACCGATAAAATTAGTCACGGCGTATAAAATCACCTCAAAATTCTTTGTTTTCAAAAATATGAGAAAACCAACACCCTTATATTAAATAATTAAAAACAAATATTTAATAAAAACATTTTCCATATTTTTCATCCATCGGTCTCCGTTCCTCGATCGCAACTCAAATAACCTTTTAAAAATACAGTTTAATGCAACCATGCAGAAAATATATTTTAAACATGTCAAAATGCACCACATAAATAATTCATGCAATTAAAACATTTAATTAAAAAATACAAAAGAATTTAATACTTGCATGCATATGGTTCGCGTGGACTTTAAATTTTCGGGACGTTACAATATTTGTTTATATGATTGCATGTTTCGTTGATTTATACTGGGATTTATTCTCACCGGAGTTATCCGGCTGTTGTCTTGTCTGTATGTGTACATGACAACAGGTGGGACAGGATCAGGGTCCAGGAGATGAGGAGAGATCGTGATATAGTGGAGACTTCGGACTTGGATGTATATAGGGTTTTGACACTGGATATTTAGATGTTGAACCTTAGTTTATTTTGAATGCATGCAGTACAGGACTTGTATTGTATTTTATACTGATATGTATATTAGTTTGATTTCACTACGTTCCGCATTTTTAAAAAAAAAATTTAGACCCTGTTTCTAATTGATTAATTAGTCCCAATGATGATTAAGAACTTGATTAGCGTCCGGGTCCCCACAACAGGTGGTATCAGAGCGATAGATCCTTGAGATTGAGATAGGAGCTAGTGAGCGGGGTAGAATGTGTTTTCTTTCCTGCTTTTGATTGCTAGCATGATTTACTACTTTATAGTACATGTTATCTGTTTATCTGACTTGATTTGAAAACATGTATTACTGAGAACGAATCAGAGGCGATTCTGGATCAGCAGTAAGATGATCGGAGGAGGACTGAAATAGAATTCTGGTTTGGGGTTGCTAATCCTTTTGATTTCAGATATGACTCCGAGAAGAATACCAGAACAGGGGAGTACATCGAATCCTCCCATGGATGTGACTCCGACACCAATGGAGAAACTGTTGAAAAGGTTTAAGTCATTTCATCCACCGACTTTGAAAGGTACGGAGAATTCCGTGGAATGTGAAAGTTGGTTGGACGATATTGAAGCGATGTTTGAATCTTTGGAATATACGGAGGAAAAGAGGGTGAAACTGATAGGACACCAACTGCATGATGTTGCTAAACACTGGTGGATTACGACGAAACGGGCATTGGAACTACGAGGTACGGCCATTACCTGGAATGTGTTTAAGTCTGAATTTTATCTACGGTTCTTTCCAGTATCTTATAGGAAGGACAAGGAAGCCGAGTTTGCAAACTTGAGACAAGGCCAGTTAAACATTGAGGACTATGTGGCTAAGTTCTCTACACTGCTCTGATTTGCTCCCCATGTAGCTGAACATGATGAGGCCGTTACGGATCAGTTCATAAATGGCCTGAATCCCGAAATCTTCACCCTGGTGAATACCGGGAGGCCAAACAATTTCACCGATGCCTTGAGCAGAGCCAAGGTAGCCGAGGCAGGTCTGATGAGACAGAGAGAGGCTTCGTTTGTGCTTCCAGTATCGGGACAACAACAACCACCTCTTCGATTTGAAGGTGGCATTAGCAGTAGCAGGAAGAAGGATTTCTTGAGGGCTAGAGGGAAGCAATTCAAGAAATCAGGAACTAGCTCGTCCAGTTCGAGTGGCTCTAGACAGACCGGTCAGGGCCAGAGTTATGCAGGACCGTACTGTGGTACTTGTGGAGGGAGGCATTCCACAGATCAGTGCCGAGGAGTGGTTGGCAGCTGTCGTATTTGTGGACAGCAAGGACACTTTTCTCGAGTGTGTCCCCAGAGGGTGCACAGGGATCCCAGGCAGCTGAGTCATCGGGATCAGTGGCTCAGGCAGGTAGACGACCATCTGCCGTTCATACTTTCCAGCCAGCACCGTCTACTCAGTCACAACAGAGGCCAGGAGGGGGCCAAACAGTGAGCCAGCCTCCGAGACAGCAGGCCAGAGTTTTTGCTTTGACCGAGGAGCAGGCACAGGATGCACCTGATGATGTAGTTGCAGGTAACTGTTTTATTTCTGGTTATCCTGCATATGTACTGATTGATACTAGTGCATCTCATACATTTATATCTGAGCGATTTGCGTTGATGCATTCTTTGCCTATTGAGTCATTGTCTGCAGTAGTGTCTGTCACGTCTCCGTTAGGAACAGGTTTGATGTCAGTGAAATCTGTTAAATCGTGTATACTGCAGTACGATGGGCATACGATTGAGTTAGACTGTATTGTGCTTGGTTTATCTGATTTTGATTGTATTATCGGTATCGATATGTTAACCAAGTACCGAGCTACAGTTGATTGTTTTCACAAGATTGTTCGATTCAGACCTGAGATGGCTGAGGAGTGGAAATTTTATGGTAAGGGTTCTCGTGCTAGAATTCCTTTGATATCTGCAATGAATATGACTCGATTATTGCAGAAGGGAGCGGATGGATTCCTGGTATATTCAGTTGACTTACTGAAATCGAGCCCATCATTGGCGGATTTGCCAATGGTGTGTGAATTTGCTGATGTTTTCCAAGATGAGATTCCTGGATTGCCTCCGATTCGAGAGATAGACTTCAGCATCGAATTAATGCCAGGAACAGTTCCGATTTCTAGGGCTCCATACAGGATGGCGCCGATCGAATTGAAAGAACTGAAAGAACAGTTGGAGGATTTACTGGCCAAGGGGTACATTAGACTGAGTGTGTCTCCTTGGGGTGCTCCAGTACTGTTCGTGAGAAAGAAGGATGGGTCGATGAGACTTTGTATCGACTATCTGCAGCTGAACAAGGCAACGGTAAAGAATAAATATCCATTGCCTCGTATTGATGATTTGTTTGATCAATTGCAGGGTTCATCTGTATATTCCAAGATCGATCTGAGATCTGGATACCATCAACTGAGAGTCAGGGACTCTGATATCTCTAACACAGCATTCAGAACCAGGTATGGACACTATGAATTTATTGTCATGCCATTTGGTTTGACGAATGCACCGACGGTATTTATGGGATTGATGAACCGCGTCTTTCAGAAATATTTGGATGATTTGTTATCATATTCATTGATGATATCTTGATTTATTCAAAGAATGTGATGGAGCATGCTGATCATCTGAGGACTGTGTTGAGAATTTTGAGGACGGAGAAACTGTATGCTAAACTGTCGAAATGTGAGTTTTGGTTGAAACAAGTAGTATTTCTGGGACACATTATATCGGGAGACGGTATATCAGTTGATCCCAGTAAGGTTGAAGCCGTGATTAGTTGGCCGAGACCTACATCTGTGCCAGAAATTCGCAGTTTTATGGGTTTGGCAGGATATTATCGCCGATTCATTAAAGATTTTTCGAGTATTGCCAAACCGATTACGCAGTTAACTCAGAAGAATGCTCCGTTTATTTGGTCAGAAGACTGTGAATCCAGTTTTCTGGAATTGAAAAAGAGATTGACCAGTGCGCCTGTGTTAACGATTCCTTCAGGTACTGGTGATTTTGTTGTTTATTGTGATGCATCTCACCGAGGATTGGGTTGTGTTTTGATGCAGCGGGGGCATGTGATTGCTTATGCCTCAAGACAGCTGAAACCCCATGAAACTCGTTACCCAATTCATGATCTTGAATTGGCAGCCATAGTCTTTGCTTTGAAGATATGGCGACATTACCTTTACGGTGAGAAATTCGAAATCTATTCTGATCATAAAAGCTTGAAATATCTGTTTTCGCAATCAGAGCTGAATATGAGACAGCGGAGATGGCTGGATTTACTGAAAGACTTTGATTGTGAAATCAAATACTATCCAGGGAAGTCCAATGCAGCAGCAGATGCGCTGAGTCGAAAGGTATGTGCACTATCCTTATCGACGATAGGTGTCTCGAATTTGATAGAAGACTGTTGTTTGTCTGGATTAGCTTTTGAAACAGATTGTCAGCCTCTGAGATTATATACAATTCAAGTTGAACCAGAATTGATATTGAGAATCAAAGAGGCACAGAAGGTTGATCAGAACATACAGAATTTGATTGTTATGATCAGAGCGGGACATCAATCGGAATATCAGGTGAGAAATGGCATTTTGTATGTGAATAATCGTCTTGTTGTGCCAAATGTTTCAGATTTGAGACAGCGAATACTGACAGAAGCGCACAACAGTCGTTTTAGCATTCATCCTGGTGGCAGGAAAATGTATATTGACTTGAAGACCCAATACTGGTGGAAACAAATGAAAGCGGACATTGCTACATTTGTATCAAAGTGTCTGAATTGCCAACAGGTGAAGGCTGAAAGAAAGAAGCCAGGAGGATTGTTGCAAAGTTTGTCCATTCCTGAATGGAAATGGGATCACATTTCCATGGACTTTGTGACGCAGTTACCGAGATCCTCCAGAGGTTGTGATGCGATTTGGGTCGTGATTGACAGATTGACCAAATCTGCATGTTTTATTCCATACAAAATGACCTACAGATATGATCAGATGGCCGATGTTTATGTCAAGGAAGTGATTAGACTGCATGGAGTGCCGAAGTCGATTGTGTCAGACCGTGATCCTCGGTTTACTTCGCACTTCTGGCAGAGTTTGCAGCAAGCTCTCGGTACAAAGTTACATTTGAGTACCGCATATCATTCTCAGACTGATGGACAGTCAGAACGGACAATTCAGACGTTGGAGGATATGCTGAGAGCTGTAGTACTTGATTTTAGCACTAACTGGCAAGATGCATTGCCACTTTGCGAGTTTTCGTACAACAACAGCTATCAGACGAGTATTGAGATGTCTCCATTTGAAGCGTTGTACGAAAAGAAATACAGATTCCCGCTTTATTGGGATGATATCTCTGAAGTTCCTGAGACTGGACCGGATATGATCAGAGATATGACCGAGAAAGTTAAATTGATTCAGAAGAAAATGAAGGCAGCTCAGGACCGACAAGCCAAATATGCCAACCTCAGACGACGACCGTTGGTATTCGAGGTAGGAGAC
The DNA here is from genome assembly GCF_022965805.1 of Primulina eburnea. Taxonomy (NCBI): domain Eukaryota; kingdom Viridiplantae; phylum Streptophyta; class Magnoliopsida; order Lamiales; family Gesneriaceae; genus Primulina; species Primulina eburnea. Next base: position 49,241,288 of record NC_133101.1, on the reverse strand, counting down.
CGAGTATTCCTAAAGATTTCTCCTTTCAGAGGTGTTGTCAGATTTGGCAAGAAAGGAAAATTGTCTCCGAGATATGTGGGTCCTTATGAGATTCTTGAAAAGATAGGAGATCGTGCATATCGACTCGCCTTGCCGCCTTCATTATCTGAAATACATGATGTCTTTCATGTATCGATGCTGAGGAAATATCTTCCTGATGATTCTCATGTGATGCAACCAGACGAGACCGAGCTGGATGAGACATTGAGTTATGTCGAGAAACCGATCCGGATTATCGATCGTAAAGAAAAACAGCTCAGAACAAAGACGATTCCTCTTGTAAAAGTTCAATGGACTCGTCATGGGGTTGAAGAAGCCACGTGGGAGACTGAATTTGACATGAGACAAGAATTCCCAGCATTGTTTCACTGATGTAAAAGTTTATTACATTTCTTGTACATTTTCTGTATATACTCCTTATTGATACGAATGAGATGCCTGTGATTTCGAGGACGAAATCGTATCTTAGGGGGGGAGAAATGTAATGCCCGAGAATTAATCACTGTTAATCAAGGATTATTGACTTATAATTTAACGTGATTACGAAAGGGCCAACTGAGACACGATTTAAGAGAATGTGCGGCTATTTATTTTGAATTTCAGCATGTGTTGCCGAAGCAACACCGCACCCGTGCTCAGGAAGACACCGCACCCGCGGTGCAATTCCAGTAGGGTAGCAATTTTTGAAAAACTGAGACCGCACCCGCGGTGAGAACAAGACCGCACCTGCGGTGCAGGACCGCACCCGCGGTGCTACGTGTTTTGCCAAAATTGTGACACCTCATGACATGCACGCAATGATATATATAGGGTAGGATGCCTTCGAAAAATCAGCAGAAATCGAGAAAAGGTCTGAGGGAATTTGATGAAAATCCTTACGCCTTTTGCGAGAAATCCGTCCGTTAGATTTTGAATCCGACTTCGGTATTGAGTTCCTGGCAATGTAGGCTACAACTGGACGTAAGTTTTACTACGTTTTGACATGTTTTGGAATTATGATATTGTCAAAATTTAATGAAACTCATATATGTTGTTCTTGACATATTAGACATCATAGAATCGAAGTCAGATTAAGAAACAGACTGATTATGGAATTGTTATGAATTTTTAGGGTATATTGATTTATACCAGACAGATTTGAATTGTGATTGGATTACGGATTGTATTGAATATGGATTATGGATTGTAACTGTTATCTGGTGATATGGTATTGACGGGGATACTGAGTTTGTACCATTATGCCGTTGATTTTGAATTAAATCAAGATTGATCAGATTATTATTGATTTGAAAGGTATATTGACATGAGATTATTGATATTGTCATTGCCAGACATATCGTGAGTTCGGGACATCGACTGAGCCAGAAACCGACGAAAGAGAGGTATAAGTCAATGTGGTATTGGGAGATCGACTTGAGTCGGATTATACTTGAGTTTCCCTAAATCACATACTTTACTTTATTGCATTGATATTTGCATTGATTTGACTAATATACTTGTTTTCTTGAATTATAGATAGCAGGTATCAGATGAGTAATCTTGTGACAGAAGTTCCTGATAGTGGTGGAATCGCCACGGGAACATTGCACGATGTCTCAAGATGGGATATTAGCGATAGAGCTACAGTCCATGACGGATAGGTCAGGACACCGGATGTTGGTTATATCGAGTAATTAGGATTGAAATTCTTCTATTACGGAATTCGATATAGGAACACCATATTTGGTTATATCGAGTAATAGGAACAGAGTTCCTTCTATTACGGAATTCGATATAGGAACACTACATTTGGAAACCGGGATCCCTAGACTAGGATTGGGTCTAGTCTGAATTGTAGAATTGTAATTATGTTTTAGATTTTGATACATATTACTGTTACTTGATTACATGCTTTATATTTGTTTATATGATTGCATGTTTCGTTGATTTATATTGTGATTTATTCTCACCGGAGTTATCCGGCTGTTGTCTTGTCTGTATGTGTACATGACAACAGGTGGGACAAGATCAGGGTCCAGGAGATGAGGAGAGATCGTGATAGAGTGGAGACTTCGGACTTGGATGTATATAGGGTTTTGACACTGGATATTTAGATGTTGACCCTTAGTTTATTTTGAATGCATGCAGTACATGACTTGTATTGTATTTTATACTGATATGTATATTAGTTTGATTCCACTACGTTCCGTATTTTTTAAAAAAATTTTAGACCCTGTTTCTAATTGATTAATTAGTTCCAATGATGATTAAGAACTTGATTAGCGTCCGGGTCCCCACAACATTTTCTTAATTACTCCACATAAAAAAAATTGATCTTGTAAGCATTAAGACTCCATATTTTAGTAGTAAATATCTGAAAATCTTCAAATCATTATATATATATATATATATATATATATATATATATATATATATATATATATGTGTGTGTACATATATATAACTAATACTATGTTTTAGGCACCTACATGAAACAAAAGTTTATAGTTATTATACATATTAGATTGTTCTTTTGGCTCATTTACGTAATATCTAGATATATTATATCTTTAAAGTAGATAAAATACTAGTAATGAAACCAATAATGATGGAGAGTTGCTTCACTTTGTTATTACTTTATTAGATTATTATTATTATTATTTTTTGAAGGGTTCGGTTCTATGTTAGAAAATCCTTTCTTCCCTTCTTTTTATAGAGGATTCTTCCTTCCTTAGTAAGGTTATCCGTATAATGATATGACAAGTTGTTTTTATTTCACATCTACTGGGAAATTCTTTCACTATTTCACCTCTCTTAATGTAATATTATATATATCATTTGTCCCCTTGAGCTTTGTAGGGAGTAGGGACGTCTATTATAATAATAATTATTATTATTTTAATTTTTTTTATAAAAATTCATTTTTTTAGTTATTGGCTATGTGTATCCACTTCATCCGTAATATGCCATATATGTGTATGCACGTATAGAAATATATATATATATATGTATGTATGTATGTATGTATATATATATATATATATATATATATATATATATATATATATATATATATATATATATATATATATTCTAGTTTCCTTAATTTATATTTATTGATTTTCTTGATGTGATTAATAATAAATTTTAAGGCCTTACAAATTATATGACATGAATAAATCATATTAGGCAAAAACTTCTATGAGACCGTCTCACATGTCGTATTTTGTGAGACAGATCTCTTATTTGGGTCATCCATGAAAAAATATTACTTTTTATGCTAATATGTAAATATCATAAGGGTGACCCGTCTCACAAACAAAGATTCGTGAGACTGTCTCACAAGAGACCTATTCGTTATATTAATGCATTTTCCATGAAAATGCCAACAATAACTGGATTTCATTGTGTATAAACAAAATTCTTCTTAAAACTGGTCAGATTTGATGTGATTTGAATTTGGATAATACCAAAAAAATTCATAACAAATTTTTTTAAATTGTTATCCTTCTGCCATCTTTATATGTAATTGTTTGATTAAATGACAAATTTATTTATTTTTTATTTAACATATTTTATTCTTGAGATCTATCATTATAGTTGTCATTAATATTAAACAATTTTTTATTCAACAATATTATATTTTTCTATTTATAAAATTAGGATCAGGTTAAATATTTAATTTTGAAATAATTTATTTCATAGAATTTAAATTTGAATATATTTTATTCGTTTATATTAGTTAATCAATTATATAAAAGTTTATGTAATTTGTATAATACAAATATATAATTAAAATTATATTAAAAATATATGATAAAATTTTTTTAATCATACGAGTAATATATTTTAAATATTGATTTTTGTAAAAAAATAATTAAATTATTGTAATAGAATTTTAAAATTTCAGATTCAAATTTTTTTTTTTCAAACAAAAAATTAATTATAAATAAAATTTTAAAATTCAAACTAAACACAAAATACTTCCAAATTGATGAATTTCCGAATTCCAATTCTATTTTAAAATCCATTTCTACCATTTTATGCATCCAATCACATTGCGAATGATTACGGAGTTTAAGCCATAGAATTTCGACGCTAGCAGAGAATCGAAGGGGAAGTCCGAAGTTTCTCCTGTGGCAGAAAATTCCCGGCTGAAACCCGAGCTGCAAATTGGTTCTTACTGGATTTTGGCTTTGGATTCCGGCAGAACTTTAAAGTAATGAGGTGGTAATTTCTGAGTTGGAGTTTGAATTTAATCTGAATTAGGAATTTGAGTCGAATTTTGGGCTGAGGCTTATGCATATGTTCTTGTGTGTTCGGAAATTGAAGTAATAGTCCAAATGGGAGTTTTACTAATTTAAGTTAGCTGTAAAAGGGTTTGGAATCACACTATTTGGATTTAAAATGAGCAAGATATGCTTAAGTTTTAGAAATGGGTCCAAAAGTTGAATTCACCTAGGGGCGGTGCACTGGTGCTGCGTTCATACGAAATATGACAAAAAATCCATAAAATTTCGAATTGGCTTTCAAATGAAAGTTTTTGATCATTTAGTTAACTTTCATTTGGCACAGGTCTTGCGTGTTTTGGATTGGTATCGAGTGAGTTTTGCAAATTTATATAGACTACACAATCTGTCAAATTCAGGACATGCGAAAATTAAACTTGTAACTTGCAGATAGTTTTTGGGCCATTGATTGAATTTATTTGACAAAACTTTGTGAAGTTGAATGGTTGGGCTCAGTGTTCGTTGGATCGGGAACGGCCACTACCGTGCCAAAGTTTAAGGCGATAACATTGTATAGAATCTTTTAATGTTAGTTAATTCAAGATTCTAAGTGATTCAGAATTTCAATTCTCGAAGTGGAAAGTCAGGGCGCTAACTGTTTGTATTTTTCACTGGGATAAAAGCTTTACAAAATATTTTTTTCCTGTATATATTCTGAAAAACAATTGTTAATTGATGATCTGATAGTGGACTTGATATTGTTTTTAAGGATTAATAGAATTAGATAATATCACTTCTGTATATCTGTGCAGACAAATATTCTAATACTGGTTGGCAGTTCCAATTCTCAAAACTTAGTTCAGTTAATTGACCAAAAGTCATATATGAAACGTTGAGATAGAACAAAATTGAGTAAGCTGATTCACAGAGCTATCAGATTGACCTATCCTGTATGCGTCTTTCCTCAAATAAAAGAAATTAAAGTCATGGTCCTGAAATAAATCTAATTTTTAAGTCGTAAAACATATATAACGATGACTTAAGCTTCACAATCCCAGAAACTCACAAAACACAGGCAATTAAATATCAGTTGCAAGTTGTTTCATGCCATCTCAATATAGTCGAACAAAATGCAGGTATCAGAGTATTTTTATTATATATTAGATTAATGTGTTGCGAATAATGGTGATCATATAAAAGCGGTGTATCTAGGTTGAAAACACGAGAAAGAAGCAACTTTTTTTGCCATTCTTGTGAATTTATTAGCACTCATATATAAATTGTATTAAATATTAATCTAATAAAAGCTTTTTGTATTTCCTGTAGGTTTTTTCTTTTGTAACCATTGGAATGGATGGAAGACGTGTAAAGATGCAAACTACCATGTCAAAACATGCATTCTTTGATCTCTCTCATGTTTCGCCTTTGGTTTTCTTATATCTTCTTAAAGAATGTTATGCTTATGGTAAATTCAGCCGGCCTTCTGAACTTGTTTCTGATGAGTATGTCTCAATAATTATCTTTTCTGAATTTTACATGGCTTGAAGAGGAAGTAACTAAATATAGGTTGCTTCATGTCTATTATATAGACAGGACAGGATATTTTAGCTTTATAGGTGGGAATATTGAACTTAGAATTTTGACCTTCATCTAGTTGAAAAAGGTAGCTGACTGATTATCGTGCATTTTAGTGATTAGTTTTGTTCAACAACTTAATATTCTTTTCATCAAATATTCACATTTCTTTGTTCCTTTATTTATTTTTTTTCTGATTGGCTTGTGATTAGTCTTTATTTTTTGTAGAGTCAGTGGGCTACTTCAAATTATGCTCAGAAACTTCTTCGAAGTTTTTCAACCAGTCAGATATCAATAGATTCTATGATTCAAATTTTTGGTTTGCTGTTTATTGTAGGCATTTTTAGCTAATTCTTAATGTTCCTTATCATACATTTCCGTAAACCCTTATTTTTTAGGTAAATAAAAAAAACTTTGAGGTAGACTATTTTTTAATATTTTGAACTAAGTAAAGTGAATTTAGGTGCTAATGCCAGTTTGTCAATAATTTGTTTTTGTTATAACAAGTGATTACGAAGTGAGCTGGCAATAATACCTTTCAATGATATGAAATGGCAATAGTGCAATACCTTTTTCATTCTCAACTCTTTGGTCACAAACAATGGATAAATTAACGAATAAATTAACTTAAAATTTTAAGATTATGAAGCTATACGAAAATTTGAAGTCAGAGTGTAATGTACATCTGGTTGCCCTTTATTTTTGTGTTTCATTTCTACAGTTTGTTCAAGGATGGAAAATTCATTTGCAGGAACATGCAAAGCAGCTGTGAAGTTCCGTGCTTTACAGAAACAAGTGCACCTAGTTCTGCTCAACAATTCTCAAGCTGGACCAGCTACTTTTATTGCTTGTTGCATCTGCATAATGCCCTTAGTTGATTCATATCCTGATGGCTTCAGTCATTTGGTACTATCTGCACTTCGCCATTTCCTAAAATCGGGATATTGTGGTGAAGACGTTCAGAAGGCAAAAGTTTATGTTGCCAAAATGTTTGTGGGTTTTGCTGGAGGAAGTATTCTAATTGATGAAGGGATTCTAATTAAAGTAGTTCAAACTTTTTTCGTCAATTTAGTAGATATTGAAATTGCTATGCTTAATATTCACATGGAGGGAAATAATAAAATGGAGACGGGAAAAGAAGTGGTTGAGAAATATGTTTTCAGGTTGATAGAGTTTCAGTCATATTTGACTGCTGTTGATCTGTTGATACAATTCGCTATCCGCGAGCCTGGAGACTCGTTGCTACTAAAAATGATGAAAGGTCAACAATTCAAAGCAGCGGAAAAGTGGGCCGCATTTTTGGGGAAGCCAACATTGTGCTTACTTGTTCATGAATATAACCACCAGAAGCTCATGCAACCTGCTTATGCTGTTATAAAGAAGTATAATTTGCGTAATGAATTCCCAGAATTATATCTTCAGGGGAAAGAAAGGCAAGCTAATCTGTTAATTGCTCCGGGTCCCAATTCTTAATTTATGCTGAGCATAGTCTCCCAGACTCAGGATGACAGTTTTGTACATGATTGCAGCTCGCTGAAGAAGCTAGCAGAAAAAGGTGTCTGGGAGATAGCAGAGGCTAGAGCAAAGGGTGATGGGCATCTTCTCAAGTATTTGGTAGGTACCATGAATACAAAATGATGGAACATTTTTTTTTTTTGGATCATAGGTGGAGTAGCTTACTGAAATTTCTCATTCACTTCTAGTGGAGGTTAAAATAACTTGTATCCTTTATTACGACATGATACAAGCTTGGTATTGTTCTTTTGGAAATGTAAGTTATGACTTACTATCAATAATAACTTTTTAAAACAATTGAAAAATAAGGAAAAACAGCATTTGTTACTGTCCAGAAGATAAAGCTCTTAGTGTATTTTTCTGGTACAGGGAACTTGTACTATGATTGCAACATATGAATGCATAAATGGTCACATTCCCTGTTACAGAATTCCATTTACAAGTTTCTCAATAAAACTAGGTTTAAAATGTGAACTGTGCGCTGAACTACATACATTACTCATATTTGTTATAATTGTTAGGTTTATTTAGCGATGGAAGCTGGCTATTTTGAAAAGGTTGAAGAGCTTTGTGTGCGCTATTCCCTTGAAGGATTCTCGAGGTTCAAAGGTATGCCAATACAGTAGAAAGGTTAAACTTTTTCCTGGTGGTGTTACTTCAAACTCCTGGCAAAAACCTGTCAAGAGTCATCAAGGTCTGAAATTGGGAACTCATATTCTGTGTCCTCCACCCACTTTGTAGGTGTACCCTTGTTTTTAATAAATGCTTCTATTATGAATTTTCCTTTTTCTTTGAGTGAATCAGATGCAGGCATTACCAAGATTCTCTACTAGCCACCTTTTGACTAGTAATATTAATTAATTCCTGAAGTTGGAATACAATCCTATGTGATGCATCTGAACAAATAATGCGGAATCTTGTTTAAGTGGATTGCATGAAGTGAGATATTTCGTTTCTAACAGTGATTATTTACTTGATATTCCAAATGTTACTGAAAGCTCTCTGAGTATATTTGGATAATATAAACATTATCTATCAAGTAGACAAGTACAGACATATTTTATGCTAACTCAAAATCTCAAACCGTTGGATGATAAAATTTTGGAGGCAGTGATTCCAGGCTACTTATTATACCAGGTGATGACCAACGGGTGGGTCGTTGTGATTCTTGCTATGGGGACCCGGACGCTAATTCATTTCTTAATCATCTTTGGGATTAATTTGATCAATTATGATAAACAGGGTCTAATTTTTTTTTTATACAAATGCGACGTAATGGAATCAATCTGATATACATATCGAAAGTAAAGTACATGTCTTGTAATCAATACATTAAAATCAAACTAGGGTTCAACTACTATATATCAAGTGCTGAAGCCTATCTACTTCTGATCCGGATCTCCACGCTAACTGTCCTCTCATCCTCCTCTTGACCCTGATCCTGTCCCACCTGCTGTCATGCACACATACAAACACAACAACAGCCGGATAACTTCGGTGAGAATAACATTCTCAGTATAAATAATGTATACATGCAATCATATATCAGATATAAAAGCATGAAATAGACATCAATAACATGTATCAAAATCTGAAAGACATGAATCGATATAAATCTGTAAATCAACTAGTGACTCGTTAACTCAGACTCGACTCATCTCTAATCTAGGGATCCCGGTTCTTGGACATTGGCACACTATATCGAATCTCTGCAATAGAAGCCGACGCAACATCGATATAAACCAAACATCCAGTGTCTTGACATATCCGCCAAAGACTTGGCATATCCGCCAATGACTAGGCATCTCCGCCCATGACTCAATACCCGCTTTGCTATAACTCAATAGACTAAACATATCAATCTCATGAATTGCAAGATCATGCAATAAAATGTTGGTTTTTGGGAAACTCAAGTCCAATCTGACTCGAGTTGATCTCCCGGTTAACATTGATTTATACCTTTCTCTCTGTTGATCTGACGAAGTCGAAGTCTCGAATTCGAAGCCTGTCAATACCCAATCTGGCAATGACAATATCGAATATACTGTATCAATATACAACTCAAATCAAGACATCTCAGTCTTATCAAATTCTGACGGCACAACAGTATAACTCCAAAGTACCGGTAATACAAATCAGTATATACCAATCCCAATAACTCATAATCAATTGATAAACATAATCTGATACCAAATCTGTATAATTTCAATCATATTAAATCTGATAAATCATAACAATTCCATACGGTATTTGTTCTTCAATCTGGTTTCCATTATACGATGTCTATTATGTCAAGAACACCATATATGAATCATATATGATTCCTTCAATAACATATTTTAAAATCATATCAAAACGTAGTAAAACTTACGTCCTTGTGAAGCCTGTGTCAAGAGGAGTCCGGTACTGAAGTCGGACGGATGGATCTTGTATAATCACAAATCTAAGAAGTGTAAAGGCATAAGGATTTCTACGAACTTTTCTCGTTCCTTTTCTTTTCATCTGAAGGAATTGAAGGAAATGGATATATATATATATATACATCAAGTTGCATGTCAAAGAAACATGGCTTATTCTTCTTGAATTTCAGTCGGCGCTCGAGCGGTCAAAAACTACCGCTCGGGCGCGGAACGTTCTGTCCGAACCTCAACTTGACATACACTGGCGATCGGGCGGTCATTTTCTACCGCTCGGGAGCCAGACGTTCTGCCCAAATATTAAGCTTGTGGTGCACTGGCGCTCGGGTGGTCATATTCTACCGCTCCGACGCCAGACTTTCTGTCCGATTATTGCATAACTCATATGCTTTACCCAATCTAGTCTCGGAGTAGTCCAACTATAATCACATCAATTCAAAATCCATAATCTCAGATTAACAGAATACAAATCTCGAGTATTACACTTGCTGAGTTTGTTTTCATATGTGAATCGCATAGTTCCTTCCACCACCACATTTTTTTTTATTTTTTAAGATTTTTTTCCTCACCAAGATTTTCATTTTTTTTAATAGAACTCGTGGTAGATGCTTTCCCAAGCCGCCATTTGCAACTGCATGAATTATTTATTAAGGAAGTGATTTTGGTTGATGAAGTCCATGGTTTGCGCAATGCAAGTTGCTACTTTGAGGAATGCAAAGTTGTTGGTGTTGACTGTGAATGGAAGCCTAATTATGAAAAGGGGAGCAGTCCAAATAAGGTATTTTCTGTTTATCCCTTGCCTTTTAACAAGTAAGTTTACTTTCTTCCATCAAAGCACCACTGTTTTGGCTTTCTTGATAATGGGCTAATATTTGCTCATCGTTACTATCAAACCATAAATGTTATTTAGCTCTGGAAAGATAACATGAGGCAACTGAAACATATCAAACTCCTTCGATTCTGGGAAAAAAACATTCTTTATGTTTAACTTCACTCTCCATCTTTCCTGCTTCTTTGCTTTCAAGGGTTTGTCTTCTTGTCTGACGTCTCTTTGTTCCTAACTAGTAAAAGTGGGCCTCTGTTTGTATCATGAGTTTGCTTCTATTTGTGTTTTTGTTTACAACGTTGCTATAACTCCTTTTATGGATTCAACTTTTCTGATGATTGCTCTATAGAAACCTTAGGAGTTTGAAAATTAGATCTACTACATATATCATCTAGGTTTCCTCATCTACTATGTTGAAACAATATATTATTCCACCTGGAAGTATATTATCCTACTTTATCGATATTCAATTATTATATTCCTAACAGTTAGGATATTAAAATTTGATTTGTTTCCTTGTAGATTTTGGTGTACTGATTTTCATAAGGCTTTCATCGATTATCATTCCAATTATTATATATTTTGCTGCTAATTCCAGGTTTCTATCATGCAAATTGCCTCTGACAAAAAGGTTTACATATTTGACCTCATCAAGCTCCATGAAGATGTTCCAACTGTCCTAGATGAGTGCCTTTCCAGAGTATTGCAATCTCCGAGCATTTTAAAACTTGGTATGGGAATATGTTTGATTATAGTGCTACCTTATTTAGAAGAAGAAGCTGCAAGGAATAAATCGGTATACTAATATAAAGTAAATGATATTTGGTTCTCGAATAAAAAAGAAAAAGAAATATTAGATTTGGTTCTTTCAGGTGATTGCTGGAATACTGGGTACTTCCTAATGCTAACACATACTGAACTAGCACCAAATTTTTTAAAATGCTTTTACTTACTTGTTTTATTGCCAATGGCATGAGCCACTGTTTTCTGTTCAAATGCTGATTTTGGTCACTGATTTTGTGCCTAGGGCAATATGGTATGGTAAAATTTACTGCAGCTATGGTCAATGTAATTTGCAGGCTACAATTTCCAGTGCGATATAAAGCAGCTTGCTCATTCTTATGGAGAATTAACTTGTTTCAAACACTATGATATGCTACTTGATATCCAGAATGTGTTCAAAGAACCACGTGGTGGACTTTCTGGTCTGGCTGAGGTAATTTTACGAGCTATCACGCATGATTGTTCTTGTTCTAGCCCTCAACTTCTTGTAACTGGCAGTTAAGAAATTTTGGAACCTAAAATGTCCCTTTCATTCTGTTCCTCAATGATTTGATCTAATTATCAATTGTCAAGTAACTTTGTTTTATGTTGTTCTTGGAAATAGAAAATATTGGGAATTAGTTTGAATAAAACGAGACGAAATAGCAACTGGGAGCAGCGGCCTTTAAGCCAGTATCAGGTAGTTCTCTTATTTTTCATATAGTCTGTATCTTACATGCCATACTGTTGAATATATCTGACCATTGTCATATTGTTTCGATTGTCGATAAGGCATTCTGGCTTCGTTTGGTTGGTGATACTGAAAGATGGAACTTTTACCCATAGTATAATATTGCATTTTTAGCCATTATGAAAAGAAAAAAACTGAGAATGTACTTCCAGCTTGATGCCATCATCATAAATAAATATCAATCTGAACAATAAATGTTCGAAGCAAATAAAGGGCTTATATGAAGATGCTGATGTTGATTGATCTAGTTGGTGGATAAGTTAGATGAAAAAATTTATTCCTGTCTTCTTTTATCAATCAATTTGCAGATTAAGTTCTTATAAAGTTGCTTGAATTTCAGAAGTCCATATATAGTTTCTCAATTTTTGAACACCAATGCAGCTAGAGTATGCTGCTCTTGATGCTGCTGTTCTCATCCACATATTTCAGCATGTGGGCAGCCACACCTCGCCAGAAGGTGCCCCCGATGGACACGCCAAGATAGAATGGAAATCATACATTGTATGGATTCTTGAAATTTCTCTAAGCATCTATGTGTGCTCATGCATATGAGTGTGTTCCTCCCCTCGTTGGATATTTTTTAATAAGTGCTAATTGCTGCATGAGAATTTTATTTTTCACTGTTACAATTTGAATTCTGTCACACATTTGCCTGGCCAGTCTGGCGTGACTTGATACACTTTTATTTATATTTCTAGATTAATAACGGAGAGTTTTAATGATCCTTTACTAGCTACTGGCATCTTAACTTTTAGGAATGTGAAACATTTTATCAAACTAGAAATCCAACAATTATTTTAAATTTACGTGCACAAGCTTTTGTGTGCTGAAAAGCCGTTAGCATGTGCATGCCTACGCCATGAAAGTATTTATGCATGGCGTGTCTGTGTACATGTATGATCTGATAATCACGATACATTTATATCAAGAAGTTATGCCACACTAGGCGTGAGTATACTCGATTAGGGGCTCATATGAAAATTTCTGACTGATTCCTTCTATTTTTACAGATTTCGCATGTGGACAGCTCAAGAGCACCTAGAAAGAACATTGGTTTTCGGGAGGATAGGAGTTTCGGATGAACAGTCTTCCAGATACATTCCTACTCGTGAGGATTTTCCTGCTGAAGAATATGTTTCGAGTCACCTATTCTCCTTTTTTCCAATCTTTGAAAAATTCTTATGCTGCTGGAATAAAAGTATTAGCGAGAGACTTGTATGCCAAAGATCTTACTGAAAATGTACAGTTATTCACCATAGCAGTAGCTTTTTTACTCACTGCGAAGTCTTTTATTCTCAAATATTTTCTTATGCTGTGTGTGGCTGCCTATCTATATATATGTGTCAATGTGTGTGTGTGTGTGTGTGTGTGTCTCTCTCTCTCTCTCTCTCTATACACATGTATATCTCTATATACACAAAACTACAGGGATAGTCAAATTATGCTACATTGTCGAAATTCTGAGGGGACTTGGTCATTCAATCTTAATTATTTTGTTACATGGCACCATTTTATTTTATTTTTATGTAGAAGAGGGAGTTTTGTCCAGTCTGAATTAAATTAATATTTCATTTTTATTTTTATCTGAAGGCAACTAATGATTCATAAGTGAAGTTTTCTCAAATTTTCTTCACATTTAAATTGAAAATCGAGAAATATAGACGTAAAATTAAATATTCACCAAGTATATATGTTTGTTGGAATGGTTGACAGGGTTGAAATCACAAGAGAGGTCTAAGCCTCTAAGCAATGGGTAGGTCTTCACATGTAAGATGGTCTTGCGCATCTCTATCCTTGAGTTTGAGTTGAATCAATACGCATATAAATCAGCACAATTCTCTTATGCATGCTTCTGTTGATTTTTATTCCGTTCATATGTAGTTAATTTCCTTCGTTTCTTGATCGATTTATTTTTTAATTGAATTTTGGAACATGGCGACACTAGATCGATTGGACGAAATTCTCTCCAAAGTTGCCCTACAAGATTATCATATCGTGTCGAGTTTCTTTAACATTTGATGCAAGGTTTGATAATTCGAATGCTGAATTTTGATACCAAAGTAGGAAAATTTGTTCACATATCACGTTAGAATAGGTTTCCAGCAAGCCAACTTGTGGCTAGGCTTTTATTGACTCTAATATAAAACAATCTTTATTTTAATAATATTTTACGATTTTATTCGATTATAACATTATACTTTATTTGTATACTCATGCAAGCTGCATAAATAAAGTTCTTGAATATACAATAGGTACCATGAGGTCTGCGTCGCAAAGTAAGATCATGAAACTCATTAGAAAGTGTACCGTATATTCTGAACACGTTCCTAGTCGAATCAGCCGCCTAAAACAAGGATAAATGTCGCTCGAGCTCGAGACTAGAGCATGTGACGTAAACGCCCTGTTTCATTGACTAGGGCATCGAGATGTCCATTCACATAGATGAGTGATCATATGAAAGCAAGAACGAACAACTATTCTACTCAAGCTTGCTGTTACGCTGCTAAAATCACTACTCGTATTCAAATATCAAAAGCTCACTCTTATCAGATATATCAATAGCAATCAAGGCTATATTTACGAGCTTGTTAGCACTTTGAAATCATTGTTAGATTCATTCAGTCGTGTTAAATTCAGTCACGCACTGTAAAAGTTTTTGTGAACTAAGAGTTTCAGTTTTGGTAGTGTTAATTCCAAACTGAAGTGGGTTAGTACAAATTTGATCAAAGGTTTTTAGTGGAAATCCTATCGTCGTGATAGAAGGGGTGGTGTAGGAGTTATTCTATTCTCCGAACATCCAGAAACAAACCGTGTGCATTTTACTTCAGTTATTACTATTAGTCATTTATTCTATCTCTCAGTCAGTTTACTTCCGCAACTGTTGTTCAGTTAAACTGATTGTTATCGACTGACGAGATACCGAGTGTCAGTTTGTCACTAAACTGAACCCAATCTTCGAAAAATATATATAATCCGTGAGTGTTTATTCAACCCCCCCTTCTAAAAACTTATCACCTTCTAACCGATCCTTTCAAGTGGTATCAGAGCGGTTGAATCTCGTCTCAGAATATTTCTACTCAAACTGATTATCATGGCATGTTTCAATAAAATCACTATGTTTTCCAAAGAAGACTTCGATGATTGGAAAATCAGGATGCAGGCTCACTTAGCTGAACAAGATGATGACATGTGGTATGTCATCAGTGAAGGTCCGATGAAAATATTGAAAGCCAACACAGCAGTTGCAATCACCGATGGGGCACCTCATATAATTGAAAAGCCCGGAGATGAATGGACATGCTGAGGATAAAAGAAAAGCAAATTTGGACAATGTGGCAAAGGATATACTGTACAAAACGCTGGATAAAGTAACTTTCAGCAAAATCAAGATGTGTAAGACAACTAAGGAAATTTGGGAAAAGCTGATCCAGCTTTGTGAAGGAAATGAACAAACTAAAGAGAATAAACTTTCTGTTGCTGTTCAGAAGTTTGATAACATCAAGATGAGAGCTGGAGAATCGATACATGAGTATGATGAAAGAGTCAGCTGTATCATCAATGAGCTAAATGCACTTGCAAAAGTGTATACCAACAAAGAAGTTGCATTAAAAGTGACCAGAGATCTTCCCAAGGAGTGGGACGTTAAGACCATGGCAATGAGGGAGCCCAAGGATCTAAACAAGGTTGAGCTTCATGACCTATTCGCTGATCTGAAGGCCTATGAGTTTGAGCTGCAAACTCGAGAAGGAGAACCTTCTACTCCAGCAGCCACAACAGCCTTAGCTGCTGTCAGAACAGAACCAACTGGTTCAGTCGAGAAGGTTGCTGATCAACTGAGCAATGATGCTATGTTATTATTCATCAAAAAATTTGGAAGTTTTATGAGGAAGAATCAAGGGAACTTCCAGAAGCATTATCAGAGAAACAATTCTAAAGAAGAATCAAATGCTTGCTACAACTGTGGCAAATCCGGTCACTTAATTGCTGACTGTCCCAAACCCAAGAAGGACAATCAAGGCTCGACTGAAAGAAAAAAGAAGTCATATGAGCACAAAAGGAGATCCAAGGATGATAAGAAGTCTTCCAGGAAGAAGCATGAGGTGCTCTTAGCTGAAAAAAGTAAATCTAAATGGGCAGAAACTAACAGCGAGGAGTTAGAGCCAGAAACCTCATGCAGTTCCAGTGATGGTGAAGAGGAAGTGAAGTGTCTAATTGTGAGAACCCGGAAATTTCGACCGAAGCAAATCAAGTAAGTAATATGAAAATTACTTAGAATAAGTTCAACAATTTTCAGTTTCAACTAAACAACTTGAATAAAACTTAAATTTCATCAAATTTAACTCGAGAAAGTAGATTCTAAGCTCGAGGAATAGTTAATCGGGATGCCAAGATACAAGTAACCACATCCATCGAAGTATTGTCACGGGAGGAGTAAAACCCCAGCTTAAGGACTCGATCTTTCAGCTCAAAGCAGCTCAACCAAGCTTGTCCTAACATGACCAAAAAGGGAGCTAAAAGAGGAACTAAAGCTTGGACAAGTTAATGTGCAAGAAGCAACCGTTGAGATAACCAAGGAAGAAGCTAAGGGATGAGCTAAAGGTTAAGACAAATTAAGTATGCAAGAAATGAACTTTGAGATAATCCATGAAGGAGCTAAGGGAGGATCTAAGAGACTAGAACACATTAATGATGCATGAAATGACTCATGGTGCTTGGTATAGCCTTGACCATCATTATGATAGCAATTATATTATTTCTTGGGCTACAAGGGTCAACCATGGGGAACCAAAGGGGCAAGGATTACTCTATAAATAGTGCTCAAGGTGTGATAGAAAACCATTCCATAAAACCTTAATTTCGGCTCTCCCCTCACCCAAAACCATTTTGCCGAGCTCAAGGAAGAAGAAGGAAGGATTTTTCGTGCAGTCCAGAGTTGCCATCCTGTGTCGAGGTGCTGCCGGAGTGAAGATAGTGTTTGTGAAAAATACGTCGAAGTGCTGCAGAAATTTCGAGGGACAAATTTGTGCCAAAGTCTGCAATTTCGAATCTATCTCCAAATCTGTAAGTGGGCTTTTGATATATATTCGTTTGTATTTTTAAACTTGAATATGTATATATTGACATGCATGTATGTGTGTCTTCATTTTCAAAAATTGCTATCTGTTCTATTTAAAATTTCGATCGATTATGTGTTTTATTCTATGCTTCGAAATTCTTTGATTCCGTTGAATCCGTCTGAAACTCTGAAATCTGAAAATCTGAAAAGTTCTGTCTGTTATCTCTGAATTCTGTTGCACTGTTACGATTCTAATTTGAAATGGGACGAGAATTGTAATCTGTCAGGCCGACATTGGTGGGTATAAAACCATGTTCTGTTCTGGCCCGCATTGGTGGGTATAAAACCATGTTCTGGCCTCACCCCTTAGAGGACTAACATATTGGGGACAATTTGACCATGGAAATGAGATGAGTAATAGTGTTCTAGTCTGTTCTGATATGTTCTGTTCTGAATCGATCTGTTTCTGAATTGCTCTGAATCGTCTGATAACCTCTGTCTCATTTTTGTTTCGTTTCTGTTATGATGAGTTAAAAGTAATAAGATTTGAAAGTTTGTTAAATAAATGTTTTAAAGATTAAGTTCTATATGTATCATTGGAAATCGATCGACCCCCACTTGCTGAGTATTTCCCAAAACACTCACCCCTTACAAATTTCAGATAAAAATGAGGAGCAACTGAATGAAGAAGAGCAAGATGCTTTCTGGGTTGGTGAATCGAAGATCAAGATCAGAACTCAAGATTTTGCTTTCCTTTCGTTTCCGCTATTTGAAACTCTGATGTATTTTATTTCATTGTCATTGTAAGACAATACTTTATTTATAAAAAGACTGGTTTGATTTGATACGAGGCTTTATTGTTTTCAATTTAATTGTTAAACAATGCCGGATGTCACCAACGCTTCGGACACGGGGCGTGACACTAATGGCTGGTGATACAAAAGTGAAGTCAAGCAGTCAACAGGTATTTGACTTCAGCTCAACTGATTTCATTAGAGAAGAACTCATTTCAACTCTTCATGACATGGTTAATGAGTACCACAAGCTTGCCTTATCTTTTGAAAAGCCAGAGCAAAGCAAACTGATCCCATAGACAATAACTAAAACTGATGAATCAGTTGATGAGTTGAGTCTAAAAAAGGAGATTGCTGAGCTAAATGCTGAAAGAATCAGGAATCAATCAATGATTCGAAGTTGATGCTTGAAAATTCAAAGCAAACTGAGCTTATTCAGGCATGGAAAAATCATCTGCTGCATTAACTGAAATACAGAACTCACAAAAATCAGTTACTGATATAACTGGTTCAGGGTTTAGTAACCAAGATGAAATTTCTTCCAATGATACTCGACCAAAACTAAATATGGATATAGGGAAATACATTCACTTTGTCAAATCAGTTGTGGTACAAGAACAAACTGAGCCAAGTAAACTGGTTGAACAGCCTACTGAAAGTACGAACAAGGCTAGAAGATATGGTATTGGTTATAGGCCAACAGTTTTAACTAACTCACGCAGTCAGTCGTAAAAAAAATTCAGCATAAATTATTCAAATGGCTACTCCAATTACTCTAACAACAAGCCAGTTCAGAAAAGATATCGGCTGAACAATCAGTTGAACAAAGCTAAATCACATGTTGTCTCATCTGCACACTACACACGAAGCACACACAAATCGAGAAAGACCATCTGGAATACAGCAAGTGGACATTCAGTGAGACTAATCCAAGTCTAGGTTCCTAAAGGACTAATCTGTTTAGGACCCAAATAGAAATAGGTACCAAAATTATATCTTGTGTGTGATTGCAGGTAACAGGTACAAGCAAGGAATCAATCTGGTACTTGGATAGTGGATGCTCACGACACATGACGGGAGATGCAAACTTGTTATCTCAAATGATCAAGTACACTGGACCAAACATCAGATTCGAGATAATTCTAAAGGTAAAATTGTGGGTAAGGGTAAGCATATCCATGGTAACTTTATCATTAATAATGTTTTATTAGTTGAGAATCTCAAGTATAATCTGATTAGCATCAGTTAGTTATGCGATAATGGATTCTTAGTTCAGTTTGACAAACATTCTTGTTCAGTCAGAAACTCAACTGATGAGGTCATCCTAACTGGCAAACGGTGTGGAAACTCTTACAAAGTCAGTTGGAATGATCAACCTTATGCACCAATATGTTTTATTGCTTCAAAATCTTCTAAAAACCGGTTGTGGCATAAGAGATTAAACCACCTGAACTTTAAATCTATTGCATATCTGAGTAATCACGATCTTGTCACTGGTTTGCCCAAAATGGATTTACCAAAGATAAAATTTGTTCAGCATGTCAGTTTGGTAAAAAAGTAAAATCTTATTTTAAAAACAAGGGCCGTAAATCTTCTTCCCGATGCTTAGAGATGTTACATATGGATCTATTTTGTCCAATACCAGTCATGAGCTTAGGAGGAATGAAATACACCTTGGTGGTTGTGGATGATTTTTCAAAATTTACTTGGGTTATTTTTCTCAAATCTAAAGACCATACAGCTGCACAACTGATTAAGCTTTTCAAAAAACTATTAAATAAGAAATAATTTGGAATTGATAGAATCAGATCCGATCAAGGAACTGAATTCATCAATCAAATTCTATCAAATTTTTTAGAAAAAGATGAAATTAAGCATGAGCTCTCAGTAGCTAGAACTCCTCAGCAAAATGGTGTAGCTGAGAGGAGAAATCGGACCCTTGAATCTGCTAGAAGAATGCTTGCTGATTCTGGTATTTCTCAAAGGTTTTGGGCAGAGGCAGTAAACACTGCGTGTTATACTCAGAACAGATCAATGATTAATAAAAATTATTTGAAAACACCTTATGAGATCTGGCATGGACGAAAAAGTGTGGTTTCATACTTCAAAATATTCGGCTGCAGATGTTTTATTCTTGACAATGGCAAAAACCATTTAAAAGCCTTTGCAGAGGTAATATTTCTGGGATATTCTTCAGTCATAAAAGCTTATAGAGTTTTTAACAAGAGCACACTAAATGTTGAAGAGTCTATACATGTTGTTTTTGATGAAACTATACTAACTGATAAGCCAACTGATCCAGTTGAGCTAGTTCATCGATTTACAAATATCAGTTTGGAGGATGATCATGAAGAAGAAAATCATATCAATCGAAACATCCTTCAAACACCTGAACCTGAAATTGTGGATCAATCAGTTGAACAGAAGTTGTTCCTGAAAGTCAGTTGGTAGAGCAAATAAATGATATCAGTTACCAACTGAAACAGCTCCAACTGAAAGTGAAAACATTCAGTTGCCTACAGAAGTAGTTGCTGATACAGAAGCAACAAATGCTGAACTCAGATGGAAGAAATCATATCCTCCAGAATTGGTGATAGGTAATCCATCTGACCCGGTAAGAACAAGAAATAAAATGCTCAATTTATTTATTCATTCAGCTTTGGTATCGCAATTGGAACCGAAGAAAACTGATGAGCTCTTGCTGATCCAAACTGGATAAATGCAATACAAGAGGAGCTGAATTAGTTTACCCATAACAATGTCTGGAACCTAGTTCCAAGACCAGTTTCAAAAACTGTTATAGGTACAAAATGGGTGTACAGGAACAAACTGAACGAAGATGGTTCAGTTGTGCGCAACAAGGCGAGACTGGTAGCACAAAGATAAAGGCAAGAAGAAGTAATTG
This sequence comes from Primulina eburnea, assembly GCF_022965805.1. NCBI lineage: Eukaryota > Viridiplantae > Streptophyta > Magnoliopsida > Lamiales > Gesneriaceae > Primulina > Primulina eburnea. Next base: position 49,220,440 of record NC_133101.1, on the reverse strand, counting down.
ACTATGATGAAACATATGCACCAGTTGCTAGACTGGAAGCTATCAGAATATTCCTTGCCTATGCATCATTCAAGAATTTCAAAGTCTACCAGATGGATGTAAAGAGTGCATTCCTAAATGGTCAGTTGCAAGAAGAAGTCTATGTTGAACAACCTCCATGTTTCATCAATCATCATTTTCCTGATCATGCCTACCATTTGAACAAAGCCTTATATGGTCTTAAACAAGCTCCAAGAGCTTGGTATGAAACTCTTTCAAAATTTCTAACTGATTACGATTTTTCTGTTGGATCATTTGATAAGACATTGTTCAAATTTTCAAAGAATGATCACATTTTACTCATTCAAATTTATGTTGATGACATTACATTTGGGTCAACTAACCCCATATTATGCGAGGAATTTGCTAAGTTGATACAGGATAAATTTGAAATGAGCATGATGGATGAACTGACATTTTTTCTTGGACTACAAGTGAAGCAATTGGACACTGGAATTTTTATCAGTAAGACTGAATACACGAAGGAGTTGCTGAAGAAATTTGGCATGGAATCGTGTTCAGCTGCAAGTACTCACATGAGTTAATCAGTTAAACTAGACACTGATCAAGGGGGAATATCAGTTGAGGCGACACTTTACAGAGGTTTAATAGGTTCATTATTATACCTAACTGCTTAGTCGTCCTATTATTGTATTTGTTGTCTGTATGTGTGCTAGATTTCAAGCAAACCCTAAGCAATCACATTTTTCAGCTGCCAAACGTATTTTAAAATATCTTAAAGGCACTCAAAATGTTGGGTTATGATATTCTAAAGACTCTTCTGTCAATCTAGTTGGATATTCAGATGCAGATCAAGTAGGATGTAAGCTTGATCGTAAAAGTACAAGTGGGATCATGTCAGTTTCTAGGAGACAGACTGATCTCTTGGTTCATCAAGAATCAGACATCCATTGCTACTTCCACAAATGAAGCATAATATCTTGCTGCCGGGAGTTGCTGTGCTCAACTGCTCTGGATTCAGCAACAACTGAAAGACTATGGAGTTATTGCCAAAGAATCGCCCATATGTGACAATACAAGCACGATTGCTATTACCTACAACCCAGTTCTTCACTCAAGGACCAAGCACATAGATGTCAGACATCACTTTATCAGAGATCATGCCTTGAAGAAGGACATAAGACTGGAATATAACTCAACTGAACAACAAGCAGCTGACATCTTCACCAAACCATTTCCCGAGACTAAGTTTTCTCACTTCCGCAATATACTTGGATTAATTGATTTATCCTAATCAGTTTTACTACTAATATATCAGTTGTTAATTAATTTTTGTCATCTATCAGTTCTTAATTTTTAACTGATGTCAGTTTGTTATTTGTCAGCTATTATGTTCAGTTCGTGATTTACTTATCAAGTGATGAGATTAACTCTTGCAGAAAGATAAAAGACAAAAATAAACTAGATAAACATTTTATTCATTAAAAGTAGTAACATGGAGTACAATGAAATACTCTTCCTCAACAGCAGACCTCCACTTGGCCAACCAACAGGTTAAAACTCCGGTGGAAGTCTTAAGGAAGCTATCTATTCAGCAATATGTTCTAGGATCTTCCTTTCCTTCTGGAGCATTAGTAGGTAGACACCTTCATCTGCAAAGATGTCCACCTCATCAGCAACGTGCAAGCGCTGCCGATATTTCTTCATTTTGCCACCAGTTTGGGGGTGGTAGCCTCTCCACACTCCTGGAGGAACTAGAGTCCTTGAAGCTCTTCCCATTATAGGAAAATTTTGTGGAAAACTTCATTTTCCATAACAGTCTTTCTTTTCTCCAGAGCTGAGTCCTTAAATGCTTCGGCCATATCAGGAGTCTTCGAGCTACTTGCACCTGCCATTATAGCTTTTGAATAATTATTGCTAATATGATTGAGACTAACCGAGCTATTATTATTTATAGCCCAGGGTCAATGAAGCTGAAGGGACGAAATCATTACAGCAGACGATTAACCTACTAAGCATCAGATTTATTTTAATTCATCATTATTATATCATGCTTAAATTCTCGTAATTTATATATGCATTTATTAAGGGAGAATATTGGTTATAAAAGGTTAACTGAGAAGACAGCAGTTAGTAAATCCTCAACTGAAAAGAGACAGTTTCACAACTGATCGTTCAGATGATTATTTTACTAATCTTCTCACATAAGTTAACTAATTAACAATATTATATTCCAAATCAAGTGATGTGACTGTTTTTTTAATTGCTAAATAGCATCTTTAAAACGTGGCCTCATTTGAACCATTAGAAATTGTACACACGCTTGCAGCACACGTACACACGTTTTTAATTCAAATTTTTTGTGGACTGATACATGTCGAGAAATTGAACAGTCACCTACATATGTACCTTTCCCGCCCCAATTCAGTTCTTCCTTACACGAATATCAATTTTCAGAGCAAATTCATAATTATAGCTTATATCTTGCAAACTTTTAGGTTTTCGTATTCTCAGAAATGGAAAATCAAATTCCATCACACATTTTGAATGCTATGGCTATTGACTATGAATCAGTTCTGTCAGTCAACGAGGCAGATATCAAGAACATATTTCTTAAATTTGAAGCAGCTGGTTTAAGGACGTTTCTAGGACAATCTTCTCAGGAAATCTACCCGAAGGAGCTTCATGATTTCTACTCAAATGGGTATGTCAATTCTGATGGAAACATCATTACTACTATCAATGGTCAGTTGCTGATCATTTCTGAAGAATATTTTGGAGAACTGTTCTTATTGCCTACTGATGGGCTCAACAACGTTTCTGAGGTAAATACATCCGATATTAAGGAGATTCAATCGTTGTTGTCAGCTGATGATCGGAAAATCAAAGTTTTCGATCTCAAGAAAGAGTTGAAGCCAGAAATTCAACTGTTGGCTGATATTGTGGCTAAGGGGATCTTAGCTAAGGCCGGTTCTTTTGCTGCCCTTACTCTTGAAAAATTTCAAGCGATAACTGTGATTATGGCTGAAAAGAAGGTGAATTGGAGGCGTATCATCTTCAGCGTTCTGCGCAACATCCCCCAATCAACCAAGTAGTCAAGGGTGTATGCAGTTCAAATCAGTTATTTTTTGAAGGCCAAAGGGCTAGTGGCTGATAAAGCTGAAAAATTAGTCAAGTTCAAAGTTTTCAATGTCAAGAACGTCCAGCCACCCAAGACTAAACTGGACATCTCTCCTGATCAGATTGTAAAGATAAAAAGGAAATAGGGACGCAGAAGGATGCTCCCAAGTCAGTAAAGAAGGGCAAAACTTTGGTTCAGCTGAAGACAATCAAGAGGAAATTGATTGTCAGTGAATCAGATTCTGAGAAGAAACCTTCTCCAAAGATTGCAAAGAAACCAAGGACCCAGAAAACCAAGTCGGCAGCAATATTGGAATCCATCCCACCTGAAAGTGTAACACAATCAGATGTTCAACAGCCTATTCAGGCTATTCATCTGAAAGCCATTTCAGCTGAAGTTTCAGCAAAAGATCAGTTACCTCCATCAATTGATCTATCCAAAAAGGTCATCACCACAGCTAGTAAAAAGAAGGAATCAGCTACAGTTACAGCTCCTATGATCAATATCAACCGCCCTACCATCCTTGCTCCTGCTCAACCCAAAGGAATCAAGTTTCAGGAACTGGTGGATTCTACTAGTTCTGGACTGAACATTCCGCACATTCTCTCTAATGAGAAAGGCAAGGACAAATTGATCGAAGATACCAGGCCAAAAAACGCGATTCAAACCCACATTGACCTTATCTGGGAACAGGTCAATGCATTTGCTGAATTCAAACTGAAAACTTATGATGCTTGGACGAGTTTCAGTACTCACATCTTTGCCAAAGAGTTGAAAAGGAAGTCTCAACTGCATAAATTCATCAAACTGGAAGCACCTGTTCTTAAAGTGGTCAAATGCTGCTACCATTGTTCAGGCACTGGAGAGGAGAAAATATTTCTTTGATCAAGTAAGAGCCAAAAATTTGGCTCAACTGATTGAGAAGCTCAAGAGCAACTACATTCCTACAAATCCAACTACCTACAATTATCGAGCTGTGCTTACTCAGTTAGACACAGATCTTATGAATTTGAAAATACAGATTAAAGTACTGGGAATTGGATCAGGAATTAGTCAATCATGAAGGCCTAGAAGAAGAAGAAGATGAACCTTCACCACAGCAAAACGAGCCATCCCCAGAACAAGCTGCTGCTACAACTGTAGAGCCAATTCAGGATGTGCCACATTCTTCTTCTGCTGCTGATCCTCAACTATGTTCGGACGCTAACTTGACACTTGCTAATATTGATGAAATCATTCAGTCAGTAGCCCGATAATTTTAAACAAATGTGCCTTCAACTGAATCAGTTGATCTCCCAACAGATCAAACAGCTACAGATGCTCCTATCTCTTTCACTGAGGAACCAGTTCAGCCTTATGTCTATGCTGAACAAAGTGTTCAAACTGATGTGCCCATTCGATCACCTGTTGTGACAAATCTAGAAACTGTTGACACTGTGGAGGCTCAGTTGCATGGTATTGAAAATTTTCCAACTGACGAGTCTCAACAAGTTTCAGTTGACCAACAATCAAAAGCACCAGTCACTGGCCCTCCAACTGAAACTCCCTAAGATCATCAACTTAATTAGTAGGACAGTTCATCTACTGCTCCAAATCAATCTTCATCTCCTCCTATTCAAGAAGAAGCCAGTATGCAAGACGTTACAGAGCTGATACATGCTGAAACGGTAGTATCTGACAGGACTATGGTGGTCTTTGATCAAACTACCACGGAACAGGAACCAAGGATGACTGAACCTGTATCTCCTCATCCATCCTCAGACATGGATTTAGTACTTGAAGAGATTCAGGACATCCAGAATAACGTGTCACAGATGATGGATGCTATCAAGAAATTCAAAACACTCAACTTGCTCATTCTCTGAAACTAAACTCTTCAGTTGAATTAAATTCAGAGAGGCTGAAGAAAATTCAAGTTGCTGTGACCTCTATCTCTATTACAATAGAGGAGCTTAGAAAGAACAGAGGCTTAGTTGAGAGTCTCTCCCTAACTCAAAACACAATCAGCAAACGAGTTGACTTTGTGGGACGTCTGTCTCAAGGAAAATAGATTTGCTACAAACCACGGTGCTTAATGCAATCTTAAACGTGTCCACTACTGTCGGCCTCTTATCAGTTGATGTTCGGAGGTTATCAAATAAGATGGATGTATTTGACAAAAAGGGGGAAGAGATTAAAGATCAGCTAGATCAATCAACAAAGCAGTCAGAATCTCGTTGAAGAGCAGTCAGAAGTTAACTGTCACGAGTAGCAGTTTTTATTGTTTGTAGATTATTATTTTCTAAAAAGAATTTCAGTTAATCGAATTCTTGTCTTATCTACAATGAGTTAAGTTGTTCAGTTATTATTTGCTTAGTTTTGTCAAAAACCTAAAAAAGGGAAATTGTTGGGAACTAAGTTTCGGCCTTTGACAAACTGAAGGACAAAAGCTCGAACCAACTGATTATATAATAACTGAACGCGTGAAGCCGCGACTGAACTACGCAACTGATTTACTCAACTGAACGAGCAGTCAACTAATAGCAGTTGTAAACCTTACCAGCTATTTCCCAGCAGCTGATTCTCCAGCTGAACACGTCATCAGCTATCGGGAAAGGACATTCAACCGACAGTAGTACACATCAGACTGTTACTTAGTGGAACGCCGCATTTCAGAGATTGCAGTGTACGGTTGTCAGAGCAATATTGACGTGGCAATCAATGGATATAAAGATTCAAATATTATTTAATGTTACCATTGGAAGAGAAGCCTACAAATAGGCGAGAAGAGCAGTCGAAAAATCAAGAACGAACAACTATTCTATTGAAGCTTGCTGTTACGCTGCTAAAATCACTACTCGTATTCAAATATCAAAAGCTAACTCTTATCAGATATATTAGTAGCAATCAAGGCTACATTTACGAGCTTGTTAGCACTTTGAAATCATTGTTAGATTCATTCAGTCGTGTTAAATTCAGTCACGCACTGTAAAAGTTTTTGTGAACTAAAAGTTTCAGTTTTGGCAGTGTTAAGTCCAAACTGAAGTGAGTCAGTACGACTTTTGTATTCGATCAAAGTCTTTTAGTGGAAATCCTATCCTCGTGATAGAAGGGGTGACGTAGGAGTTATTATATTCTTCGAACATCCAGAAACAAACCGTGTTCATTTTACTTCAATTATTACTGTCAGTCAGTTATTCTATCTCTCTTTCAGTTTACTTCCGCAACTATTGTTCTGTTAAACTGATTGTTATCGACTGACGAGATACCGAGTGTCAGTTTGTCAATAAACTGAACCCAATCTTCGAAAACATATATAATCCGTGAGTGTTTATTCAACCCCCCTTCTAAACACTTATCACCTTCTAACCGATCCTTTCACTAACCATGACTAAAGGTTCTTGCAGGCACTATCAATGATACCTAGGGGGATCATGGGGCCATGCTACTAGACGCTCTTACCATAATCCGATGGGTGCAATCAGAAATGAGTTCTGACATTTTTGATCAAGCAGTTGATGAAAAGAATGATGTTAACTAGGGTGCACCCGAATAAGAATAAATGTTGTTCTGAATCACATGGAGATGTGAACCCACGGCTAGCTGTATCTCTGAACCATTTAGGTTCACACAAGTATCGGATTATGTATTATCGTTGAGAAAGTCAAATTTCAAGGAGTTGGATTTTGGCGACTATAGTTTGATGGAGATGAAACAAGAAGCTTATAAAGGAATTTACTAGCTGATTCCACATGATGGAAGAAATGGAAGTTAGCATGATTGCTAAATAAGGAAGAAGAGTGGAACTCCTTGTTTTGTGAAGGAGTTCACTAAAACTGGCAGTTGCCAAATTTGGTAAGTGAAAATTTTGATCTTCGAAATTTTTGATTTTCATTATATGAACCACACTTCTATCCTTGGTATATCGGTGCTCTTGGATCCTCGATCGGGGTTATAATGAGTTCAGAATCATTTTTTTGGTGAATTTGGAATTTACTAATTAAATGATTGTTCTAGTAGTGTTGATTACTAACATGCGTAAATTCTCATAAATGATCTAGAGGAGTCTAGAATTAAGTTGACCAACATGTTAGTTCATAAATTAAATAATTTTTATTTAATTTAATATACATATAGATGTATATATTTTATATGTTGATATAAAGTATGCGTATATAATATAAATATATCATGTATTATTAATGGTTAATAAATACATTATATATTAATTATATGAGAGTTTAAACATAATGAAATCATTAGAGTCCTTGTGGGACAGAGGGACTTTTAATTAGATTAGAAATTTCACTCTTTATATACATCACTAGGACTCATAATTAATAACCTAATTTTGGCACACAAAACAAAAGGAAATTCTCTACAATATTCAAGTGAAAGTCACGGCCACAAAGTTTTTTTGAATAAAAATATTCGGCCAAGTGTTTTCTTCCACGCCGTGCCGTACCGACTTCGAATTTTAGAAATTTGGAGGCTGCAGCTCAACGCACAAATCTTTTGCGATTTCTAGTTCAATCAAAGCGAGGAACAAAGCTTCTGATCGTGGACCTAATTAGGCGATCAAAGGAGAAGAGTCGTTTGTAGGGTTTATATCCGTCTAAACACTGGAATAGTTTGGAGTCCAAGCGTTAATAACGCAAAGGTAAAATTCTTATAACATCCTATGAATGTTTTGAACACACGACGCCCAAAGACAAAATTTTTAAACTTCTGCTGCGTCTTGGGTGCGAGAATACGATGTCCCAACAGTGATATCAGAGCCGGTGATTCTCAATCATGTGTTTTAAATTAAATTGTGTTGAGTTTATTATTTCTAACTGCGTAAGAATTTTTAAGAAAAACTCCTCTCAAAATAATTTTTCAAAAACCCTATTTTTAAAAAACATTTGGGGTCTGTCTGAAACTGTTCCGGGCAGCCGCGCGACGCCACATGGTAGGCGTGCCGTGCGAAGCAGCCGCGACGCTCGCAGGACCTTCGGATCAGGAAGCAGGCAGGCGGGTGCTCGGGAACGTCTCAAGCACCGCGCTGGGTCGCGGGCTTGAATTGTTGGGGCCCATGGCAATTTTCAGGTGTTTTCAAAATTTTGGGTTAAATTGATATTTTGTGAAAGTACAGACGATTTTACCCCAGCAATAATTATGATAAAATCATTTTCTTACAAAATAAATAATTGAAATATGATTTTATTTATTTATGGTAAAATGTGTTTTGTAAGAAATTTAATTATTTGAAATTAAATAAAAGTGTTTATTTAATTGAGAATTATGGCAGTTAGTGATAGTTTACGAGATACATGATTTGTTGACAATATATGATATTATCGAATTTATAAAGTGATATGATCGGATAAAGGAAAAGAAGTGTTTAGAAGGGGGTTTGAATAAACACTCACGGTTTTCATCTCTTTTTCGAAGGTTTGAATCAGTTTTGTGAGAAACTGATCCTCAAAATCTTGTCAGTCGATCACAGTCAGTTAACAGTAAAGTGCGGAATATAACTGACTGAAAGATAGAATATAGTAATTGAAAAGCTTGTAAAAGATGCACAAAGTTTGTTTCTGGATGTTCGGAGATTTCAATTACTCCTACGTCACCTCTTCTATCACGAAGATAAGATTTCCACTAAAAAACTTTGATCAATACAAGATTTGTACAGACCCACTTCAGTTTGAACTTAACAATGCTAAAACTGAAACTCTTAGTTTACAACTCAATTTTCTCGATAGGAAAACTTAGCACAACTGATCTCTAGGATCAAGTTTCATAGTAATAACAAAGTGCTAAAATGCTCGAAAGATAGCCTAACAGCTATGAATATATATGATAAGCGTGAGCATGAATTTCAGCAGAGTAACTGTATGAAAGATTGCTAGTTCACTCTTTGCAACCGATTGTAAAGTTTCGTGATTATATTCATCTGCTTCTCTCTGCTATTTATAGGCTTCCCTCCAACAGTAATATTAAATAATATTTTAATCTTTATAACCGTTGAATGCCACGTCATTATACTTCTGACAATCATAAACTGAAAGTTCTGAAATGCGACGTTCCACTACTAGTTGCAGTCTGCTTTGTACTATTGTCGGTTGAAGGTCCTTTTCAACTGATGACATGTTCAACTGAATGATCAACTGATAAGTAGATGGGTAACCTCAAAACTGAGTATCTCAATTGATCAGTTTCCAACTGATCAGTCAGTTGACAAAGTAGATTCAGTTCGGCTGGTCTCAGTTGCTTTAAATAACCTTCGCATTAAACTTCAGTTAGACTACTATCAGTTCGTGATCAGTTAGTTCAATAGATTTAATCTCTTAGTTTATCAAACCACCGAAATTAAGTTTCCAACAATTTCCCTCTTTTTGGTATTTGACTAAATTTGTAAGGTATGAACTGATCAACTGAACTTGAAAAAATCTTCAATTTTATTGTAGATAAAATAACTTTTCCAATGTACAGATTCATACAAAATAAGTATCTAATCTTGTGTACAGATTCATAGAAAGAATAAAGAATACAGATTTTTTAAGTCTTCAACCATTCAACTGAAGTCAGTTGATCATCATACATTCTTCTTCTTTCCTTTGTCTTCTTCTGTCTCTTTAATAATTTCTCCCTTTTTGTCAAGCACATCTACTTTCCTTGTTAATATGCGGACGTCTACTGCAATATCTGTGCATTCATCATAATGTTCTGCAGCAGGTCAATTCTTTTAGTGACCTTTTCTTCAAGGAACTCAAATCGCCTGCCGACTAGAGCTTGAGTCTGGAAGTGCGATTCAGTCGACAATCTATCTTTCTTGATTTATTTTGTCTGGATATAAAGAGTAGTTACACTCTTGTTAAGTTGATTCAGCCTGTCTGTTGTAAACTCATAATTTAAATTGAGCTTCAAGGTATGAGCAAGCTGAGTAGGTTGTATTGCAGAGGTAGAATTCATCATACTGAGTAGGTTCGACTGAACGGTCTGAAGTTCTTCAAATAGGGCATCAGCGTTTGAAATTCTAGGAGACATGGCTCCGGAAGTTTCTGGAATCTCTTCCCTTTGTTCTTGATTAAATACAACCATCGCACCGTCAGTTGGTTCTGTTATATGTACAGCTATATCTAAACTATCTTTAGTTGTAGGGTTCTGGGGAGGAGACGAAGTAGATGGAAGAGTAGAAGTAAGAGAAGGTACTTCAGTTGGTTCGACAACTGCTTCTTCAGTTGGAGCAACAACTGATTCTTCAGCTGGTTCAACAACTGGTTCTTCAGCTGGTTGAGAGACTGTGTGTACAGTTTGGTCCAAAAATTCATGTTCAGTAACAACTTCTGACTGAGCTGGCTCTTCAGGTTGTTCAAAATTAGGCTCCTCAGCTGGTTCTTCAAAAGTAATAGCTTGAACAACTGGTTCTTCAGTTTTAAGCACATCTTCAACTGATCTAGAATTGTCCAGCTTAATATCTAAGGTTAATGATTTGATGACCTCATCTAGATTTGCAGAGACAATTCAGCTTCAGTATATGGCGTTGGATCAACAGTTGAAGATTGAGGAGCTGAAGATGAAGATGGTGGAGCAGCTGATGGGGAAGGTTTAGTTGCCTTTGGAGAGACTTCAACAGCTGAGTCTTTGGGTGGCTCTTGAACTGTCTGTCCAGCTGGCACTTTATTAGATGATAAGTCTTGTGCAGTCGCTGGAATGATCAGTTCTTGATCCATTTCCCAATTCTTGATTTGCATCTATAAGCAAAGAAGATCCGAGTCCAATTGATTGTGTACTGCTGTGTCATTGAAGGCAGTTGGACTTAAGGATCAAAATTTTGACTGAAATCAGCAACAATCTTTTGAAGCTTCTTGGCTCTCAGCTGATCGAACAAATAAGTCTTGCGTTCCAGAGCCTGAACAATTGTAGAAGCTTTGACTACTCTCAGAACATCAACCTCTAATTCAATGAACTTCTTCAGTTTAGTCTTCGACTGAAGCTGTTTAGCAAAAACTTCAGTTCTGAATTTTACCTACTCATTGTAGGTCTTGAGTTTCTCTGATGCAAATTCATTGATCTCTTGCCAGATGAGATCAATGTGCATTTGAATTGCATTGGTTGGTCTGGGTTCTTCTTGCATCTTCCCTTTGCCCTTGGAATCAGTTAGAACATGGGGAATGATCAACCGTGTTGTTGTTGCATCAATTTTCTCTCTGATCACTATTCCCTTAGGTCTGGCAGGAGGTAAGGAAGTGTAGCTAATAATAGTGATTAGTGGAACCTTAACTCTAGCAAGCTTCTTCTTGTCACTAGATTTAGTGACTTTCTTCTTTGGCAATATGGCAGATAGTGGCAACTGATCCTCAGTTGAGGGTTCAGTTGGAATTTCCTTCAGTGGGACAGCCTTAATGGGCTGATCAGCTCCTGACTTCATCAGTCGGTCAGTTGGGATGGTTCCAACTGCAGCAGTAGGCTTGGTCTTCAAAGTCCGTGGCTTCTTCACAACTTTGGGAGAAGGAGTCCTCTTAGAATCAGTTTCGCTGATAATTAGCTTATGCTTTATTGTCTTCTTTTGAGCCTCCTTCCTTGCTTTCTTGACTGATTTGGGAGCTCCTTCCGTCCCAATTTCTTTTTTCATCTGAATGAACTTCTCAGGTGACATGTCCAGTTTCTGCTTAGGTGGCTGGACAGACTTGGCATTTAATAATTTTATTTCTGATTATTTCTCGGAATCATCAGTCACCATTCCTTTAACCTTTAGCACATGGCCGAGCTGCACCGCAAAGCCCTTTGACTGCTTTGAGGACTGAAACATATTCCTCAGAATGTTGAAGATGATGTTCCTCCAGTTCATCTTCTTTTCCGCCATGATTGCAGTCATAGCTTGAAACTTCTCTAGAGTGCGGGCAGCAAATGATCATGCCTTTGCCAAGAGGCCCTTGGCTACAACATCAGCCAACAGTTGAACCTCTGGCTTCAGTTCCTTCTTAGAATCAGACACTTTGATCTTTTGACCAGCAACAGATAGAGTAGTTTGCATTTCCTCAATATCGGATGCCTTCACCACATAAAGATTAGTTAGTCCATCAGCAGGCAGTTGGAAGAGATTGCAGAAGAACTCCTCCTCAATGATCAGCAACTGACCATTTACAGTCGATGCTATATCGCCTTTTTGAGTAACATAGCCGGTGGCGTAGAGTTCTTGAACTTCTTTAACATAAATTTCTTGGGAAGATAATCCCAGAAATTGCTTCAGACCGACTGCTTCCAGTTTCAGATAGACATTCTTGACTCCATCGTCCTTTATAGTGAAGAATGAGTCGAAATCGATTGCCATGGCATTCATGAGGTGAGCTGGGATCTGGTTTACCATTTGATTGAATTGAATCTACGAGAAAGAGTATGCTGAGAATAGAGTTTTGCTCTGAATGATTGAATGCGCGCGTAAGAAGATGAACTGAATTGAAGCAGGGTATTATACTTATGTATGTGACTGTTCAAATTATTGGACACGTATCAGTCAAGAAAAATTTGAATTAAAAGCGTGTGTAAGTGAGGTAAAAACATGTGTAAAGAGTTAATGGACTACGTGGGTCCAGATTTCAAAGCACTATTCATCATTTAATGCGAAGACTGACAGTCACATCACTTGATTTGAAATAAAATACGATTAATTAGTTAACTTATATGAGAAGATTAGTTAAATTAGCAGCTAATCGATAAGTTGTGACACTGAATCATTTCAGATGATAATTCATTAACTACTGTCTTCTCAGTTAACCTCTTAAAACCGATATTCCTCCATAATAAATGCATGATTAATTACGAAAGATTAAGCGACAAATAGAGTTACAAAATAAAATAAATATTATGCTTCAGAAGATGAAACGTCGAGTGTACTAAATACGTCCCTTCAATTGCTTTGAACCTATGTTATAAATAGGAGTAACATGGTTAGTCTTAACAAATTAGCAACTAAATATTTCAAGAGATAAAATGGCAGGTGCAAGCAGCTCAAAGGTTGCAGACATGGCTGACGAGTTTATGGATACTGCACTGGAGACCAGGAAAACTGCTATGGAAGATGAAGTCTTCCATAAGATTCTCTGGTTTTGGAAAAAGCTACAAGATCTTCAGTTCCTTCAGCAGGGAGGAGCAGTTGCCACCTCCGAACGGGTGGCACGAATGAAGAAAAATCGACGGCGTTTGCGCGTCGCTGATGAGGTGGACATCTTCACAGATGAAGGTGTCTACCTGTTGATGCTGAAGAAGGAGAAGTGGACTGAAGCACATAGCTATTTCAGAGGGCTTCCTGAAGATTACCACATGGGTTTTAACCGGTTGGTTGACCTCGTGGCGGTCTGCTCTTAAGAAGGAAATAAAAAATGTACGCTCCAATTATAGTAAGTAAAATGTTTGATTTATTTATCGTTTTCTTTTACTTTTCTGCATATCAACTGGTGTTAAATGACTATTATGCAACTGAAAATACTTCAACTGAAATGATATAAACTGACAACTAACTGACTGAGCAATTAACATTTGATAAAAGACTCAGTTACAACAAAAAAAATAATAACCATGATACATTCAAGTTAAATCAGTTAAACCAAGTATATTGCGAAAGTAAGAAAACTTAGTCTCGGGCATTGGTTTGGTGAAGTTATCAACTGCTTGTTGTTCAGTTGAAACATACTCCAGTCTGATGGCTTTCTTCAAGGCATGATCTCTGATGAAGTGATGCCTGACATCTATGTGCTTCGTCCTTGAGTGAAGAACTGAGTTGTAAATGATAGCAATCATACTAGTATTGTCACAAAATATGGGTGATTCTTTGGCCATAACTCCTTAATCTTTCAGTTGTTGTTGGATCCAGACCAGTTGGGCACAACAGCTTCCAGCAGCAAGGTATTATGCTTCAGTTGTGGAAGTGGCTATGGATGTTTGCTTCTTGCTGAACCAAAAGATCACTCTGTGTCCTAGAAACTGACATGATCCACTGGTGCTTTTACGATCAATCTTACATCCTGCATAATATACATCTGAATATCCAACTAAATTGAAAGAGGAGTCTTCAGATTACCATAACCCAATATTTTGCGTGCCTTTAAGATATTTTAAAATACGTTTGGCGGCTGAAAAATGCGATTGTTTAGGGTTTGATTAAAATCTAGCACACATACAGACAACAAATACAATATCAGGACGACTAGAAGTTAGGTACAATAATGAACCTATTAAACCTCTGTAGAGTGTCGCCTCAACTGATATTCCCCTTGATCAGTGTCCAGTTTTACTGATGAACTCATGGGAGTACTTGCAACTGAACATGATTCCATGCCAAATTTCTTGAGCAACTCCCTCGTGTATTTAGTTTGACTGATAAAAACACCAGTTTCCAATTGCTTCACTTGCAGTCCAAGGAAAAATGTCAGTTAACCCATCATGCTCATTTCAAATTTGTCCTGCATCAACTTAACAAAGAACGGACAACGAATGCAATTTTTATCATTTTTCCAGCCTATGTTTGATTGGGGTTATGCAGATTTTTAAAATTATGGGTTGTAATTGTTATTGGATATGAGTTGTGGTTTGTATCTATAGTTGTTGAGTTGCCGGGTATCTCGAAATTGCGACGTTATGCCGTCGAAACATAGTTAGATTGAGATTGATCAAATCAAGTCTTGCTTTGAGTTGTATATTGATGTTATGCCTCTCGAATATGTCATTCTAGATTTGGTATGGAAGGCTTCAAATTCGAGAATTCAACTTCGGAATCGGTAGAAGAACGAGCAAAGCAAGATTAAGATTGGTTGCGTCAAACCAAGAACTACGAAAAGAAAGGTATAAATTAATGTTAAACCGGGATAGATAACTCGAGTAAGATATGGCTTGAGTTCCCAAAATCACATACTAAATTGTTATTGTTTTCATGTGTTTGAAATTCTTGAGATTGATGTGCATGTTCTATTGATTTATGGAAAAGCATAGAATAGAAGATAGATATCGTGAAAGAGTCTTTGGTAGAAGTGCCAAGTCACTGGACGTTTGGTTTATATCGATGCGCTTAGGAGAAGATGGACTCCTATTGTAGATACTCGATATAGTGTGCTGAAGTCCGGGAATAAGAAAGTACCACCATCTAGAAGGGAAGAGTAGGTGGGAGACTTGTTACATTCTTATTCAAACCGGGATCCCTAGATAATAGTCGAGTCAAAGATTAAGTGTTAAAGAGTTTCGATTTAAAGTTTTGTATCGATTTATGTTTTCTTAAACTATGATACATGTTGTTTGACAAATGTTTATACATTTGTATATGTTTGTATGAACTGCATGTATACATTGTTTATACTGGGAAATATATTTCTCATCGGAGTTATCCGGCTGTTGTTGTATTTTTATGTGTGCATGACAACAGGTAGGGACATGATCAGGGTCAAGAAGAGGATGAAAGATCGAGATTAGAGTGGTGATCCGGGCTTAGATGTAAAACTGGTTGTTCAATACTTGAAATGTGGTTGATAAACACTAGTTGTTATGACTTTATTTTGAACAAGTGTTGTATCTCTGATCATGTTGTAGATATTGAACTTGATCTTGTAAATTGAATAAGATGGAGCATAACTTGTTGTAGTATTTTGTACACTTGTTTGTGAGGTTTTCAAATTTGAAAAAAAAAATTAAATTTCGACCTAGCTTATTTAATTGATCCATTTAATCCCAATGATGAGTAGAAAATGAGTTAGCGTCCGGGTCCCCATAACAGGTGGTATCAGAGCTGTATGTTCCTTAGACTGAAATAGAATCGAGTGAGTGGGGTAAATTGAGTTTTCTTTCTTGCTTCTATGGTACTACATGTGATTGATTATAATGTTGAGTTACATACGTTGTATGCTAGTATGACATCATGTTTTATTGCTTTAGAAATTACATGTTTACCTGATTATCTGATTTGATTGGAAATGTGTATTATTGGAGAATAAATCAGAACCGATTCTTGATCAGAATTATTATGATCAGAGGAGGACTGAGACAGATTTGCTAGAATTGATTACTAACCATTTTGATAAACAGATATGCCTCCTCGAAGAGTCCCAGAACAGGGTAGTACTTCAAATAATCCGATGGATGTTACAGCAACACCCATGGAAACACTGTTAAAGAGATTTCAGTCATTCAAACCACTGACTTTGAAAGGCACTGAGACTTCTATCGATTGCGAGAGTTGGCTTGAGAATATTAAAATGTTGTTTGATTCATTGGACTATACAGATGAGAGTAGAGTTAGACTGATTGGGCCCCAGTTACATGAGGTTGCGAAGAGTTGGTGGATCACAACCAAGAGAGCTTTGGAATATCGAGATACGATGATTACTTGGAAGATCCTTAAAGCCAAATTTTATCAACGATTTTTCCCAGTATCAGTACAGAAAGGACAAGGCTGCAGAGTGTTCCAACCTGAAACAGGGTCATTTGAATATTGAAGAATACGTGGCCAAATAAATTATATACTTTGCTACGTTTCGCTCCTCATGTTGCTGATAATGATGAAGCTGTGGCTGATCAGTTCATCAATGGGCTGAATCCTGATATTTTTACACTGGTAAATACGTGGCGACCAAATAATTTTGCTTATGCCTTGAACAGAGCAAAGGGATCTGAAGCAGGTTTGATAAAGTAGCGAGGAACTTTGTACTGTCGCTCAAACACAGAAACAACAACCTTCAACCTAGTTCCACCAGCCACCTCCCAGATTTGATAGTGGTGGTAACATCAGTGGGAAGAAAGATAATCTGAAAGCCCGAGGGAAACAGTTTAAGAAGTCTGGAAATATTTCATCTAGCTCCAGTGGCTCACGACAGATCGGTTCTGGCCAGAGTTCTAATTATACAAGTGTCTATTGTAGAACATGTGGAGGAAGACATCCAACAGAGCAATGGCGAGAAGTGTTTGGTAGTTGAAACATCAGTCGACAGCCTGGACACTTTGCCAAAGTCTGTCCACAGCGAGGTTCTCAACGATCCCAGGGAGCAGGATCATCGGGATCAGTAGGCTCATGGCTGATAGACGATAATCTTCTATTCACTCTTTCCATCCAGAACATTCCCAATCACAGCTGAGGCTAGGAAGAAGCCGGATTGTTATCCAGCCTTCGAGACAGCAGGCTAGAGTGTTTGCATTGACTGAGGAATAGGCCCAGGAAGCACCTGATGATATGGTTGCAGGTAACTATTCTCTTTGTGGTTATCCTGCTTATGTGTTGATAGATACGGGTGCATCCCATACTTTTATCTCTGAGCGATTTTCATTGATGCATGATTTGCCTATTGAGTCTTTATCTACTGTAGTATCTGTCTCTTCACCTTTCGGGAGAGGTCTTATATTAGTGAATTCCATTAGACATTGTATGCTGCAGTATGATGGTAATGAGATAGAGTTAGATTTTATTGTACTTGGTTTGTCTAATTTTGACTGAACTATTGATATTGATATGCTGACCAAGTATAGAGCTATTGTAGATTGTTTCCAGAAAATTGTTAGATTCAGACCTGAGATGGCTGATGAATGGAAATTTTACGGTAAGGGTTCCAGAGCTCGAATTCTTTTAGTATCTGCTTTGTCTATGACTCGATTATTACAGAAAGGAACAGAGGGATTCCTTGTGTATTCAATAGATGTACTGAAGTCGAGCCCTTAATTGGCATATTTGCCAGTGGTATGTGAGTTTGCTGACGTCTTCCCAGATGAGATTCCAGGTTTGCCTCCAGTCCAAGAAATAGACTTCAGAATTGAGCTGATACCAGGTACAGTACCTATTTCTAAAACTCCATACAGAATAGCACCAGTTGAACTGAAAGAATTGAAAGATCAGCTAGAGGATTTACTAGCCAAAGGTTACATCAGACCGAGTGTTTCTCCTTGGCGTGCTCCAGTACTGTTTGTCAGAAATAAAGACGGTTCAATGAGACTTTGCATTGACTATCGGCAATTCAATAAAGCTACTATAAGGAATAAATACCCTTTGCCTCCTATTGATGATCTATTTGATCAGTTGCAGGGTTCTCTGTTTATTCCAAGATCGATCTGAGTTCTGGATATCATCAGTTGAGAGTCAGAGATTCTGATACATCGAAGACAGCTTTCAGAACCAGGTATGACCACTATGAGTTTATAGTCATGTCGTTTGGTTTAACGAATCCTCCTGTTGTATTTATGGGTTTGATGAACCGTATATTTCAGAAATATCTTGATGACTTTGTGATTATTTTTATTGATGATATTCTGATTTATTCGAAGAATATAATTGATCATGCTGAGCATCTGAGAATGGTATTGAAAACTCTGAGAGCTGAGAAACTATATGCAAAGCTATCGAAATGTGAGTTTTGGCTGAAACAAGTTGTATTTCTGGGACACATTATATTTTGAGATGGTATTTCTGAAGATCCTAGCAAAGTTGAGGTTGTGATCAATTGGCCTAGACCGATATCAGTGCCAGAGATACACAGTTTTATGGGTTTAGCGGGCTATTATCGTCGATTAATCAAAGATTACTCGAGTATTACTAAGCCGAATACTCAGCTGACTCAGAAGAATGCCTCTTTTGTTTGGTCAGAGGCGTGTGAATCCAGTTTCCTAGAGTTGAAAAAGAGATTAACTAGTGCTCCGGTATTGACTATTCCGTCAGGTACCTGGTGATTTTGTTGTTTATTGTGATGCTTCTCACAGGGGACTAGGTTATGTTCTGAAGCAGCGAGGACATGTCATTGCTTATGCCTCGAGACAATTAAAATCACATGAGACTCGCTACCCGATTCATGATCTTGAATTGGCTGCCATTGTATTTTCATTGAAAATTCAGCGACATTATTTATATGGTGAGAGGTTTGAAATTTATTCTGATCATAAGAGTTTGAAATATCTATTTTCAAAGTCAGAACTGAATATGAGGCAACGTAGATGGCTTGATTTGCTGAAAGATTTTGATTGTGAAATAAAATATTATCCAGAGAAATCAAATGCAGCAGCTGATGCACTGAGTCGAAAGGTATGTTCTTTATCCCTATCGACGATTGGTCTCTCGAATTTGATTGAATATTGCTGTCTTTCTGGATTGGTATTTGAGAGAGATTCTAAACCTCTGAAACTTTGTAGCATTCAAGTCGAACCTGAGCTAATTTTAAGAATTTAAAAAATACAAAAAGTCGATCAAAATATTCAGAATTCGATTACGATGGTCAGATCAGTGCATCCATCAGAATATCAGGTTCGTGATAATGTGTTATATGTGAATAATTGTATTGTTGTGCCAGATGTTTCAGATTTGAGACAACAGATTTTGACAGAAGCACACTGTAGTCGTTTTAGTATTCATCCTGGTGGCAGAAAGATGTACAATGATTGAAGAAACAGTTTTGGTGGAAACAGATGAAATCAGACATCGCAGATTTTGTGCCCAAATGCTTGAATTGCCAACAGGCGACAGCAGAAAGAAAGAAACCTAGGAGGTCTACTACATAGCTTATCTATTCCAGAATAGAAATGGGATCACATTAATTCCATGGATTTTGTTACGAAGCTACCATGATCCTCCCGAGGTTGTAATGCGATTTGGGTCGTTATTGACAGATTAACCAAATCAGCATGTTTTATTCCTTACCGAATGACTTACAGACACGATCATATGGCAGAAATTTATGTCAGAGAAGTGGTTAGCTTGCATTGAGTGCCAAATTGTCCATCGTATCAGATCATGATCCTCGATTTACTTCGCACTTTTGGCACAAGTTTGCAACAAGCTCTAGGTACAAAATTACTCCTGAGTACATCATATCATCCTCAGATTGATGGACAATCAATACGGACTATCCAGACATTGGAGGATATGCTTAGAGCTGTAGTGCTAGACTTTGGCACTAGTTGGCAAGATTCCTTACCACTTTGTGAATTCTCATACAACAATAGCTATCAGATGATTATAGAGATGGCTCCGTTTGAAGCTTTATACGGCAAAAAGTGCAGATCTCCTCTTTACTAGGATGATATCACCGAGGTACCTGAAATTGGGCATGACATGATTCGAGATATGACTGAGAAAGTAAAGCTGATTCAGCAGAGATTGAAGACAGCTCAGGATAGACAGGCCAAATATGCAAATATTCGATGTCGACCTTTAGAATTTGAGCCAAGAGACAGAGTATTCTGAATATTTCTCTATTCAGAGGCGTTGTCAGATTTGGAAAGAGAGGGAAGTTATCTCCACGTTTTATCGGTCCGTATGAGATTCTTGAGAAGATAGGTGATCATGCCTGTCAACTCGCTCTTTCTCCGTCTCTATATGGAATACATGACGTCTTTCATGTATCTATGGTACGAAAATATCTTCTTGATGCTTCTAATATTCTTCAGCCTGATGAGGCCGAACTCGATGAAACTCTTAGTTATTTTGAAAAGCTACTTCAGATTCTCGATCATAAAGATAAGTAGCTCAGAACAAAGACAATTCCGCTTGTGAAAGTTCAGTGGAGTCATCATGGCATTGAAGAAGCTACCTGGGAGACTGAATCAGACATGAGACAGAAATTTCAAGAATTGTTTCAATGATGTGAGTTTCTTATTTAGCTCTGTTATATATTCTTATTGTATGTGATTTGATTGCCTGCAATTTCGAGGACGAAATCATGTCTCAGAGAGGGAGAATTGTAAGACCTGAGATTTTATCATTGTAATCCGAAATTAATTAATTGACGAATTGATCTAATCATGGAAGGATGTCCCGAGGAATACATGGAATATGTATGAGGCCAGAAGACCTCGCGCATATGCGCGGTGATGAGACGCCCATATGCACGAGCAAAAAAATGCCGAGGTAGAAGACCTCGCACATATGCACGAGACGAGGCGCGCATATGTGCGAGTAGATGAATTTCCAAGTGCCGAGACAGAAAGTCTCGCGCATATGCACGAGCATTGGACGCGCATATGCGCGAGAAGTGCTGGACGCGAAATTAGAGGGGGGACACATGTCTTGCCATGCAATTAAATGCGTAAACTTATCCCCTCTACTTCAGAATTTGCAGCCAAGATAACAGAGACTCCATAGCTAGCATCCTCAAGTTTTCTCTATATCTTATAATTGTGATTTTGCAAGATCCGGCCGTTTGATTTTCAATTTGAATTTAGTTCCGTGCTTCTCTCGTCAAGAGCTTCGAATGGATGTAAGATTTACTATTTTCCTACATGGTTAAAAAATTTGGTGTTGGAGGTATCATAATTTGATTGATATTATGTGTTCTTGAGATTATGGTAATCATGTAATCAAAACCGGATCAAAGAACGGACAACGTATGCAATTGTTATCATTTTTCCAGCCTATGTTTGATTGGGGTTATGCAGATTTTTGAAATTATGGGTTGTAATTGTTATTGGATATGAGTTGTGGTTTGTATCTATAGTTGTTGAGTTGTCCGGGTATCTCGAAATTGCGTCGTTATGCCGTCGAAACATAATTAGATTGATATTGATCAAATCAAGTCTTGCTTTGAGTTGTATATTGATGTTATGCCTCTCGAATATGTCATTCTAGATTTGGTATTGAAGGCTTCAAATTCGAGAATTCATATTCGGAATCGGTAGAAGTACGAGCAAAGCAAGATTAAGATTTGTTGCGTCAAACCAAGAACTACGAAAGAAATGTATAAATCAATGTTAAACCGGGATAGATAACTCGAGTAAGATATGGCTTGAGTTCCCAAAATCACATACTAAATTGTTATTGTTTTCATGTGTTTGAAATTCTTGAGATTGATGTGCATGTTCTATTGATTTATGGAAAAGCATAGAATAGAAGATAGATATCGTGAAAGAGTCTTTGGTAGAAGTGCCAAGTCACTGGACGTTTGGTTTATATCGATGCGCTTAGGAGAAGATGGACTCCTATTGTAGATACTCGATATAGTGTGCCGAAGTCCGGGAATAAGAAAGTACCACCATCTAGAAGGGAAGAGTAGGTGGGAGACTTGTTACATTCTTATTCAAACCTGGGATCCCTAGATAATAGTCGAGTCAAAGATTAAGTGTTAAAGAGTTCGATTTAAAGTTTTGTATCGATTTATGTTTTCTTAAACTATGATACATGTTGTTTGACAAATGTTTATACATTTGTATATGTTTGTATGAACTGAATGTATACATTGTTTATACTGGGAAATATATTTCTCATCGGAGTTATCCGGCTGTTGTTGTGTTTTTATGTGTGCATGACAACAGGTGGGACATGATCAGGGTCAAGAAGAGGATGAAAGATCGAGATTAGAGTGGTGATCCGGGCTTAGATGTAAAACTGGCTGTTCAATACTTGAAATGTGGTTGATAAAAACTAGTTGTTATGACTTTTTATTTTGAACAAGTGTTGTATCTCTGATCATGTTGTAGATATTGAACTTGATCTTGTAAATTGAATAAGATGGAGTATAACTTGTTGTAGTATTTTGTACACTTGTTTGTGAGGTGTTCAACTTTAAAAAAAAATAATTTCGACCTATCTTATTTAATTGATCCAATTAATCTCGATGATGAGTTGAGAAAATGAGTTAGCGTCCGGGTCCCCACACATGATCAGGAAAAGATTGATTGATACAACCTGGAGGTTGTTCAATATAGACTTCTTCTTGCAACTGACCATTCAGGAATGCACTCTTTACGTCCATTTGGTAGACTTTAAAATTCTTGAATGATGCATAGGCAAGGAATATTCTGATTGCCTCCAGTCTTGCAACTGGTGCATACGTTTCATCATAATAAATTCTTTCTTCTTGCATGTATCCTTGTGCTACTATCCTTGCTTTGTTGCGCACAACTGAATTATCTTCGTTCAATTTGTTCCTGTACATCCATTTTTTACCTATAATAGTTTTTGAAACTGATCTTGGAACTAGGTTGCAGTTATTGTTATGGGTAAACTGATTTAGCTCCTCTTGCATAGCATTTATCCAGTTATGATCAGCAAGGGCCTCGTCAGTTTTCTTTGGTTACAGATGCGAGACAAAAACAGAATGAATAAATAAGTTAGGCATTTGATTTATTGTTTTTATCGGGCAGATGGATCGCCTATCAACAATTCTGTGGATGTGATTTATTTCATCTGAGTTCAGTGTTTGCTGCTTCCATATCAGCAACTGATTCTATTATGAACTGAATGTTTTCAGTTTCAGTTGGAGCTGTATCATTTGGCAACTGAATTTTATCTGTTTGCTCCACCAACTGATTATCAGGAGCAAGTTCCTGTTCAACAGTTTGATGTAATATCTCTATTCAGGAGTTTGAAGGATATTTCGATTGATATGATTTTCCTCTTCATTATCATCCTCTAAATTGATCTCTGTAAATCGATCAACTAGCTCAACTGGATCAATTGGCTTATCAGTTAGTACAGTTTCATCAAAAACAACATAAATAGATTTTTCAAAATTAATTTTTATTGAAGACTCCATATGCTTTGCTAACTGAATAATATCCAAGAAATATTCCCTCAGCAGATTTAGCATCAAAAGCTTTTAAAAATTTATTTTACCATTATCAAGAATAAAACATGTGCAGTCAAATATCTTG
Organism: Primulina eburnea; assembly: GCF_022965805.1. Lineage (NCBI taxonomy): Eukaryota > Viridiplantae > Streptophyta > Magnoliopsida > Lamiales > Gesneriaceae > Primulina > Primulina eburnea. The sequence goes on along the minus strand of NC_133101.1, from coordinate 49,196,751 downwards.
AAATAAGAAACCACACTTTTTCTTCCATGCCTGGTCTCATATGGTGTTTCACACGATTCTTGTTAATCATTGATCTGTTCTGAGTATAACACACAGTATTTACTGCCGTCGCCCAAAACATTTAAGAAATACCAGAATCAGCTAGCATTGTTCTAGTAGCTTCTTTGAGGGTCCGATTCCTTCTCTCAGCTACACCATTTTGCTGAGGGGTTCCAGCTTGCGAGAGCTCATGCTTGATTCCAGTATTTTCTAGAAAAGTTGAAAGATTTTGATTGACGAATTTAGTCCCTCTGTCAGACCTTATTCGATCAATCTCAACTGAATTTTCATTTAAAAGTTTTTGGAAGAGCTTAATCAGTAGTGCAGCAGTTTGGTCTTTTGATTTGAGAAAAATTACCCAGTTAAATCTTGAGAAATCATCTACAACCACCAAGGTGTATTTCATTCCCCCTAAGCTCATGACTGGTATAGGACCAAATAGATCCATATGTAACAGTTCTAAGCATCGGGAAGAAGATTTACAACCCTTGTTTTAAAGAAGATCTTACTCTTTTTCCAAACTGACATGCTGAACAAATTTTGTCTTTTGAAAAATATATGTTGGGCAAACCAGTTACAAGATCGTGGTTATTCAGATAGGCAATAGATTTAAAGTTTAAGTGGTTCAATCTCTTAAGCCATAACCAGTGTTTTGGAAGATTTGGAAGCAATAAAACAAACTGGTGCATAAGGTTGTTCAGTCCATCTAACTTTGTAAGTGTTTCCACAACGATTTCCAGTTAGGATGACCTCATCAGTTGAGCCTCTCACTGAACATGTGTGTTTGTCAAATTGAACTGAGAAATTGTTGTTGCATAACTGACTGATGCTTATCAAGTTATACTTCAAATTCTCCACTAGCAAAACATCTTTAATTGTAAAGTTATCATGGACAAGCTTACCATTACCCACAGTTTTATCTTTGGAGTTGTCTCCAAAACTGATGTTTGGTCCAGTGTATTTGATCAGTTGAGATAGCAAATTTTCATATCATGTCATATGTCGCGTACAACCACTGTCTAGATACCAGATTGATTCTTTTGTTGTACCTGTTACCTGCAATCACACACAATATATAATCTTGGTATCCATATTTATTTGGGTCCTAAACTGATTAGTCCCTTAGGAAGCCAGACTTGAATCGGTCTAACTGATTTCCTAGTTGATGTGTTCCAAATGGTTTTTCTCAAAATTTTAGCAGTATGTGTGTGATGTGAGGATGAAACAATATGAATTATTTCCTTTTTCAACTAACTGTTCTTTTGATACCGTTTTTGAACAGGCTTACTATTATAGTAGTTGTAATAGCCATTCCTTGAGTACTGATACTTTTAACTGAATCGTTTAGGAGACCAGTTTCTTGTATTAGTTGAACTTTCTGAGCTATATCCAATACCATATCGTTTGCCTTTGTTCTTATTCTCAGTCTATTGAATAGTTGGTTTACTTGGTTCTGAATGTTCATTTACCATTGTTGATTTTACAAGGTAATGTATTTTCCTTTGTTATTATTCAACCTTGCTAAGTATCACTTACAGAAGTTTCAACATGACTGTTAAAACCTAAACGAGTTTTATCAGCAACTGATTTTTGAGCATTTTGAATTTCAGTTAATGTAACTGAAGACTTGTTCCAAGCTTGAATCAGTTCAGAATTTTTTAAAATCTCAGTTCTCAACTGACATATCAGAGCTTGATTCTCGATCAGTTCAGCGTTTTGCTTGGAAATATCCCCTTTAGATTTAACACTTCAACTTACTTATCAGTTTCAGTTTTTTTATCATTGGAATCATTTTGCTCATGTTTGATCTTTTCAAATGATCGAGCCAGTTTGTGATACTCATTTACCATGTCATGCAAGGTGGCAATGAGTTCCTCACGAGTGAAATCAGTAGATCTAAAATCAAATACATGTTCACCTCTGAATCCAATTCAACATCATCTGCCATCAAGCATTTGACTTCCTCTTCATCATCAATTGTGCTGCTTGGGCTTTCTGATTCTGACTCATCACTGTCAGTTTCAGCCCACTTTGATTTGCTCTCCTCAGCTAAAAGCACTTCATGCTTTTTCTTGAATGATTTCTTATCATCCCTGGTCCTTCTTTTGTGCTCAAAGGGCTTCTTTCCCTTGTCAATTGATACTCGACTGTCATTCTTTGGCTTAGGACAGTCTGCTATGAAATGACCAGATTTGCCACAGTTGTAACAAACATATGATTCTTCTTTGGAATTGTTTCTCTGGTATTGCTTTTGGAAGTTTCCTTGGTTCTTCCTCATAAACCTTCCAAATTTTTGGACAAACAATGACATTGCATCATTGCTCAGTTGATCGGAAGATTTGTCAACTAAACCAGTTGGTTCCAGTCTCACAACAGTTAACATAGTTGTGGCAATTGGTACAGAAGACTCTCCTTGTCTAGTTTGTAGCTCAAATTCATAAGCCTTCAGATCAGCAAATAGATCATGTAGTTCAACTTTGTTAAGATCTTTTGATCCACGCATGGCCATGGTCTTGGCATCCCACTCTTTGAGAAGACCTCTTACTACCTTCAATGTCACTTCTTTATTTGAGTACACTTTTCCATGAGCATTCAGTTCATTGATGATGCAGCTGACTTTTTCATCATACTCGTGCATAGACTCTCCTGCTTTCATTTTTATATTATCAAATTTTTTAACAGCAACTGACAACTTGTTCTCCTTGGTTTGTTCATTTCCTTCACATAATTGAATAAGTTTTTCCCATATCTCTTTGGCCGTTTTGCACATTTTGATTTTGGTGAACGTGACTTTGTCCAGTGTTTTGTATAAGATGTCCTTGGCCACATTACCGAAGTTTGCTTTTCTTTTGTCTTCAGTTATCCATTCATTTCTGGGCTTTCCTATTCGATGAGGTGCCCCGTCAGTGATGGCAAATGCAGTGTTTGCTTTTAAAATCTTCATTGGACTATCAATGATGACATACCACATGTCATCATCTTGTGCAGCTAAGTGAGCCTGCATTTTTATTTTCCAATCATCAAAGTCTTCTCCGGAAAACATTGGTATTTTGTTGAATGAAGACATGTTGATCAGTTTGTAAGTATAAGTATTCTGAGACAATATTAACACTGCTCTGATACCACTTGATAGGATCGGATAAAAGAAAGGAGTGTTTAGAAGGGGGGTTGAATAAACACTCACGGTTTTTATATCTTTTTCGAAGGTTTGAATCAGTTTGGTGAGAAACTGATCTTCAAAATCTTGTTAGTCGATCACAGTCAGTTAGCAATAAAGTGCCGAATATAACTGACTGAAAGATAGAATATAGTAATTGAAAAGCTTGTAAAAGATGCACAAAGTTTGTTTCTGGATGTTTGGACATTTCAATTACTCCTACGTCACCCCTTCTATCACGAAGATAGGATTTCCACTAAAAGACTTTGATCAATACAAGATTTGTACAGACCCACTTCAATTTGGACTTAACAATGCCAAAATTGAAACTCTTAGTTTAAAACTCAATTTTCTCGATAGGAAAACTTAGCACAACTGATCTCTAGAATCATGTAACACCCTCGACTGATTTTATAAAATAACACAGTGTAAATAAAAAATTTTACTTAGAGGGAAGAAGGATTTAAAAATTTCTTGACATAAAACATTTACAAAAAAAAGTATATACATGATCAAATAAGTGTTGCATCAAAATACAAAATATCATTTTTGATCATGTCAAAATGCTAGCAAAATATCTTCTTCCTTCCATCTCTTGTATGCATATGACCCCGGCTCCAATCAACGTCCTGGCTCGTCGCTCTTATCTGCATCACATGAAATAACTGAAATGAATATAAAACTCAGCAATTGGAAGTCTTACATAACAATCTGTACATATCATACTCTGTAAAACATGGCTTTGAAATCATTAAATATCATCTAACTCTTGAAACATGAATAACATAGTATAACATAACAATAACAATGGTATTTTTCTTTTCTCTTTCGGATTGATATCTAAATAGTATCTCTGTCTCTGTACCTATATCCCATTGATATAAATCGATACTCTGTTGGGATATAAGCCTATGGTCGTTGATCAACTAATTGCATGCAATCTCTGACTATGTATCTATCAATCCAATAAATCATTTAAACTCTCTTTTGGGCATTAAATCAAACACTTTGCATAATCTTTTCTTTTGTATTCCATTTTACACAATTGAGACATATAAAATCCTCTAATATACAACAAAGTGTTTTTATACATAAATATATGAATCAAATGGAAGGGAATAGCATGTTAAAACCATTGAAACACCATACATATACTATCATGTGAGCACAAGGAAATGAATTTCACTTACTACACTTGGAGCACTTGATTCAAAACTCTTGGTACAATCCTACAACAATAAACCAATAACTAACCATCAATAACTTAATAATCACAAACCCATACAATAAAACCCATAAAACCACAATATCAACAAACCCAATGTAAGGCTCGAGAATTATCGATACTATTGATGTTGGAATTGTATAGATTAGAATGCACAATTATGAGATTTTGAGCAGCAGGGCCGAAGCCACACCGCAACCGCGGTGCTAAGACTACCGCCCCCGCGGTGTAGGTGACAGAAATTGGTGAATTTGTGCGAACAGACACCGCACCCGCGGTATTAGTGCAACCGCACCCGCGGTGTGAGACCGCACCCGCGGTCATGTAAGGACCGCACCCACGGTCATTGAATTTCAGGAAATAAAATGTCGCCGTGAGCATAGCGCACCCGCGCTCTTGAGACACCCACCCGCGGTCTGCATGCGAGATTGCCACCTTTGATTTTCGTAGTGACACATGGCACATATATATATATAGGAATCTGCTGAGTCTTCATTTTTCAGATCTCCATAGCAAGAACCGAGAGCTCCCAAGAAATCCTTCAAACTTCTTTCAAGTTGTGATTTAGATTGTGCAAGATTTAGAGATCCGATTTTAATTCCGAGGTAAGATTTGTGTTCCTTGCATTGACGGCTACAAAGTGACGTAAGTTTTATACATTTTCAGCATGGTTCGAAACATAGGTGTTGGAGAATTTATGATTTTGTTGAAGATATGTGTTCTTGATAGTATGAGCTTGATATATTCACTACCGAATCGAATTATGGATGTCATATGCTATGAGTTCGATTTTCCAGCATGCATGGATCGAGTTTATGCAGATTTCAGAATATATATGGATGTGTTGATGGGATTAGGAATGAATTATGATTGTGTATCATTGTTTGAGTTGATCGGTATTGCGAGAATACGCCGTTATGCCGTCGATTGTTACCGGGATGGAGTATTGACTTGTACAAGATTTTGATATGAGTTATATCTTGATAGAATGCTTTGTATATTGTCATTTCAGATTAGTCTTGACAGAGTGACATTCCGACTTCAAGATCTCGACCGACGATTCGACAAGAAAGGTATAATTCATGTGGTCACGGGATTGCACAACTCGATTCAGATTTGATACGAGTTTCCCTAAATCACATACTAGATTGTTATTACATTTGATTATGTAATGCCTTGTTTATTGATTTATATTCGAGTCCTGAGATAGGAGAGATTGGCAGACTTGCCAAAACTAGACGTTTCGGTGTATCGACGCATAGGAGCAGATTTGCTATATGTGTAGACCCTCGATACAGAGTTGACCGAAGTCTAGGAATAAGACGTACCGTTGCCCCGAGTGGTTGGGTAGGTAACAGACCGTCTTATTCACACCGGGATCCCTAGATTAGAAAAGAGTCGAGTCAAGATTTGAATTGTCGAATACAGATTTGTATTCTACTACATGTTTAGATGTATATTCATGTTACTTGATTTATGTTATGCATTTGTACATGATTTATGACATTGCATGCATCCATGTTTTATACTGGGATATGTTCTCACCGGAGTTATCCGGCTGTTGTCGTGTCTGTATGTGTGCATGGCAACAGATGGGGCAGGATCGGGATCACGAGCTAGATGAGAGATGATGATAGCATGGAGATCTCGGGCATTGCAGATTACTAGTGTTTTCTTATGAAACTTGTACTACTTATGTTTGTAGTTGTCATTTGAACACTAGTGTATGTTTGTACGAACAGACTTGTATGTACATTACGTTGTTTAATTTCTATCGAGATATGTTATGCTTTAGTTAATACATTTGAATTAAAGTTAAAAGCAAAATTTTGACCCACATTTTCGAACAAAGATCCAATTAAATCCCAAAAGAATTGAGTTAGAGCCCGGGTCCCCACAACAGGTGGTATCAGAGCAGTAGGTTCTGTAGACTGAGATAGAATAGAATGAGCGGGGTAGATCGAGTCATCTTCCTTGCTTTGAGATGCTAGCATGATTTATTGCTTTCCCTATTATATGTTGTGCATTATCTGAGTTGATTTACAGCATATACTTGTCAAGCCTGAATCAGAACCGATTCTCGATCAGAGTCTATGATCAGAGGAGGGCTGAGACAGATGATATTGATTGGGTACTAATCAGTTTGATAATCAGATTTATGCCGCCTAGACGTATACCTCAGCCAGAGCAGGGTAGCACATCAGGTGCACAGATGGATGTTACTGCTACGCCGATGGAGACTTTATTGAAGAGATTTCAGTCTTTCCATCCGCCTACCCTGAAGGGCACAGAGAGTGCAGTAGAGTGCGAGAGCTGGCTCGATGATATCGAGATGTTGTTTGAGTCTTTGGCTTACACTGACGAACGACGTGTGAAGCTGATAGGGCATCAGATGCAAGAGGTTGCCAAGAGCTGGTGGTTGACTACGAAGCGAGCCTTGGAGCACCGAGGCATTGACATCACGTGGAAAGTATTCAAAGATGAGTTCTATCAGCGCTTCTTCCCCGTCTCCTACCGGAAAGATAAGGGAGCTGAATTTGCGAATCTGAAGCAGGGACAGTGGAACATCGAGGAGTATGTGGCTAAATTTTCTGCATTGTTACGATTTGCACCGCATGTGGCCGGAAACGACGAGGCAGTGGCCGATCAGTTCATCAACGGGCTGAATCCCGATGTTTTTACTTTGGTGAACACGGGACGGCCTAACACTTTTTCGGAGGCACTGAACCGAGCAAAGAGAGCAGAGGCTGGCTTGATCAGGCAGCGAGGAGCTTCCTACGGTGTTCAGGGACAGAGACCGCCACAGTCCACGACCGTACAGTTTCCACCACCTCCTCCTCGTTTTGATAGTGGAGCTAGTGGTAGTGGCAAGAAGGATTTTCTGAAGGCTAAGGGCAAACAGTTTAAGAAATCTGGGAGTAGTTCATCGAGTTCGAGTGGATCTCGACAGAGAGGTCAGGGGTCAGAGTATAGTGGCGCATACTGTGGTTCGTGCGGAGGGCGACATGCGACGGAGCAGTGTCAAGGAGTTCTGGGACGCTGCAACATCTGTAGGCAACAGGGACACTTCGCCAGAGTTTGTCCCCAGAGAGGTGCACAACGATTCCAGAGCACCGGATCATCAGCACCAGCGCCACAGATGGAGAGACAGGCATCTTCTGTGCACTCCTTTCAGCCACCCTCCACACCGACTCAGCAAAGACCAGGAGGTAGTCAGACTGTGAGTCAGCCTCCTCGACAGCAGGCACGTGTCTTTGCCCTGACAGAGGAGCAGGCGCAGGAGGCGCCAGATGACGTCATTGCAGGTAATTGTTTCCTTTGTGGTTATTCTGCATATGTGTTGATAGATACAGGGGCATCACATACATTCATCTCTGAACATTTTGCATTGAGACATTCATTGCCTGTTGAGTTGATGTCGACAGTAGTGTCTATAGCTTCTCCGTTGGGAAGTGGCTTGATATCTGTGACTACTGTTAGACACTGTATACTGCAGTTTGAGGGGCATGAGATCGATCTTGATTGTGTAGTACTTGGTTTAGCTGATTTTGATTGTATAGTTGGCATAGATATGTTGACCAAGTACAGGGCCACGGTAGATTGTTTCCACAAGATTGTCAGATTCAGACCCGAAATGACAGACGAGTGGAAATTTTACGGCAAGGGTTCCAGATCTCGGATTCCCTTAGTATCTGCTCTGACTATGAGTAGATTGCTTCAGAGAGGAGCAGAGGGCTTTCTTGTATATTCAGTAGATCTACTGAAGTCGAGCCCAGCATTGGCAGATTTGTCAGTGGTTTGCGAGTTTGCAGATGTCTTTCCTGATGAGATTCCAGGGTTACCTCCGGTTCGAGAGGTTGATTTCAGCATAGATCTTATGCCCGGTTCTGTTCCTATTTCGAGAGCTCCGTATAGGATGGCACCGATAGAGCTGAAAGAGTTGAAAGCACAGTTGGAGGATCTTTTGTCCAAGGGATATATCAGACCCAGTGTATCACCTTGGGGTGCTCCGGTGCTTTTCGTTAGAAAGAAAGATGGTTCGATGCGACTGTGTATTGATTATAGGCAGCTGAATAAGGCAACAGTGAAGAACAAATATCCTTTGCCTCGCATCGACGATCTGTTTGATCAGTTACAAGGATCTTCGGTATATTCGAAGATCGATTTGAGATCAGGGTATCATCAGCTCCGAGTTAGAGATGTTGATATTCCGAAGACTGCATTCCGAACCAGGTATGGACATTACGAGTTTGTTGTTATGCCTTTCGGTTTGACGAATGCACCAGCGGTTTTCATGAGTTTGATGAACCGTATTTTTCAGAGCTATTTAGATGAATTTGTGATTGTATTTATTGACGACATTTTGGTGTATTCGAAGAGTTTGACTAAGCATGCAGATCATCTGAGAATTGTGCTAAAGACTTTGCGACAGGAGCGGTTGTATGCTAAAGACTTACTGCTGGTGCGCTAGGCTTACCGAACAACTTTCGAAAATCCAAAAATGACGACCGCGGGTGTGCTGCTCTTCCTACCGCGGGTGCGGTAACTACTCTACCCAAACACCGCGGGTGCGCTGCCTCTTTGACCGCGGGTGCGGTACCGCTTCTGTCCAACCACCGCGGGTGCACTGCATAATGGAGTGCGGGTGCACTCTCCTCTGTAGCCAACAATATACTTTGCAACTAAAAATCGAATCGCAACGTCGCTTCTCCTCATAATTTGACAACACTCTCAACAAGAAAGTTGCAACTCTATATCTTATCTAACCACTCCAATTGGCCTCATATCAATTGGCACAACAAAAAAATTACCATGAATTAAACTACAACGACGCTACAATAAAACCACATAACAAGTATAACCAATAATACTATAAACCATAAATCACAACTCTTAACATCAAAACTATACTTAAACTTAACCAAATAGTCCATAAACACAAGAAATATTAAACCGTACCATTCACCAAGCTTGGATATTACAATCTCCCCTCCTTAAAGGAATTTCGTCCTCGAAATTGACGTCACTGCGCAAACAACTCAGGATACTTTTCTTTCATCTCATCCTTTGGTTCCCACGTGGCTTCTTCAATCAATTGATTCCTCCAAAGGACTTTAACAATGACGATCTCTTTGTTTCTCAATACTTTAACTTTGCGATCCAGAATCTGGATTGGAATCTCTTGGTACGTCAAATTCGGCGTCAAATCCAATGGCTCGTGGCGAAGAACATGGGAAGGATTCGTAATATACTTCCTGAGCATGGAGACATGAAAAACATTATGAACTCTATCAAGATCTGGCGGTAGGGCTAACCTGTAAGCTCGATCACCGACTCTATCCAAAATCTCAAATGGGCCAATAAACCTTAGACTCAACTTTCCCTTTCTGCCAAACCGCATCACACCCTTAAGAGGTGCAATCTTCAAGAACACATGATCGCCAACTTCAAACTGCAACGACCTTCGTCTTACATCAGCATAACTCTTCTGTCTTGACTGTGCTGTCTTCATCCTTTCTTGAATAACATCAACAACATCAGCTGTCTGTTGGACCAACTCTGGACCCAACATCTTCCTCTCACCAATCTCGTCCCAATATAAGGGAGATCTACACTTTCTGCCATAAAGTGCTTCATACGGTGCCATGCCAATCGTTGCTTGGTAACTATTATGGTACGTGAACTCAACCAAAGGCAATTTGGAATCCCAGCTACCAAGATAGTCAATAGTACAACCTCTGAGCATATCCTCCAATATCTGAATAACTCTCTCTGATTGACCTTCGCTCTGAGGATGATATGCTGTACTGAATGCTAACCGTGTACCCAAGGCTCTGCACAAACTCTTCCAAAACTCTGAGGTAAATCTAGGGTCACGATCAGACACGATCGACACAGGAACACCATGAAGTCTAACAAACTCTGCTATGTACTCTTCGGCATACTGGTTCATGGAATACGTTGTCTTGACTGGGAGAAAATGCGCTGACTTGGTCAATCGATCAACGATAACCCAAATAGAGCTATAACCCTTTTGCGTTCTGGGAAGACCAACCACGAAATCCATTGTAATATGCTCTCATTTCCATTGATGAATCGGCAATGACTGCAATGTCCCAGCAGGTCTCTGGTGTTCGATTTTCACCTGCTGACAAGTTATACACTGAGAAATAAACATGGCAATATCCTTCTTCATACCTGGCCACCAATAGAGTCTACGAAGATCCTGATACATCTTGGTACTACCTGGATGTATCGAGTATGGCGCGGTATGTGCCTCTGTCAAGACGTCTCGTCGAATATCATCACCAATAGGAATGCAAATACGGCCTTTGAATGTCATCAAACCATCTCTATTCATCCCAAACTCTGAATTGCCTCTCTCTTCTGCTCTGGCTCTCAACTCTGTCAACTGTGCATCATTGGCTTGCTCTCTACGGATTCTGTCCGTCAATGTAGCCCGAATGATCAATGCTGAAAAACAAGCAATGGTTCCCGGGACTACTAGAGCTATCTCCTCTCGTTGCAAATCTAACAACAATGGTTTCTGGATCATAGAACTCAAAGAAGAACTCGACTTACGGCTCAATGCATCCGCTACAACATTCGCCTTCCCTGTGTGATAACTAATAGTCACATCATAGTTTTTGACAAGCTCTAACCACCGTCTCTGTCACATATTGAGTTCTTTCTGGGAAAACAAATACCTTAAACTCTTGTGGTCCGTAAAAATTTCACACTTTTCGCCATATAAATAATGTATCCAGATTTTCAAGGCGAAAACCACATCTGCCAGTTCCAGATCATGCATAGGATAAATTTTCTCGTAATCTGTCAATTGACGAGAAGCATAGGCTATAACCTTTCCACGTTGCATCAGCACTGCACCGAGGCCCTTGTTCGATGCATCGGTATAGAAAACAAAGTCCTCTGAACCACTTGGCAATGCAAGTACCGGAGCTGTCGTCAACCTATCTTTCAACTCTTGAAATCCACTTTGGCAATCATTGGACCACTAAAAATTCACAGTCTTCCTCGTTAGATTGGTTAACGGCAAGGCAATCTTGGAAAATCGGAAATAAAATGACTATAATAACCCGCCAAACCAAGAAACTGCATACCTCTGATGCCGTGGTAGGGATAGGCCACTTCTGTATCGCCTCTATTTTCACTGGATTAACAGCTAGACCGTCCTTCGAAACAACATGGCTTAAGGAAGAAATCTGCTCCAACCAGAACTCACATTTCTTCAACTTAGCATACAACCTCTTCTCTCTCAACAATTGAATAACAACTCTGAGGTGCTCTGCATGAAGCTCTCTGGTCTTGGAATAAATCAATATGTCATCAGTGAAAACAATGACAAAGCTATCCAAATACTGCTTGAACACTCGGTTCATAAGATCCATGAAGACTGAAGGAACATTAGTCAGATCAAACGACATCACAAGAAATTCATAATGATCGTACTTGGTCCGGAACGCCGTCTTAGGGATATCTGACTCCCTAACTTTCAACTGGTAATAGCCAGATCGCAGATCAATCTTCGAAAACACTGTAGCCCATTGCAGTTGATAAAAAATGTCGTCTATCCGTGGCAACGGATATTTATTCTTGATCGTCACTTTGTTGATTTCTGTGTAGTCAATGCAAAGCCGCAAAGACCCATCTTTCTTCTTGATGAAAAGAACCGGAGCTCCCCAAGGCGAAGAACTCAGCCAAATAAAACCTTTATCCAAAAGATCTTTCAATTGTGTCTTCAATTCTTTCATCTCTTTAGGGGTCATTCTGTACGAAGCCTTGGAAATAGGAACCGTTCTGGGGACTAGATCAATCACAAACTCTACATCTCTGTCCGTTGGTAAACCCGGCACATCATCCTCAAATACATCAGGGAACTCTCTTACCACATCAAAATCATCAATATTCAACTTCACAATTCTATCCATATCAACAATTGAGGCCAAAAACCCATCACAACCTCTAAACAACAACTTCTTAGCCTAAAGACAAGAAATAAAATGTAGGACCAGCAAAGTACCTGCACTGGCGAGCATACCTTCCTTATTTCCATCATCTGTAAATTTCACCGTCTTAGCAACGCAATCAATCACTGCACGATAAGTCGATAGCCAATCCATGCCAAGTATAATATCAAATGCAACCATCGGAATAACAATCAAATCTGCATAAACCATTCGCTCATCAATTTGAACAGAACACGCATACAAAATAGACGTCTGGCACAACACATCCCTAGAAGGCAATACAACATTAAACTGGAGGGGAAGAATAGAAGGAACTAAACCAAAGATCTCAATAATAGTTCAGACATAAAAGAATGAGAAGCACCTGTATCAATCAATGTCGTAGCTACTCAGCCTGAAATTAAAATAGTGCTAGAGATCACAGAAGAATAATGGTTTATACCTTCCTTCGTCATGGTGAAGATGCGACCCTGTACCTTCTCTTCACTCGATCCTCTCGGACGGTCCTTGGCAATATGGCCTGCAGTACCACATCGATAGCAAGTTTGATTACCAAATCTACACTCTCCCTATGATGCCTGTTGCACTTGGGACACAATGGCTTCTTTGGATCAAATAGAACTGCCGGTGCTTTAGAACTCGGATCAATCTTGCCTTTCCCCTTAAAGCTACCTTTTCCTCTTTGGCTCGAATCTTGACCTCTTTGAGCAATAGCATGATGCCTCGCCTGTCTCTCTCTGGCAGTATCTTTCTCATCTTGCTCGGCTAACAAGGCTTTAGCCACAATCTCTTTATATGTCACCGCCTTAGGCATATTGATGTCTCTCCTGATCTCTGCTCGAAGGCCTCTAATGAAATGAGCACCCTTATCTTTGTCATTGGAGGCAATATACGGGGCAAACAGACAGCCCTCCTCGAACTTCAAAATGTACTCGTCAACGTTCATACCTCCTTGACGAAGCTCTAAAAACTCAGTCACCTTCCCAGCTCGAAGTGCATCTGGGAAGTACTTGTCATAGAAAAGATCCGTGAAATCTTGCCACTTCGATGCCGGAACATCAACACCTACCTTGGTAGCATTCCACCAAATAAGTGCAGCTTTGACTAGCATGAATACTGCACAACCAACTCTGCCTTTGTCTTCATAATTGAGATGATCAAATATCTCCTCAAGTGCTTTGATCCACTCTACAACCACCAATGGATCAGTGCTTCCTGCAAACTCAGGCGGATCCATCCTCTTAAAAGCAGTAAAGATCGCATCAGTCCCAACTGTTTGAACCACTTGGTCTCTCACTTGGCCTCCACCTTGACCTGAACCTTGCAAACGAAGCAACTGTTGAATCTGCTCACTGTGGACCTTGGCTTGCTCTTTCAATAACTTGCCGAACTCGTCGACAACTCTCGATGAGGAGCTATCCTCACCCTCTGAAACCTTCCTCTTAGGAGGCATTAAATCTTATAATGTGCTCACATAATACATATCAACTGATAACAATAAATAAATGTAGAAGAAGACATACCCGGACTGTTGAAAGTAGACGAAGTCATATGCATTGGTCCGAAGAAAGCTGCTCTGATACCACTAAATGTAACACCCTCGACTGATTTTATAAAATAACACAACGGAAACTAAAAATTTTACTTAGAGGGAAGAAGGATTTAAAAATTTCTTGACATAAAACATTTACAAACAAAAGTATATACATGATAAAATAAGTGTTGAATCAAAATACAAAATATCATTTTTGATCTTGTCAAAATGCTAGCAAAATATCTTCTTCCTTCCATCTCTTGTATGCATATGAACCCGGCTCCAATCAACGTCCTGGCTCGTCACTCTTATCTGCATCACATGAAATAACTGAAATGAGTATAAAACTCAGCAAGTGGAACTCTTACATAAAAATCTGTACATATCATACTCTGTAAAACACGACTTTGAAATCATTAAATACCATCTAACTCTTGAAACATGAATAACATAGTATAACATAACAATAACGATGGTATTTCTCTTTTCTCTGTTGGATTGATATCTAAATAGTATCTCTGTCTCTGTACCTATATCCCATCGATACTCTGTTGGGATATAAGTCTATGGTCGTTGATCAACTAATTACATGCAATCTCTGACTATGTATCTATCAATCCAATAAATCATTTAAACTCTCTTTTGGGCATTAAATCAAAAACTTTGCATACTCTTTTCATTTGTATTCCCTTTTACACAATTGAGACATATAAAAGCCTCTAATACACAACAAAGTGTTTTTATACATAATATGAATCAAATGGAAGGGAATAACATGTTAAAACCATTGAAACATCATACATATATTATCATGTGAGCACAAGGAAATGAATTCCACTTACTATACTTGGAGCACTTGATTCAAAACTCTTGGTACAATCCTACAACAATAAACCAATAACTAACCATCAATAACTTAATAATACAAACCCATACCATAAAGCCACACAATCAACAAACCCAAATTCTCCTCAACACCATAATCCAAAGAATAACCAAACCCACAAGCTTACCTTAGCTTCTTGAACCCAAAAGAAGCTTGATCACACTTCAATAATGCAACAAGAAACTAGAATCAAAGAAATCAAAGAAGGGAATAAGAACACTAGCTCTCCCTTGAGCTGAATTTTCGAGAAGTGAGGACAAGAATGAGAGAAATGAGCCAAAACCTTCTATTATATCACTTAAATCTCGAAAACACGACTTCACTGTCCACGACCCCAGGTGCGCTACTGTTCTTACCGCGGGTGCGCTAGGCTTACTGAACAACTTCCGAAAATCCAAAAGCGACGACCGCGGGTGCGCTGCTCTTCCTACCGCAGGTGCGGTAACTGCTCTGCCCAAACATCGTGGGTGCGCTGCCACTTTGACCGCGGTGCGGTATCGCTTCTGTCCAACCACCGTGGGTTCACTTCATAATGGAGTGCGGGTGCACTCTCCTCTGTAGCCAACAATATACTTTGCAACTAAAAATCGAATCGCAACGTCGCTTCTCCTCATAATTTGACAACACTCTCGACGAGAAAGTTGCAACTCTATATCTTATCTAACCACTCCAATTGGCCTCATACCAATTGGCACAACAAAAAAATTACCATGAATTAAACCACAACGACGCTACAATAAAACCACATAACAAGTATAACCAATAATACTATAAACCATAAATCACAACCCTTAACATCAAAACTATACTTAAACTTAACCAAATAGTCCATAAACACAAGAAATCTTGAACCGTACCGTTCACCAAGCTTGGATATTACAGATCCAGTTTCACAGTAATAACAAAGTGCTAAAATGCTCGAAAGATAGCCTAACAGCTATGAATATATATGATAAGCGTGAGCTTGAATTTCAGCAGAGTAACAGTATGAAAGATTGCTAGTTCACTCATTGCAACAGATTGTAAAGTTTCGTGATTATCTTGAGTTGCTTCTCTCTGCTATTTATAGGCTTTCCTCCAACGGTAATATTAAATAATATTTGAATCATTATATCCGTTGAATGCCACGTCATTATACTTCAGACAATCTTACACTACAAGTTCTGAAAAGCGGTGTTCCACTACTAGTTGCAGTCTGCTTTGTATTGTTGTCGGTTAAATGTCTTTTTCAACTGATGACGTGTTCAGCTGAATGATCAACTGATAAGTAGATGGGTAACCTCGCAACTGAGTATCTCAACTGATCAGTCAGTTGACAAAGTAGATTCAATTCGGCTTGTCTCAGTTGCTTTAAATAACCTGCGCATTAAAATTCAGTTAGACAACTGTAAGTTCGTGATCAGTTAGTTCAATAGATTTAATTTCTTAGTTTGTCAACCACCGAAATTAAGTTTCCAACATATAGTATATGATATTATATGTTAAAAGGATGATCGAGAGCCATGACCAATGTGCTAGGCTGTATGTTAGGATATTTTACAGTTTTTTTTATTATTTGATAATTAAAAATGGACCTTGGTTTATGGTCAGTTCCCACCCCCTAAATTTGCATCCCAATGTGCCATGGATATTTTATGTAAATATTAGAATTAGTGGGAGATCAAGATTTGAAGACGGTGGGCCCGATCCTCGGAAGGAGTTTTAAAGATCGAATACATGTAAAATAATGGAAGTTTATGTAATATTGCATTTGAATCCGTGCATTTACCTAGATTATGGACATGGATCCATATGTGGCTCGTACAGGATCAATTAACTCTCGGTTATCGATCATCTTTTATTATTTATGATGTATGTGATATATTATAAATATTCAGTATGTGCGTTATTATTAATAACAAGAGGTTACATGAATATGACAATCATACAAACAAACATTGCACAAGTTTTAAAATTAATGATGAGACAAATTTTTAAAATTAAAATCCCTCAGTTTTGGATGATCCAAAATTTAAATCAAACAAAATAAAAGGATAATTAAAAGAAAGTTTAATAATTCCTTGCTTTCCATCAACGGTGTTTGCATGATGAACGCTACCCGTAGTCAGTGTCTGACTCATAGTATTGAGGAGGCCTGAACGCCGGAAATCTGTGATTTCCACTTACATATTTGATGTGAACTACGTGGAACTCTCATGACTTCGGCTCATATTATTGGTGGGATCTCATGACGATCATCCATTAAGGTTCAACATTGATGGGCCGAGCTCGACACATGAAGAAAAAGGGTATCATATATATTGGACCCTTCTCAAATGTGAGGCAAAATTACGTAAGGTTTGCAAGGAGTTGTAATTGGGTTTTACCTTTTGGAAGTTATGATTGACGGATATTATTCGGGATCATAATTTTGCAATTGGGCCTTTCGTACTCACTAAGAAAATTGGATTTACCGTTTGTTATCAGATGGTGGTGAAAATGTCAAAATAGTGGGAGACAATTCGTAAAAACAAAATCCATATTTTACTTCTTACATAATATTTTAAAATAGTCAGTAATGTTTATTCTGTTTCCATATCAGTATATTTATGATTTCATCATGTAATCCATTTCAATTATTAAAACAAGCTAAACAAACACTAATTTTCAAGATTGGCTGGGAAAATTGTTCTAAATTCGGGAAAAATATCATACAAAATAATGTCATTCTTGCTGAACTGACAAATCATGCAAGATGGTGGGACCATAGTATGCAAGCAAAAGTGTAATATACTCACTTCTATGTCAAATGAACTGTGGAGATAGTTTGAGGAAATGTTGAATGCTGTTGACATTCGAATACACATGCAAGAGTTGCATAGTGCATGAAACTCGCACAATAGATGATTCCCAAGTTACTACATGACGTCAATTGTTGTCACTCTTTTCTCATTTGACGGGTTTTGTGGTGAATTTTAATTTGAATAAGATAAATGATAGCCTTGAAGAGCTAGTCAAACTACTCATGAATTATGAAACCACCATAAAGCAGAGAAATGTTGTTTTTATAGTGGGTCTCTCGTCAGGGACGAAAAATAGCCCACAAGGTATGTGAAAGAAATGTACTGCCCCTTACACGAAAACAAACCCAATAAGAAGCAAGCTCCAAAAGACACTTAAAGGGCCCAGAAGACCAAATAATTTAGAACATGTATGTTTCACAGCAAGAAGCCTGGCCATGAGAAATTATCTGGGTCATAAATGTTTTGGCAATGATAAGTGAATGTCCAATTAAACACGATTTCAACAACAAGAAACCCAAAGAAAACAAGATAGTCTAAACCAAACGCATATGTGACACGTTAGGCTATGACATATTTCCAAAGAAGGATGCACAAGCTAGTGGGAGAGGGTACGTTTGGCTTGTCAGACATAAGCTCTCTAAGGACATGTGAGTCCTATATGAAATAAAAAATGACCAAGGTCCCTTTTCTAGGGAAAGTGGAACGTGCACATGATCTATTGGATTTGATCAATATAGATGTGTGGGGCCCGCTAAGTGTTAGCACGAGATTTGGCCATTCTTACTTCATCACCTCTACCGATGACCATTCGAGGTTTGGGTATGTGTATTTAATGAAATACAAGTCTGAAGCCTTTGAAAAGTTCAAAGAATTTAGAGCAGAAGTACAGAAATAGGTAGGAAAGAGTATTAAAAACTACGATTAGATCGAGGTGGAGAATACTTGAGTAATAAGTTTCAAGAGCCTTAAAGAGAATGAGATTCTCTCACAGTGAACTCCGCCTGCCACACCCTAGTTGAATGGTGTGTTAGAACATCGTAATCGGACATTGATGGACACGATACGATCAATGATGGGATTCACTGACTTGCCGCCATCCCTTTGGGGATATGCGCTTGAAATAGCGGCAAGGTTGTTGAATCCAGTCCATACAAAGGCAGTTGATAAAACTCTATATGCGATATAGATGGGAAAGACGCCCAAATATTCTTACCTAAGAATATGAGGATGCCTTGCTTACTTGAAGCAGACAGTTGGAGACAAATTGGATAGTAGAACCAATTTGTGCTAGTTTGAGGGATATTCAAAGAACTCTATTGGATAATATTTCTATTATCCTAGTGAAAACAAAGGTGTTTGTTTCAGGGAATGCCACCTTCTTGGAGAAGGATTTTCTATTAGATAGAAAATGCAGGATGATAGAACTCGATTAGATTTGACAACCACCCACTACACAATTATTATAACATACACCCCAACAGCCAATCAAAGAAACACAAGCTCCTAGGAGATCCGAAAAGATCTAAAGTCCGCCTACATGGTTGATCCTGCTTCTTGAAGGGGGCCAAGGTGAGCCCATTCCTGGATGCGATCCAAGAAATTTCGAGGAAGCATTGTTTGATGTTTATTCATCTAAATGGCTTGAGGCCATGTCGTCCAATACGAAATCTATGTATTCGAACCAAGTATGGTCCTTAGTATATCCACCTGAGGGAATTGTTCCCATGGGATGCAAATGGATTTACAAGAGGAAACTTGGAGCGGATGGGAAGGTGGTGACCTTCAAAGCTAGACTGGTAGAAAAATGATATACTCAAAGACAAGGTATTGAGTATGATGAAGACTTTTCTCCAGTCACAATGTTCAAGTTCATTAGGATACTGCTAGCCATAACAGCATGATATGACTATGAAATATTGCAGATGGATGTGAAGACAATGTTCCTTAATTGTGATATTAAGGAAAAGATTTACTTGTCTCAACCTGAAGGATTCACATCAGTAGAAAGTGAGCTTAAAGTATGTAGACTTCAGAAATCCATTTATAGATTCAAACAGGAATCAAGGAGCTGGAACCATTAGATTTGACAACACTATCAAAGAGTTTGATTTTGTCAAAAATCCTGAGGAACCTTGTGCATACAAGAAGGTTAGTGGGAGTGTAGTGACATTCCTAGTACTTTATGTTCATGACATCCTTGTTAGAGTAGGTGCCCGTCGAGCCAAGTGTCGGCCAAGGGTTCATGTTCAAACTCTATGCATAAACAATCTTTATTTTAATAATTTTTGAAAGTATTGTTTTGACACATCTTTATCTGTATACACATGCTAGTTGTATAGATAAGGTCCTTGAATATACAAATAGTAGAAAGAATATGAGATGCTCATATGATGAGTATCATGAAACTCATATTTGCAATATTGTATATTCTAAACACTTCCTAGTAAATTCAGCCGCCTCTAAGAAGGATATAGGCCGCTCGAGTTCGAGACTAGTCTGTACGATGTGAGTACCATGTTTCATTGGTAAGGGACATTGTGATGTCCGAACATTCAAATAGGTGCTCCTTGTAGAGTGCACTGAACAACCCTTCATAAAGGACTTTCCAAGTGGTTCTCACTTATCGAGTGAAAACGTCCTAGTTTATAGTTGTACACCATTAGTCCTTATGACCCGGGTCAACATTTAGACTCTATATGCTAGCATTGCACTTTGACTTGTTTACCGTCTCATATGGGGTCATCATGTGGCAACGTTGGGTGTTTTGTCGTAACATATAGGAGTCGATACATTGTAGTCTGGGATTCATCGCTTACCTTCGGGTATGAATATCCTATGTGTATGTAGTTTGAAATATCTGATTAAAGTATGGTGGTGATTAAGAAATTGGTTTTTTAGATTACACCATCGATGCAACTATGACATGGCACATATTATCGATTCTTTGACAGCTCTCGATATACCAATAGTTGTCGAATCGGTCGGGATATATGAGTTGAAGGGACCGTACTAGTAGCCTACCATAATAGAATGGTTCTTGCAAGAACTATCATTTGATACCTAGGGAATCATGTAAGCAATGCTGCTAGGCGTTTAATATGATTGGTTGGGTTCTATCAGACTTGAGTTCTGACATTCTTACTATCAAGGAGTTCATAATTAAGAATGGAGCAATTGGGGTATGCTCATATGAGGACATGTTTAGTCCCAAATCACACGGAGATGTGAACCCACGGCTAGTTGTATAAATGAACCATTGAAAGCGCACAAGTGCTAACTTTCTAGATCCTGTTGAGAAGTAAAAATAGTTCAATGTGTCGAATGACTTATAAAGGAGTTTATAAGCGCAATGAAAAATTAGAAGTATGACTTATATAAGGGGAACGTAACTTTTAATTTGAGGAAGTGTTCCTAAATTAAAAGTTGGCCAAGCAAATAATGTATTTGAAAAAATTATGATTTTCATAAATAGTATTATGAACGAAATTAAATTAATGTAAGTGTTGAATTAATTAAAAACTAGTGGACCTAGTAGAATCCAAATAATTATATTAATTCAAGTGTTGAATTAATTAAACAACATTGGCCCTTGTAGAGCCCAATTAGAAATAATTATTCAACTAGTGGGTTTGAGAAAAATTAAGTATGGCAATTTAAATAATAAGTCCATGGGCTTTGTAATTGTTACAAGCCCAAATAGAATTGCATGCATGGGAGGTGAAAGGTTGGAAGCTACTTTTTCAACATCCAATGCATAGCATGCACATTCTCACTTTTAACTTTTTCAAGCACCAAGAAAAGCCATCCTTCTCTCCTCCCCAACTCATATGGCCGAAATTTTAGAGTGATTTTCCCATCAATTTTGTTCTTCAATCGTTGAAGAAAAACATTCTCTTCTCAAAGAAAAATCCTCTAATTTTCCTAGTTCAAAATTAGAGGGGATCTTCTTCTTGGTGGTGGGCTTAATTTGTGGCAAGGTGTGCTCTTGGAAGCTCGAAGATTTGTCTTGCCATTAAAGAGTTTAGTTGTTTGACAACTAAGTTGGAGCCATTATCATATTATAAGATTGAAATGTATATCTTTAAAACATCCTATATATGACATTTTGTGTTTTATTGTATTTGCTACACAATATAGTGTTTGGGGCGCTCGATTTCTTGTATGAAAAATATTTTTGAAACTTCCGTTGCGCAAGAAAGCACAACGATCTCCTTTCAAGTGGTATCATGAGCTATGGCCACTATTTTGTTTAGCATATATATGATATTATATTGAGGTCAATTTCTAACTGCATGAGACAATCAAATCAACAAATCATAGGCCGGTTTTTGGTGCGGCTTTGGGCAGCATTTTTCTGCCCATTTCGAGCAGCTTGGGATGCCCGAGGGGTTGCTCGAACAGCCCCCTTTGAAAATAAAAAAAAATTGTATGTTGGCCGAAATCCGGCGACGCACTAGGGTTTCCAAAAGTGTTTTTAAAAATCAAAGTGTCATAGGCCTTGAGTTGTTGGGCCATATGGATGGTTGACATATTTTGTGAAATTTTCTCATAAAATAAATAATTGAAGTTGGACTTTAATTATTTATAGTAAATGGTGATTTACAAGAAATTCAGTTATAAATAAATTAATTAGAAAGTAGACAAAGGAGTTTGTATACTTTGTTAATTTAGTTTATAATCGTGGCGGTTAGTGATTAGATCAAGATATATAATATTGGATCAATTGATTATTGTGATAATTAATTGATGGTGTATGATATCTGATATTGTGAATGAAGGATGATCAAAAGCCCAAGCCTAATTTGCTAGTTGTATGCTAGGATATTTTGTGTTGAATGATTGTAATAATTATCAATTTATAAAGTGAGCTTGGTTTATGACCCGTTTCCACCCCATGAGATGTATCCCTATTTGCCATGGATATTTATTTGTAAATATTAGTATAGTGGAAGATCAAGATTGGAAGATGGTGGCCTTGATGATTATGAAGATTGAAGACATGTAAATATTGAAGGATTATGTAAAATTTGCATTTGCATCCCATCCATTTTCCTAGGATTGGACCTAGGCCCGTGCTTAGCTTACACGAGCCATTAGTATTGGGGCAATTGATCATCCTTGTTTTGTTTACTGTTTATAATATATGCATGATTTGTTATAAATAATGAGTATGTGCGTTATTATTATGATAATAACAAAGTTGCATGAATTCGACTAAACATACGATCAAACATGGCAAGCTTTTAAACAAAATTAATGATGAGACCTTTCAAAATTATAAACCCTCATTTTGAATAAGATTCAAAATTAATATCAAGCGCGAAAAGGGGAATTATAAAGGTGTTTATAATTTTTCATGTCTTCCATCGACAATGGGTGCATGATGAACGCTACCCGTGTTCGGGGCTCGGCTCATATTATTGGGGGGGCCCTAGACACCAGAAAGCTGTGATATCCATTGACTAGGGTGATGTGAACTACGTGGAACTCCCATTATTTATGCTCATATTAATTAGGGAACTCATGATGACCGTCCATTAAGGTTCAACATCGATGGGTAAGGCTTGAAACGTAAAGATGAACGACATCATATTATTGGGTCTTAATCAAACGTGAGACAAAAGTTTACGTGAAGGGTTGCATAGAGATGCAATTGGAAACTACCTTTTAGGAATTATGATTGACTGATATTATTCGGGATCATAATTTGCTAATTGGACCTTACGTACCTACTGAGGAAAGGAGTTTCCCGTTTTCACTATAGGGTAGTGAAAAATGTCAAAACAGTGGGAGCGACAATTTATGAAGTGAAAAATCATAAAATTTATGAAGTAAAAAACCATACTTTATATCTTACTAAATATTTTAAAATAGTCATTAACATTTATCTGTTTTACTTTTCAGTAAAAATTTTGACAATGTCTTCGATTCGCAATCCGCTATCTTCAATACTCGACAAACACGTATTAACCGGACCTAATTACCTCAATTGGCTAAGAAACCTAAAAATCATCTTGAATTCGGAAATATAGCATATAAACTTACTGAATCGCCCCTTGTTGAGACACCGAATAGCTGCACTCATGAGGAATTGCAGACTTACAAGGATTAGTGTGACCATGACTTGCGAGCTAAGTATTATATTCAGGCTTCTATGAATGATGAGCTGCAGAGGCGTTTTGAGGATGCAAAGAGTGGCGCTGGCATTCATTTGCATCTCAAGGAGCTCTTTGGTGAGCAAACACGAACTCTTAGGCATGCTACCGTCACAGAGCTGATCACTTTGCGCATGTGAGATGGGGCCTCGGTCCATGAGCTTGGCCTAAAGTTGATTGGGCTCGTGGATAAGCTCGTTTGCATGGATCTTACGTTGCCTTCGGAGTTGACCACTTACGTCTTGCTCATGTCGCTGCCTAGCTCATTTGATCCTTTTGTGGTGAATTTCAACATGAACAAGCTAGAGCCTACCCTTGAGGAGTTGGTGAATATGCTTGTTACGTTTGAAGCCACCATCAATGAAAAAGAAGCCGGTTATTTATGTGGGCTCTTCATCTGGTATGAAGACTGGTCCACTTGGGAAGGAAAAGAAGCGTTCTTTCCAACGTCCCAAGAAGAACGTGCCCTTGAAGAGGCAAGCTCCGAGTCTCGCTGCGGCAGTTACACTAGTTAAAGCTGACAATACTGTTGACATATGTAATCACGGCAAGAAGCCTGGAGATTGGAGGCGTAACTGCAGAGAATATCTTGCCCAGAAAAGTTCTGAAAATGGTATGTTCTATATTGAAGTAAACATTTCAATTAACTCTACTTCTTGGGTATTGGATATCGGCTGTGGCTCACATCTCTGTAATGATTTGCAGGTGATGGGAAGAAGTAGGAGAGCTAAGGGAAGGTGAGACCTTCTTGAGGATGCGTAATGGGGCAAGAGTTGCTGCCAAGGCTATTGGAGATGTTTACTTGCTTTTGAATAATGATTTTAAGTTAATTTTAAGAGATGTTTTGTTTGTACCAGATTTGGTTAAAAAAATTGTTTCCATTTCTATGCTTGATAAAATGGATATTCTTGTTTATTTAGCAAAAGTGTTGTTAAAATTTACAAGAATGAATGTTTAATTGGTAATGGAGAACTTGAAACGATCTCTATAACTTAAAATTGAAGATATTCCACTAAACAATGTCCAAGCAATAACAACAACAAACAAACGAAAACAAGATACTATAAATTCGATACAATTATGGCATGCTCGATTAGGACATATTTCCCTAAGAAGGATGAACAAGCTAGTGGGAGTAGGCATGTTTGATATAATGTTCCGAAAATCGAAAAGTCCGCGTAAACCATATGCATGCAAGTTATTAAATTTCTTTGGTATTTTATTAAATTGTTTTAAAGTTTTAAATGCATTTTTATTTCATTAATTTGTGTTTAAATATTTTTATGCATTTTATGCATATTTCATGCATGGTAGAATTTAATTCATGAAGTTTTAAAGGTTCATTCATTAAAGATTTTTAAGTTTCATTTTTCACTCGAACGAGGAACGGAGACCGGAGAATTTTCAGAAAAATTATTTTAATTACATGATTTGTTTTTAATATTAATTTAAGATGTTTTAAAGGTATTTTTCAAGAATTGGGATTTATTGAGTAAATTTAGCCGCAATATTTTAATTTTTACGGTGCACAAATTTTAGCGAATCGTGGAAATTTTTGAGGGTTCGGCTGATATTTTCAAAATCATTCCAACACGAAATATTTTTCGGGAGCGTGTTTGGATTTAATGAGCCTATTTTTAAGTTTTTTGGGCTTAAAACTTTTTTTAAGCTTTTAATTAAACCATTTAGGGACCATTAGCTATTTGATTAATAATTAATTAATGACTACCTACATCATTTAATTTACCATCAACCGACACTCCTTTTCCCCACCACCTTTCTCTCTCCTTTTCAACATTATTTCTCTAGCAAAGGCTTCGGCTACCATTTTATTTCAAATAGAAATTCATCGGCCATCTCCATTTCCTCTCACGCAAGCTCCTTCCCCGCTTCTCCGTCATCTCCTCGACGCGCGTCTCCTCAAGATTTTGAGCTTCTTAACATCAAAGGCACGCTTTGTACTTGTTTTTTCTACATCATACACGTTTATTATGTTGGTGATTATATTTGTGCATGAAAAACGAGATCTAGCCTTGTACATGAGAATTTTCTTGGTTTCCATGGGATTATGGTGTTTTCTTGTCCAACTCTCACGTTTTCCTGGTTTCTGTGCAAGGGGCTGCTGCTGTCAGTTGTTAAGGGGTGAAAAAGGGTGTCATGGAATTTTATTGGATTTTAAAACATTGGGCAGATCGTGTAGGGTGAGAGACCAAGAGTAAGGTTTCAATAGGTTGGCTCGATCTTCGGGGTTCTATCCTGCTGGGTGCAACCAGCTGAGCAGGGGCTTAGACGAGCATTAGATCAGACCCTGGTGGGTCTGATGCGAGGCTTGGAAGGGCTCGGATCTTGCTGGAACCATCCAAGGCGTTGTGGATCGAAATGGTAGAAGTTTGGCTTTGGTTTGGACGTTTGGGGAGAATAGCGAGTTTTAGGTGGCTGCGGCTTGAATGGAGGTGCAGCCGTGGGTTCAGCAGGTCCAGTGGGAGCCTAGGGTGGTCTAGGTGTGATTGGTTAAGGGCTGGGCCGTTGGGTGAAGGCTAGGAACGAAACTAAGGGAGGTACATGAACTAGAGTTTGAGTTGTGTATGTTCTGAAAATCCAGCAGCTTACCAGCGAGATTTTAAGGGTGCTAATGGGTTCTAATTGAGTGGATTTAAGTCTGGTATGGTGTTGTTAAGTCTTGTTTTAAGTTTGGTAAAATTTGGGGAAGTTTCGGTTCGATTCAGATTAAAACAGGGACCCATGTCCAAGTTTTAAAACAATTTGGTTAAGTTATGAAATGAGCTCGATTTTACGTCTAGGAATGCTATAAATATGTTTTGGGATATTTTTTAGAGTTTAGTAAGCTTCAGATCAAAATAATGAGTTTTGGATTTAACCTGGATTTAGTCACCTCACAAAACGTTAATTAAAAGATTAATTGAGACGCCTAGATTTAAGCTTAATAAAATTGTGAGAAATTATATTTAAGCTCAAATAATTATTAGAAGTCTAAGTTTTTGAATTGGGAATTTTATGCTAAGGTTTGGTTTAATTCGGTATTAAAAACGCATTAATAGATAATATTAAAAGATTAATTTAAAAGTCAGAGGTTTAAGCCAAATAAAAATATGGGAAAGTTCATGTAGGCTTAAATAATTATTTGGGACATGTTAGAGTTAATGAAATTAAGTGAAATTTTACGTCTAGGGTTGAAACGATAATTTTTGGGTTTCCTGGGGCAAAATAGTCATTTTGCACCCGGGGTGAGATTTTGGTTCTGACAGCGCCCTGAGCACAAATTTATGATATTTTAAATGTTCAAGCATCATGATCATGATTTTAAGAATTTATGAAGATATACGTCGCATGCTTGGATTTAAGAAAAATTGCATTTATTCAAGATTTTTATAAGTGATGAAAATGATATTGTTTTGAATGATGGGAATTAGTTGTGGCTATCGAAGTATATATAAATGGTTAAGACGTATATGTAAATGTTGATGATAAGGCTTAGGCACAGTGGTTGGGTGATCCTGTCACTGATGTCCGACAGCTGCCGGGTACCACGGTTCTATGTATGATGGATCCATTGTAAATGATGTATGATAGTCACCTCTAATGAACTGAAGTCACCAATGATGAACGATGGACGATGAACGATGAATGATAAACGATGAATGATGATTAACGATGAGCTGTTTTGACAAGTCATGATTTTACACGACACGTTTATATTAAGTTTTTAAAGTTCATGAAAGGTATCTTGAGTATGGTATTTTTCACTGTTGTGTGCTATGTATATGTATTTGCTATTAACGGTGCAGGTGTGTTGAGTCTTTAGACTCACTAGACATGTGTGATGCAGGTGAGCTTCATGATGAGGAGACTTGAGGTGCCGAACTCTGAGTAGGCAGACCTGGTGCGGTGACATGACTCGAGGACCACATGTTTTCCGCATTATGAGTTATGAAATTGAGAGGAGATGAACATTTTCTTACGATGATAATTTAGGATTTTTACTCGTTTATGTTTACGTATGATTTTGAATGAGTTTGATTATTTTAAACTGCGCTTTTTTATTTTCAAATATTTAAGATCATTTTTAAATGTTATTTCAAAAATGCGAACTTTTAGCTTTATAAAAAAACATTTCCGCACTTTTAAAATAGCAGACGTTAGAGTTGGTATCAGAGCAAGGGTCCTGTATAGGGTTGTGCCACCGCCAGCTTCTGCAGCTCAGTCTTCAAGCCTCAAGTCCGTAAGCTTTTATGATTTAAATGTTTTTTTATTGCTATCACCTGCATGTTTACATGTTCATATGTCGTTATGTTTTGTGATTAGATGCTTTAAATTTTTTTATGCATGTTACGACATGAAATGAGAAATTATATTATTTTCATGCATGCTGGCTTTGTGGTGAAATTGGACATGAATAAGAATTTTGTTATTGGGCATTAGGAAAGGTTGAAAATATTTTGACTATATTAATTTTTGGTTAGTAAGTACTGATGTTCTACTTGTGGGTCATAAGTTAATCTTGAAAATTATAAATGCTTTTGGGACTTGTAGAATTTTTAAAAATTACTGATGGTTCGTGGTTGCTAGTTGAATTAATTTTTGAGGATTCCTTGTAAGGATTAATGATTCGAAAACTAAGACAATATTTGGAAGTATAAAAACGTAGAATTTATTTAGAATGCATGCTCTACATAGTGAGACCTAAGGATTGAATTGCATGGATTGAGAATTTTAAACACCTAACTGTATTAACCAATAATTTGAGGACCTAAGTGCAAAAATAAAATTCTAAGGGACTATTTTGAATTTACTAAATTTTGGGATTAAATTTTTAGTTTTGACAACTCTAAGGTTGAATGAGTCCTATTCGAAAATTTTATGGAAAAAAAATGCAAATTTCGAGGAGTTATAGGGCCAAAATTATAATCTTCGAGAATTTTAAGGACCAAATTGTAAATTTTGAAATTTTGAGGATTATATTCGAACTTTTGAGAAACACTTGAGTTAAATCAATAATTTTTTTAGGTTATAGGAATTGATTTTGAGTTTAATAAACTTAAATTTTTTGAAATTTATGTACGAGAAACCTATAAAATGGAATTAGGAACGCCAAGAATTTATGAATAATTGTGGAATTTTCAAAATTAAGGACAAATTAGGTAATGTTTGAGGAAATTAAGAGTTTATGTTACAATTTTAAGAAATTCTGAAGACTAGTTTAACAGTAAGTGAGAATTGAATGGTTTTAACGAAAAGAATTTTTTATGATTTAGGTTTGAAGGGACACCTAGAAGCTTGAAACAATTGATTATAATGTTATAAGGAATGACAATCAAGGGCATTGTAGGATGATTCAATATTAGGCTTGAAAATCTAGGTGTTAATGGAACAAGGTAGTGGAAGAAAAAATTATGAATTTAGAGAGATAAAAATTTAAGGTAAAGTGATCATTTAGTCAAGTTACAAGATTAGACATTAAGTTAACTTATTTTTGAGGACTTAAGATTTGATGTAACATAAGTTTTAATCATGATCTTAAGAGTTAAAATTATATCTTTGTTGGAATTTAAATTTTTCTAGAAAGTTGGTTATGTTTGATAGTTAGGTTACTCGATAGACGCATGTAATAATTGAGGTAGACACCTCGTCTCGAGGAATTTTTGGTAAGTTATTAAAAAACTATGAGAATAAGTGAATATGTGTGTTGGAATTATGTTATGTTATCGAATACTATTTGGGTCGTGTAAGCTTGAATTTTAAGTTTATGGAATATGTGTTCATACAGAAATTTTGAGTGAAAAAAATAATAATAATAAAAAGAATTAGTTGTGTTCAACATAGGTTACCAATGGACGAATAATAAGGTTTTTATCGAGTAAGATATCTAAAACCTTAATATGAGAATTCTAGAACTCTATAGGTTATAGGTGAAGTTGATTTATTAAAATTATTCTAAGGCTAACATGGGATAACATATTAAGTTTTATACGCTAGTACTAATTAAGCATTAATGATACGTAAGAATGCGACATTTGTTCCAATGAGGAAAGTCCAAGGGTCTTAGGTCTCAACTTTATTGCAATTGAGAAGATAATAGTTTAAGCATGTAAATGGTGCTAGAATGATTTTTTTAATTAGGTAGAAGTTCGATAGTGTATATTTAGGTTTTATGTATTAACGCTACTCGAATTTAAAGATTTGCAACAATTTAATAATTGGGATGCACTTGTAAATAATTAAGTTATGTAAGTTTGGTGCCATAAGATAGATTTGATTCAAGGATCTTAGGCGAATATCATTATGGGATTGAGATAATGTTTAACTTTTAAGTTTATCTCCGAAGATATAAGTCGATCAGTAAAATCTTGGTGCTAAGATTTCTTAATTTGCATAAATGATAGTGTAATAGGTTGATGAACATTATGGATATTGTATAAGAAAAGTAAAGTACAATAAGTTTGGGTACACATCTCTAGTACGAGGAACTGCGAGATAAGTCAAATTCGGGTTCATAGTAAAATAGAAACTAGGTCACCATGGGTAGTTATAAGTTGAATTTCGCAAACGAGGATTTAGAAGGTAAAGTTAACACTTATTTTATGAGAGTAGCGCAGCGGAAGCATGAATTATTAGAATATTAGAATTAAGAGTCTAAATTTATGTTTACCGAGGATAAGCGAATTTCGGAGACGAAATTCAATTTAACGGAGGGAGATTGTAATGTTCCGAAAATCGAAAAGTCCACGTAAACCATATGCATGCAAGTTATTAAATTTCTTTGGTATTTTATTTAATTGTTTTAAAGTTTTAAATGCATTTTTATTTCATTAATTTGTGTTTAAATATTTTTATGCGTTTTATCCATATTTCATGCATGGTAGAATTTAATTCATGAAGTTTTAAAGGTTCATTCATTAAAGATTTTTAAGTTTCATTTTTCACTTGAACGAGGAACGGAGACCGGAGAATTTTCAGAAAAATTATTTTAATTACATGATTTGTTTTTAAATATTAATTTAAGATGTTTTAAAGGTATTTTTCAAGAATTGAGATTTATTGAGTAAATTTAGCCGCAAGATTTTAATTTTTACGTACACAAATTTTAGCGAATCGGGGAAATGTTTGAGGGTTCGGCTGATATTTTCAAAATCATTCCAACACGAAATATTTTTCGGGAGCGTGTTTGGATTTAATGAGCCTATTTTTAAGTTTATTGGGCTTAAAATTTTTTTTAAACTTTTAATTAAACCATTTAGGAACCATTAGCTATTTGATTAATAATTAATTAATGACTACCTACATCATTTAATTTACCATCAACCGACACTCCTTTTCCCCACCACCTTTCTCTCTCCTTTTCAACATTATTTCTCCAGCAAAGGTGTAACGCCTCAGATTCGACGACTGTCCTCACTGTATCAAGACGGGTCTTTCCAGCGTGCTTATGTCCTCACTCACACGCACCCTGGGAAACTTCCCAGGAGGTCACCCATCCCAAAATTGCCCCAAGTCAAGCACGCTTAACTTTAGAGTTCTTATGTGATGAGCTACCGAAAAGAAGATGCACCCTCGTGATATGAGTAGTACCAATCAAATCTTTTAAGCCCTCTTCGACTGTACAGTCCATTACATTGAACAGTCTCGGAATCCCTCTCATTCCATTGTGGGTCGGTTCATTCATGTTCCCTCCACCTAGAAGCCTGCCAGGAGCCGCTCATTGTCCTGTGCAAATGATGGCACCGGCGATCACCCCCCGCCCTCTTCGGCCCCGGGCCTCACATGCCCAACAGCTTCCGCTTGGTTCGTCCCCGAACCACACCGTACTAAGAGAGGTCGGCTCTGATACCACTTGTAACGCCTCAGATTCGACGACTGTCCTCACTGTATCAAGACGGGTCTTTTCTAGCGTGCTTATGTCCTCACTCACACGCACCCTGGGAAATTTCCCAGGAGGTCACCTGTGGGGACCCGGACGCTAATCATCTTCTTTAATCGTGATTGGGACTAATTAATCAATTATAATAAACAGGGTCTAAATTTTTTTTTTTTAAAATGCCGAAGGTAATGGAATCAAACTCCTATACATATCAGTATAAAAGTATAAATCTCAAACATCATACAATAATTTACATCTCAGGTTCAACAACTACTATCAAGTGTTCAAACCCTAGCTCTAGTCCAAGTTCGGTATCACCACTCTAATCTCGGTCTGTCTTCATCTCTGTGACCCTGTACCTGTCCCACCTATTGTCATGCACACATACAAACAAGACAACAGCCGGATAACTCCGGTGAGATATAAATATCCCAGTATAAACAATGTATTGAATGCAATCATATAAAACATATATAAAAGCATAAACAAACATCAAAACATGTATCTAGTCTGACTACATGAATCAATGACTCGTGATCTAATCTTATCTTATGTCAATTCTAGGGATCCCAATCTAATTTAGACTCTGGTATTCTGTATCGAGTGTCTGAGATAGACGTCGATCTACATCTAAGGCTCTTCGATACACCGTAAGTCTAGAGTCTTATCGCTTCTGAGAAAGACTCGGTGGTTCTGCCCTAGCTAGGCTGTCTGCCCTAGACTCGGACTCTGACTTTGTTCTAAGTCAATACATTAACATATCAATCTGATAATTTGCAAATATCAATGCAATAAAATAAAGTATGTGATTTAGGGAAACTCAAGTCAAACCTAACTCGAGTTGTGCAATCCCGAATCAACATTTATTTATACCTTTCTTGCTGTCGATCTGATACAATCAAAGTCTTGGCTCAAGGTCTGTCACTGTTCAATCTGGCAATGACAATACCAATATTCTGTATCAGTATTCTAATCAAATCATAACATCTCTGTTTTATCAAATTCTGACAGTAAAACAGTACAGTCTTGCGATACCGATAATACTGTATCCGTCTATATCAATTTCAAACATTTACAATCAACCACCCTATAAATCTGATATCAATTCTAGTCAATTTCCTTCTGAAATTCATAATAATTCCATATTCAGTCCGTTTCTTAATCTGACTTCGATTCTATGCTGTCTAACATGTCAAGAACAACATACATAACGTGTATTCAATTCTGGCAAAATCATAATTTCAAAACATGTCAAAACGTAATAAAACTTACGTCCCGTAGTAGCCTGCGTTGCTAAGAGCACGGTACCGAAGTCGGATTTAAAATCTAACGGACGGATTTCTCACAAATCG
Source organism: Primulina eburnea (assembly GCF_022965805.1). Lineage (NCBI taxonomy): Eukaryota > Viridiplantae > Streptophyta > Magnoliopsida > Lamiales > Gesneriaceae > Primulina > Primulina eburnea. The sequence continues at coordinate 49,163,756 of NC_133101.1, read as the reverse complement.
AATTCTAAATTCAAAGATCAAAAGTTTCTTCTGAATTTCGATTTCCCTTCTTCTGAGTACGGTTTGCATGTATATATATATATATATATACACCAACGTACATGCAAAAGCCAAATGTCGATTTTTCCTTCTGCATGTCTCGCGCATATGCGCGACAATTCTGGCGCATATGCGCGAGACCTACTGGTCTCGATCTTGGCAACTCGCGCATATGCGCGACTTAGTTCCGCGCATATGCGCGATGTCTTCTGGACATCATTTGCATAGGCTCGCGCATATGCGCGACATCTTCCGCGCATATGCGCGAGGTCTTCTGCCTGTTTGGCGCATGTGCGCGCATTCAGTCGCGCATGTGCGCCAACCCCTCTGGACCTCTCGTGCATGTGCGCGCATATACTCGCGCATGTGCGCCAATGCTACTGTCCTCGCACTTCAATTTTCACACGTGATCTCATTTCGTGTTTTGGTTAGCCCCTTCATAATCGTCTCGATTAAAAATCTATAATCGTAATTTAACACGATATAAAATCTCGGGCTTTACATTTCTCCCCCCCTAAGATACGATTTCGTCCTCAAAATCACAGGCATTTTATTTAAGGAGTATATATACAAAACTGTATAAGAAATTTACATTATCGAAACAACTCTGGGAATTCTTGTCTCATATCTGATTCAGTTTCCCAAGTTGCTTCTTCTACACCATGACGAGTCCATTGTACTTTCACAAGTGGAATCATTTTCGTTCTGAGCTGTTTTTCTTTGCGATCAATAATCTGGATCGGTTTTTCAACATAGCTCAACGTCTCATCCAGTTCGGTCTCGTCTGGTTGAATAGCATGTGAAGCATCAGGAAGGTATTTCCTTAATAACGATACATGAAAGACATCATGTATCCCAGATAATGAAGGCGGTAAAGCGAGTCGATAGGCACGATCTCCTATCTTCTCGAGAATCTCATAAGGCCCGATGTATCGTGGAGACAGTTTCCCTTTCTTGCCAAATCTGACAACTCCTCTGAAAGGTGAAATCTTTAAAAATACTCGGTCTCCAACCTCAAATACCAACGGTCTACGTCAAACATTGGCATATTTGGCCTGTCTGTCTTGGGCTGCCTTCATTTTCTTTTGAATTAGCTTCACTTTTTCTGTCATATCTCTGATCATATCTGGTCCAATCTCAGGTACTTCAGAGATATCATCCCAATAGAGAGGGGATCTACACTTCTTTCCGTACAACGCTTCAAATGGTGCCATCTCAATGCTCGTCTGATAGCTATTGTTGTACGAAAACTCACAAAGAGGCAATGCATCTTGCCAATTGGTGCTGAAATCTAGCACTACTGCTCTCAGCATATCCTCCAGTGTCTGGATAGTCCGCTCTGACTGTCCGTCGGTCTGTGGATGATATGCGGTACTCAGATGTAACTTTGTACCGAGAGCTTGCTGCAAACTCTGTCAGAAGTGCGAAGTAAATCGAGGATCACGATCTGATACAATCGACTTCGGCACTCCGTGCAATCTGACCACTTCTCTGACATAGATCTCTGCCATCTGGCCAAATCTGTACGTCATCTTGTATGGTATAAAACATGCGGATTTGGTCAATCTGTCAATCACGACCCAAATCGCATCACAACCTTTGGAGGAACGTGGCAATTGTGTAACAAAATCCATGGAAATGTGATCCCATTTCCATTCAGGAATGGACAAACTCTGTAATAAACCTCCTGGTTTCTTTCTATCTGCCTTTACTTGCTGGCAATTCAGACATTTGGAAACAAATTCAGCAATGTCAGCCTTCATTTGTTTCCACCAGAACTGTCTTCTCAAATCGTTATACATCTTTCTGCCACCAGGATGAATACTGAATAGACTGTTGTGCGCTTCTGACAATATCTGTCGTCTCAAATCTGAAACATTCGGCACAACCAGAAGATTATTCACGTACAAAACGTTATCACGTACCTGATACTCTGATCGATGTCCTGTTCTGACGATTGCTACAGATTTGTGTACATTCTGATCAACTTTCTGAGCTGCCTTAATTCTCATAATCAGCTCTGGTTCTATGTGCACCGTATAAAGTCTCAACGGTCTATAATCTGTGTCAAATGCTAATCCAGACAAACAGCAGTCTTCTATCAAATTTGAAACACCCATCGTCGATAAGGATAAAGAACATACCTTTCGACTCAGTGCATCAGCTGCTGCATTAGACTTTCATGGATAGTATTTGATTGCACAATCAAAATCTTTAAGCAAATCAAGCCATCTTCGTTGCCTCATATTCAATTCAGATTGTTAAAATAGATATTTCAAACTCTTATGATCAGAATATATCTCAAACTTTTCACCATAAAGATAATGTCGCCATATCTTTAATGCAAAGACAATGGCTGCCAATTCTAGGTCATGAATTGGATAGCGGGTCTCATGTGGTTTAAGCTGTCTTGAGGCATAAGCGATAACATGCCCTCGTTGCATCAACACACATCCCAATCCTCTGTGAGAAGCGTCGCAATAAACCACAAAATCACCAGTACCGGATGGAATAGTCAACACCGGTGCACTGGTCAACCTCTTCTTCAATTCCAGAAAACTGGTCTCACATTCTTCAGACCAAACAAATGGAGCATTCTTCTGAGTCAGCTGAGTAATTGGTTTAGCTATACTCGAGAAATCTTTAATGAAACGACGGTAGTATCTTGCTAAACCCATGAAACTGCGAATTTCAGGCACTGATGTCGGTCTTGGCCAAGAAATCACGGCTTCCACTTTACTGGGATCCACTGATATACCATCTCCAGAAATAATATGACCCAGAAATACTACTTGTCTTAGCCAAAACTCACATTTTGACAGTTTAGCATATAATTTCTCAGCTCTTAAAATTCGCAACACAGTTCTTAAATGCTCAGCATGCTCACTCATATTCTTTGAATAAATTAAAATATCATCGATGAAAATAATCACAAAATCATCGAGATATTTCTGGAAGATACGGTTCATCAATCCCATGAATACAGCTGGAGCATTCGTCAGACCAAACGGCATGACAATAAATTCATAGTGTCCATACCTGGTTCTGAATGCTGTCTTTGAGATATCAGAATCTCTGACTCTCAGCTGATGTTATCCCGATCTCAAATCGATCTTGGAATATACTGAAGAACCCTGCAACTGATCGAATAAATCATCTATACGAGGCAAAGGATATTTATTCTTCACCGTTGCCTTGTTCAGTTGCCGATAGTCGATGCAGAGTCTCATCGAACCATCTTTCTTTCTTACGAATAGTACTGGAGCACCCCAAGGAGACACACTCGGTCTGATGTACCCCTTGGCCAGTAAATCTTCCAACTGATCCTTCAATTCTTTCAATTCAACTGGTGCCATTCTGTACGGAGCTCTAGAAATCGGTACTGTACCTGGCATCAGTTCAATGCTGAAGTCTATCTCTCTAACTGGAGGTAATCCCGGAATCTCATCTGGGAAGACGTCAGCAAACTCCCGTACTACTGGCAGATTTGTCAATGCTGGACTCGACTTCAGTAAATCTACTGAATATACAAGGAATCCTTCTGCTCCTTTCTGTAATAATCGAGTCATAGATAATACGGATATTAAAGGAATTCTCGATCTAGAACCCTTATCGTAAAATTTCCACTCTTCAGCCATATCTGGTCTGAATCTCACTATCTTGTGGAAACAATCAACTGTCGCTCTGTACTTGGTCAGCATATCAATACCGATAATACAGTCAAAGTCAGACAATCCAAGTACGATGCAATCTAGTTCAATCTCATGCCCGTCATACTGTAGTACACAATGGTTAACCGAATTTACGGATATCAAACCCATCCCCAACGGAGAAAAACAGACACTACAGTAGCTAAAGACTCTACAGGCAATGCATGACTCAATGCAAATCGTTCAGAAATAAATGTGTGTGAAGCACCGGTATCAATTAATACGTAAGCGGGATAACCACATAAAGAACAGTTACCTGCTACAACGTCATCTGGTGCTTCCTGGGCCTGCTCCTCTGTCAAAGCGAAGACTCTGGCCTGCTGTCTAGGAGGCTGACCAACTGTCTGGCTTCCTCCTGGCCTCTGCTGTGACTGCGCTGGCGCTGGCTGAAATGTATGAACAGCAGCTGATCGTCTCTCAGTCTGTGCTGCTGATCCTGATGACTTGGCCCCTTGAGCTCTCTGCAAACCTTTCTGTGGACACACTTTAGCAAAGTGTCCCGGCTGTTTACAGAAGTTGCAACTACCAGTCACTCCCTGGCATTGCTCAATAGCATGTCTTCCTCCGCAAGTCTTGCAATAAACTCCAGTGTAACTCTGGCTCAGTCTGGAACACCGGAGCTGGAAGAACTACTGCCAGATTTCTTGAATTGTTTTCCCCTGGCTTTCAAAAATTCTTTCTTTCCTCCACTACTGCTGCCACTCTCAAATTTGGGAGGTGGTTGCTGTGGTCTCGGTGCTAGAGGCACAAATGAAGCCCCTTTTTGTCTCATCAGACCGGCTTCTGCTCCCTTGGCTCTGTTCAGGGCATCGGTAAAATTATCTGGTCGCCCTGTGTTCACCAATGTGAAAATGTCGGGGTTCATGCCATTGATGAACTGGTCAGCAGTAGCTTCTTCACTGTCAGCCACATGTGGAGCAAATTTCAGCAAGGAGGAGAACTTGGACACGTATTCTTCTATGTTCATCTGTCCTTGCTTGAGGTTGGCAAACTCCGCCCCCTTGTCCTTCCGGTACGACACTGGAAAGAATCGTTGATAAAATTCAGTTCGAAATATATTCCAGGTAATATTCGTACCTCTATGCTCCATGGCTCTCTTCCTCGTAATCCACCAGTCCTTGGCAACGTCGCGTAACTGGTGTCCAACTAATTTCACCCTCTTCTCATCTGTATACTCCAAGGATTCGAACAGCATCTCTATATCATCAAGCCAACTCTCACATTCCACAGCGTTCTCTGTGCCTTTCAAGGTTGGCGGATGAAATGACTGAAATCGTTTCAGTAACGTTTCCATTGGAGTCGGTGTGACATCCATTGGAGGATTGGATGTACTTCCCTGTTCTGGTACTCGTCTCGGAGGCATATCTAATAATCAAATAGATTAGTAACAGATACAACAATTCTGTTTCAATCCTCCTCTGATCATCTTACTACTGATCTAGAATCAGTACTGATCCAATCTCACTAAAACATATTACTATATCAAATCAGATAAACAAGTAACATGTAATAAAGCAGTAAGACATGGTAGCATTCAAAAGCAGGAAAGAAAACCTCAATCTACCCTGCTCACTAGCCTCTTCTATCTCAGTCTAAAGGATCTATCGCTCTGATAACACCTGTTGTGGGTACCCGGACGCTAATCATCTTCTTTAATCGTGATTGGGACTAATTAATCAATTATAATAAACAAGGTCTAAAATTTTTTTTTTTTAAAATGCGGAAGGTAATGGAATCAAACTCCTATACATATCAGTATAAAAGTATAAATCTCAAACATCATACAATAATTTACATCTCAGGTTCAACAACTACTATCAAATGTTCAAACCCTAGCTCTAGTCCAAGTCCGGTATCACCACTCTAATCTCGGTCTGTCTTCATCTCTGTGACCCTGTACCTGTCCCACCTGTTGTCATGCACACATACAAACAAGACAACAGCCGGATAACTCCGGTGAGATATAAATATCCCAGTATAAACAATGTATTGAATGCAATCATATAAAACATATATAAAAGCATAAACAAACATCAAAACATGTATCTAGTCTGACTACATGAATCAATGACTCGTGATCTAATCTTATCTTATCTCAATTCTAGGGATCCCAATCTAATTTAGACTCTGGTATTCTGTATCGAGTGTCTGAGATAGACGTCGATCTACATCTAAGGCTCTTCGATACACCGTAAGTCTAGAGTCTTATCGCTTCTGAGAAAGACTCGGCGGTTCTGCCCTAGCTAGGCTGTCTGCCCTAGACTCTGACTCTGACTCTGTTCTAAGTCAATACATTAACATATCAATCTGATAATTTGCAAATATCAATGCAATAAAATAAAGTATGTGATTTAGGGAAACTCAAGTCAAACCTAACTCGAGTTGTGCAATCCCGAATCAACATTTATTTATACCTTTCTTGCTGTCGATCTGATACAATCAAAGTCTTGGCTCAAGGTCTGTCACTGTTCAATCTGGCAATGACAATACCAATATTCTGTATCAGTATTCTAATCAAATCATAACATCTCTGTTTTATCAAATTCTGACAGTACAACAGTACAGTCTTGCGATACTGATAATACTGTATCAGTCTATATCAATTCCAAACATTTACAATCAACCACCCTACAAATCTGATATCAATTCTAGTCAATGTCCTTCTGAAATTCATAATAATTCCATATTCAGTCCGTTTCTTAATCTGACTTCGATTCTATGCTGTCTAACATGTCAAGAACAACATACATGACGTGTATTCAATTCTGGCAACATCATAATTTCAAAACATGTCAAAAAGTAATAAAACTTACGTCCCGTAGTATCCTGCGTTGCTAAGAGCACGGTACCGAAGTCGGATTTAAAATCTAACGAACGGATTTCTCACAAATCGAATTCTAAATTCAAAGATCAAAAGTTTCTTCTGAATTTCGATTTCCCTTCTTCTGAGTACGATTTGCATGTATATATATATATATATATACCAACGTACATGCAAAAGCCAAATGTTGATTTTTCCTTCTGCATGTCTCGCGCATATGCGCGACAATTCTGGCGCATATGCGCGAGACCTACTGGTCTCGATCTTGGCAACTCGCGCATATGCGCGACTTAGTTCCGCGCATATGCGCGATGTCTTATGGACATCATTTGCATAGGCTCGCGCATATGCGCGACATCTTCCGCGCAGATGCGCGAGGTCTTCTGCCTGTTTGGCGCATGTGCGCGCATTCAGTCGCGCATGTGCGCCAAACCCTCTGGACCTCTCGTGCATGTGCGCGCATATACTCGCGCATGTGCGCCAATGCTACTTTCCTCGCACTTCAATTTTCACATGTGATCTCATTTCGTGTTTTGGTTAGCCCCTTCGTAATCGTCTTGATTAAAAATCTATAATCGTAATTTAACACGATATAAAATCTCGGGCATTACATCACCCATCCCAAAATTGCCCCAAGTCAAGCACGCTTAACTTTAGAGTTCTTATGTGATGAGCTACCGAAAATAAAATGCACCATCGTGATATGAGTAGTACCAATCAAATCTTTTAAGCCCTCTTCGACTGTACAGTCCATTACATTGAACAGTCTCGGAATCCCTCCCATTCCATTTTGGGTCGGTTCATTCATGTTTCCTCCACCTAGAAGCCTGCCAGGAGCCGCTCATTGTCCGTGCAACTGATGGCACCGGTGATCACCCCCCGCCCTCTTCGGCCCCGGGCCTCACAAAAGGCTTCGGATACCATTTTATTTCAAAGAGAAATTCATCGGCCATCTCCATTTCCTCTCAAGAAAGCTCCTTCCCCACTTCTCAGTCGTCTCCTCGACGCGCGTCTCCTCAAGATTTCAAGCTTCTTAACATCAAAGGAACGCTTTGTACTTGTTATTTTCTGCATCATACACGTATTATGTTGGTGATTATATTTGTGCATGAAAAACGAGATCTAGCCTTGTACATGAGAATTTTCTTGGTTTCCATGGGATTATGGTGTTTTCTTGTCCAACTCTCACGTTTTTCTGGTTGCTGTGCAAGGGGCTGCTGCTGTCAGTTGTTAAGGGCTGAAAAAGGGTGTCATGGAATTTTATTGGATTTTAAAACATTGGGCCGATCGTGTAGGGTGAGAGACCAAGAGTAAGGTTTCAATAGGTTGGCTCGATCTTCGGGGTTCTATCCTGCTGGGTGCAACAAGCTGTGCAGGGGCTTAGACGAGCCTCATATCAGACCCTGGTGGGTCTGATACGAGGCTTGGAAGGGTTCGGCTCTTGCCGGAACAATCCAAGGCGCTGTGGATCGAAATGGTAGAAGTTTGGCTTTGGTTTGGATGTTTGGGGAGAATAGCGAGTTGTAGGGGGCTGCGGCTTGCATGGAGGTGCAGCCATGGGTTCAGCAGGTCTAGTGGGAGCCTAGGGTGGTCTAGGTGTGACTGGTTAAGGGCTGGGCCGTTAGGTGAAGCCTATGAACGAAACTAAGGGAGGTACATGAACTAGAGTTTGAGTTGTGAATGTTTTGAAAATCCAGCAGCATAACAGCGAGATTTTAAGGGTGCTAATGGGTTCTAATTGAGTGTATTTAAGTCTGGTATGGTGTTGTTAAGTCATGTTTTAAGTTTGGTAAAATTTGGGGAAGTTTCGATTCGATTCGGATTAAAACGGGGACCCCTGTCCAAGTTTTAAAACAATTTGGTTAAGTTATGAAATGAGCTCGATTTTACGTCTAGGAATGCTTATAAATATGTTTTGGGATATTTTTAGGAGTTTAGTAAGCTTCAGATCAAAATAATGAGTTTTGGGTTTATCCCGGATTTAGTCACCTCACGAAACATTAATTAAAAGATTAATTGAGACGCCTACATTTAAGCTTAATAAAATTATGAGAAATTATATTTAAGCTCAAATAATTATTAGAAGTCTATGTTTTTGAATTGGTAATTTTATGCTAAGGTTTGGTCTAATTCGGGATTAAAAACGCATTAATAGGTTATATTTAAACATTAATTTAAAAGTCATAGGTTTAAACCCAATAAAAATATGGGAAAGTTCATGTAGGCTTAAATAATTATTTGGGACATGTTAGAGTCAATGGAATTAAGAAAATGTCAAAGAAGTGAAATTTTACGTCTAGGGGTGAAACGATAATTTTTAGGTTTCTTGGGGCAAAATAGTTATTTTGTACCCGGAGTGAGATTTTGGTTCTGGAAGCGCCCTGAGCACAAATTTATGATATTTTAAATGTTCAAGCATCATGATCATGATTTTAAGATTTTATGAAGATATACGTCGCATGCTTGGATTTAAGAAAAATTGCATTTATTCAAGATTTTTATAATTGATGAAAATGATATTGTTTTGAATGATGAGAATTAGTTGTGGCTATCAAAGTATATGTAAATGGTTAAGACGTATATGTAAATGCTGATGATGAGGCCTAGGCACAGTGGATGGGTGATCCTGTCACTGATGTCCGACAGCTGCGGGTACCACGGTTCTATGTATGATGGATCCATCGTAAATGATGTATGATAGTCACCTCTAATGAACTGAATTCACCAATGATGAATGATGATCGATGAATGATGAACGATAAATGAATGATGAATAATGAATGATGAACGATGAACGATGAATGATAAACGATGAATGATGATTAACGATGAGCTGTTTTGACACGTCATGATTTTACACAACACGTTTATATTACGTTTTTAAAGTTCATGAAAGGTATGTTGAGTATGGTATTTTTCACTGCTGTGTGATATGTATATGTATTTGCTATTAACGGTGCAGGTGTGTTCAGTCTTTAGACTCACTAGACGCTGTGTGATGCATGTGAGCTTCATGATGAGGAGACTTGAGGTGCCGAACTCTGAGTAGGCATGACCTGGTGTAGTGACATGACTCGAGGACTACATGTTTTCCGCATTATGAGTTATGAAATTGAGAGGAGATGAACATTTTCTTACGATGATGAATTTAAGATTTTTACTCGTTTATGTTTACGTATGATTTTGAATGAGTTTGATTATTTTAACCTACGCTTTTTTATTGTCAAATATTTAAAATCATTTTTAATGTTATTTCGAAAATGCGAACTTTTAGCTTTATAAAAAAACATTTCCGCACTTTTAAAATAGCAGACGTTAGATTTGATATGTCTGATATTAATTCTCTCCCAACTTGTGAATCCTGTCTAAAAGGATAGATGACCAAAATTCCTTTTAAGGGCCATGTGGAGCGAGCCAAAGGGTTAATGGATTTGATCCATACCGATGTGTGCGGTCCGCTTAGCATCACCGCTAAGCATGAACATGCCTACTTCATCACCTTTACAGATGAGTTTTCGAGGTATGGATATGTGTATTTGATGAAATACAAGTCTGAAGCCTTTGAAAAGTTCAAAAAATTCAGAAGTGAAGTAGAGAAACCGTTGGGACGAAGCATCAAGTCACTTTGATCGGATCGAGGTGGTGAGTATTTGAGTGCCGAGTTCCAAGAGTATCTTAAGGAGAATGGGATTCTCTCGTAGTGGACTCCGCCTTGCTACACCACAGTTGAATGGTGTTTTGGAGCGTCGTAACCGGGCTTTGATGGACATGGTTCGGTCAATTATAGGGTTCACAAAGTTGCCGCCATCCTTTTGGGGATATGCGTTTGAGACATCGGCACTGTTGTTGAACAATGTCCATTCAAAGGCAGTTGATAAGACACCATATGAGATATAGATGTGTAAGCCTTCCAAATATTCTTATCTTAGAATATGGGGATGCCCTGCTTATGTTAAGCAGATAGTGGGAGAAAAATTGGATAGTAGATCCATTTTATGTTACTTTGTGGTATATCCAAAGAATTCAGTTGAATACTATTTCTATCATCCCTAAGAAACAAGAGTGTTTGTATAATGGCTCGGAAATTCGTGTTTGAAAATTTGCGGAAAAATTTAAAATTTCTTTTTAAAGTAATTAAAATGCCTTATTGACAAAATAAACTGATAAATCAGGTTTAATGTTCAAAATAGCAGCGGAAGAAATTATTGTTTGCAAAAATAACCATTTAACATAATCCAACGACGGTTAAAAAAATATTTGATCAATAAATGATAAATGCTGAAAATGAGGTCATCGGGTTCCACTACTGCCGACCTAAGCTAGCTCACTAGTCCGCGCCCTCGGCCCCGACATCATAGTACCTACAAAAATCAAGTCTAGTAAGTCTAAAGACTCAGCATGCATATATCATAAATAACAAGTTAAAAATATAATAAAATTGCATGCAAGTGAAAATATCATGTCATGAGGCATAATGTGAAAATAACTTATCATGAGCAATTATAATACGTGCATAACTGAACTGAAAATCACAGTGAAAATGTTTGCTCCTTGGAGCCCTGAAATAAAATAGAATGTCATAAATTTTCTGTTTAAGGTTATGGTCTACGCAAGTGGCCCCTGCACTGAACTGAACTGAACTAACTGGTAACTGGCGGCCGGGTGAAGTAATGAACGTCTGATCAGACTAATGCCACAATATACTGGGTGGTACATAACTGAACTGACCGGTAAATGACGACCGGATGATACAATGATCCCATGATTGTGAAATGGCCACAAGCAATATCGCATAAATCTCAAAAATGAAGATTTTATAATTTTATGCACGTAATATAATTAAATGACATAATTAAATATTCTGTATTATTTTACCATATGGATTAGATCGTTTCCAGGCTCGCTGCGACCTAAATTTATCATGAAAAATATGCAAATGATTTTCTTGACCAAACTTTGTAATTGAATCCAAAAATGAGACAATTACGCCCAACGACTTTGTATTTAATCATGACTCCGTGCCAACCCGAACCAACACCGAACCATCATTTAGTCATGATTAAAATACACTTAAAATGATGAAATAATGCTCCTAAAATGCAAAGGGCCGAAATTTTTGTGAATGGAGGCCAAAACATGAAACGCTCTTTCGAGAGTCAATTTGGCACATTGCACCGTAAATTCTTGTACGACCTCTAAAATGATCCGAATCACGAACGTTCAAAAACATGACCTTCCTAACTAGAGGAGGCACTGTCCAGTCCGAGGCCATAGGCTAAAAGGCAACCAAGAACTCGAACAAGCCACTGAACCGACGCAGCAAGTTGCTGTCAAGAAATTCCAGCAACCGTGCCTTCGCTTCCTTGTGTCGTTTTCGAGACTACCAGCCATTTGGGCTTGAACCACTGACCAGAGCCTCTTACCAACATCCTAGGGTATGGTTTGAACCATGGCTAAGGGCCAGAGGCCAACGATCCACACCATTCGACCAAAAACCGAACAACACATGCAGTAGGGGAAAGGGGCCGAGGGGCTGTTCTTGTTTCTGTAATTAAAAACCGATTCAACCATGGACCAAGCCTCAAAAGGGCGACTTGGTCACGTATTAGACATGATAGGGAGGTGTTCTAACCATGGCTATAGGCCCATAGGGCAGCCAAGATCAGCAACTCCCCCCTTGACAGCAACATGACAGAAATCGAGACTCAAATGGCATGAAGGTGGAGTTGCTGTCATTTTTTCGTTTTCCAGCATGCATGGGCTTGAACCATTGGACCAATATGATCCTAACATATCCTATTACATGTCTAGATGCAGCCTTGGGAGCCTAGGATCGAGCCATACCCTGCAGCGATAGAAACAACCAAAAACATGAGAGCACAAGGGAAAACCGAAAATCTGCACCTTGGTTTCGAAAATATTTTGTCATGTATTTCGGTTTTCCCCTTCAAATTTGTGTACATGCGATGTTTTAAAATAGTAATATTACTTGATTGAAGAGTCAATAAAAATATAAACATGCCTGGTTTCGTTTGAAAGGAAAACGAACGAATCGACGACGCGGCGCGGAGGAGACGGAGTGCTTCAATACCTTGTTTTCTTTCTCGGTTTTCTCTCCTATTTCTTGCTATGAGGCTCACGATATTTACTTTGAATCCTCTCTGAATTTCAGTCATGAGGGATGGGGAATGATAGTTAGGAGAGTGAGGGGAAGGGGTTGCAATATAAAAGGGATGGCAAGACCAAGTCTACCTCTCTTTTGAATTTGAAATGGTTGATATCAAAAATGATTTTTGGAGGGATAGATGGGGTGCAAATGACCGATTCTACATGGCTAGGTATAGGTTGATTATTAATTAAATAGTGATCAAAATGAAAGGATTATCCTACTAATAAATAACAAGGAAATGGTCAAAGGTGGTGAGTTGTCAAAGAATTGTTATCTCACCAGGGGGGGGGGGGGGGGGGGGGGTGCGAAATTACTCTTATAAATGGAGGGGAACCTAAATGAACTTATTTAAACCTTTAGAGCCTTACCTATCCTCTAAATAATTTAGTGAATTAAAACATTAATTATGGAACCTAAATGAACTTATTTACTACTCACCTCAAGTTACTTAAATAATTCCTTAAACCTTCTTTTAACTTAAATTAACTTATTAGCTAGTTAAAATAAATTCTGGAAATGTTTTCTTACTATTAAATTTTATCTCAAAACTCCAACTCCAGTCCGGTCTCACTGAATTAACTGAAAAGATAAAAATTTAAACTACTGCATAAAATAATTAACTTTAAAGAAAAGCATTTAAATACTCATGCAATAATATCATTTTAATTTAAAATACTAGAATTATGCATGGCTTATACGTATTCTGGTTTACGGGTTCTACAGTTTGTTTCTAGGAATGCAACCTTTTTGGAAAAGGAATTTCTATTTGATAGAAAATGGGAGATGATAGAACTCAAAGAGGTTCGAGAGACATCCACAATTGTAGAACCCACACCCGAAGAGCCAAGAGAGGAGATACAAGCTCCTAGAAGATCCGAGAGAGTCTCGAGACCACCTATGAGGTATGATCTTCTTCTTGAAGAGGGCCATGATGAGCCTAACCATGGATGTGATCCAATGACGTTCAATGAAGCGTTATCTGATGCCGATTCATCCAAGTGGCTTGAAGCAATGGAATCTGAGATGAATTCCATGCATTCGAACCAAGTGTGGAACCTTGTGGATCCACCTGACGGAAATGTTCCCATGGTGTGTGAATGGATTTACAAGAGGAAACTTGGGGCGGACGGGAAGGTATTGACCTTCAAGGTGCGATTGGTGGCAAAAGGATATAATCAAAGACAAAGAGTTGACTTTGAGGAAACCTTTTCTCCAGTTCCAATGTTCAAGTCTATAAGGATATTATTAGCCATAGCTGCATGGTATGACTATGAGATATATGGCAGATGAATGTCAAGACAGCCTTTCTTAATGGGATATTAAGGAAGAGATTTATATGTCTCAACGTGAAGGGTTTACGTCTATCGGAAGTGAGCATATGGTATGCAAACTTCAGAGATCTATTTATGGTCTAAAGCAGGCATCTAGGAGTTAGAACCTCATATTCGATAGTACAATCAAAGAGTTTGGTTTTACTAAGAATGCTGAGGAACCATGTGTGTATAAGAAGGTCAGTAAGAGTGCTGTGACATTCCCGGTGCTTTATGTTGATGACATTCTACTCATTGGGAATATGTAGGAATGTTGCAATCCACCAAAATATCGTTAGCGAGTAAGTTCTCGATGCAGGACTTGGGTGAAACATCTTTTGTATTGGGGATACATATCTATAGAGATAGATCAAGAATATTGCTTGATCTCACCCATGCCACATACATTGATACCATGACGAGATCGATGCAGAAATAACAGAATATACGTGCCTTTTGATGATAAACTTTACCGAACCGACGATACCGAAGCGGGGAAAGGTGCGAGGTTGATCCGAGATGAACGTGGCGCGAAAATCCTTGAAGAAGACCAACGAAAATTCGCTGGGAAATATAGAGGGAAGGGGAAGCTGCACTCTAGACTAAGAACCCTAATATTTCTCCTCCCAAAAATAATAAAAACTGAATGAAATTTGTGTGTGTGTGTGTGTGTTTTAGCCGGTAGTGTGTGTGTGTGTGTGCGTGTTAGTTGGTGTGTTCGTGTGTTAGGTGTGTGTAAAAATGTGAGTGTGTGAGTTTAGTTAATTAGGGGAATATAATATGCTAAATTAATAATTAAAAATGCCCCACAAATATAAAATCCCCTAAAATAAATTTTACACAAGTGCTAGACTTTAAAAAAACCTTAAAATTCTAAAATTCACCTAATAATTAAATTAAACTTTAAAATACTAACAACTTAATAAATTAGTTAAAATGCCCCAATCTCAACTTAAAATAAAATACCACATTTTAAATTGCCAAAATCGTCACTAGCCTTTTCCTCGATCCCGTCTCGAGTAATAACCTGAAACATGAAACTTGAAAAACATTTTAACATGCATCACTTAAACATTAAAATAATGCAATATTAATAAATCATGCATCACTAAAATTATTTTAAGCTTAAATAAAATATTTAACAATTTAATAATGCATGAATTATACGTGTACTGATTCTTGGGCACTACACAATGATTGTGGAACTTCTCCTCCGAATCGAACCTTAGCTTCTATTACAAGACGAATATCTTCTGGAATTATTTTTTGCATTAGCAATCTCAATCTTTAGCACTTACCTGCATAAATTTTTCTTAGAACATTTTCAGAAACAGAGGGAAAATATTCCATTTTGAAAAGAAAAAAATGATTTTTTTTATTTTTGTATCACCAATTGTGGGAAACTGATTTAATCGACTATGAGAGTCACGGAATACCGTTATCCGCCATTTAACCGGGAAAATAAAAAGATTAAGGAAACCTCAAATAAAAACAGACAAAATTAAATACAACACAAAAAAAATTAAAGATCAGAAAGGAAAATAAATTCTTCTTGAAAGATTTCATTTTCTAAAAATGATGTAAGTCTTTGTCCATTTACTTTAAAAACATCACCATTTTTAGGATTTTCAATGTCCACAGCTCCATAAGGATACACATGCTTTACAACATATTGGCATGTCCATCTTGATCGTAATTTTTCGGAGAATATGTGAAGACGAGAATTATAAAGCAAAACTCAAATAAAACTATTTTATCATGAAACAATTTTATTTTTTCTTTATAAATCCTCGAATTCTCATATGCATCATTTCTGAGTTCATCAAGTTTATTAAGTTGCAATTTGCGCAATTTGTTGCAATCATCCATCCTTGAATTAAAAGTTTTGATCACCCAATAAGCTTTATGTTCCAATTTCACAAGCAAATGATAATGTTTTCCGTAAACAACCTATAGTGAGACATATTCAATGATATTTTAAAAGATGTTCGATATGCCCAAAATGCATCATTAAGTCGCATAGACCAATCTTTTCTATTTGGGTTAAAAAATTTTCCAAAATTTGCTTTATCTCCCTATTAGCTAATTCAACTTGTCTATTTGTTTGAGGATGATAAAGAGTAGTTACTTTGTGAGTAATACCATATTTTTTCATTAATGAAGCAAATGGTTTATTAACAAAGTGAGTTCCCCCAACACTTATCATGGCTCGAGGAATTCCAAATCTACTAAAAATATTTTCTTTCAAAAATTTGATGACTATTTTATGATCATTTATTCGACATGGAATTGTTTTTATCCATTTGGGAACATAATTAACTACAACTAAAATATACACGTATCCAAACGACGGTGGAAAAGGTCTCATAAAATCAATTCTCCAACAGTCAAAGATTTCAATTTCAATGATAGGATTCAAAGGGATCATGTTTTTTTTAAAATCCCAATTTTTGACAATTATCACAGATCATGCAGATTTCATGGGTGTCTTTAAACAAAGAGGGCCAATAAAATCCACACTGCAAGATTTTTGCAGCCGTTTTCTTTGAAGAAAAATGTCCTCCGCATGCTTCTGAATGACAAAATTTAATGACACTGCTTACCTCATTGTCAGGTATACAATGTCGAAAAATTTAATCTAGACAATACTTGAAAAGATACGGATCATCGCAATAAAAGTTTTTACCTCATTCAAAACTTTTCTTTTATCTTGGGAACTCCATTGCGGTGGAATTTTTCCTGTCACAAGAAAATTTAATATGTTTGCAAACCAAGGTGTAGTAGTAACTGAAAATAGATGTTCATCAGGAAAATTATCGTTAATTGGTGTCATTTCGCAAGATGATCATGTTACTAGTCTCGATAAATGATTGGCTACGACATTATCGGTTCCTTTTTTTATCTTTGTTCACAATGTCAAATTCTTGTAGCAACAAAATCCATTGTATCAGTCGTGGCTTTGCATCTTGTTTGGTCAATAAATATCTCATAGCAGAATGATCAGTAAACACAATAGTCGTGGATCCAATCAAATAAGAACGAAACTTATCTAATGCAAATATTACAGCAAGTATTTCTTTTTCAATTGTGGAGTATTTCATTTGAGTATTGATTAAAGTTATACTTGCATAATATATCACATAAGGCTTACCGTTTCTTCTTTGACCCAATACTGCACCGACTGCATAATCACTTGCGTCGCACATGATTTCAAATGGTAAAGACCAATCAGGAGGTTGCATGATAGGAGATGATGTTAAATGTGGAATGATTTTATTAAAAGCATTTTGACATTCCTGAGTCCACTCAAATGCAGTGTCTTTTGTTAAGAGGTTACAAATGGTTTAGAGATTAAACTAAAGTACTCTATAAACCTCCTATAAAATCCAACATGTCCCAAAAATGAGCTAATTTCTTTAATGGTTTTTGGAGGAAGTAAATTGGCAATGACATCAACTTTTTATTTATCAATTTCAATTGAATGAGATGACACGACATGTCCCAAAACAATCCAAAAGTAATCATGTAATGACATTTTTCCCAATTTAAATAAGACCTTTTTCCTCACATATTTTTAAAACTTTGTCCAAATTTTCAAGACAATTATCAAATGTATTCCCAAAAACAGTTAAATCATCCATGAAAATCTCCAACAATTTTCAACCATATCGCTAAAAATGCTTATCATACATCTTTGAAATGTTGCTAGGGTATTGCATAATCCAAATGACATCCTTCTGAATACAAATGTTTCAAAAGAACATGTGAATGTAGTTTTATCTTGATCATTGAGTGCAATGGGAATTTGATAATAGCCTGAATATCCGTCAAGAAAACAGTAGTAGGGATGACCTGCTACTCTTTCTAAAATTTGATCAAAAAATGGTAATGGAAAATGATCTTTTCTAGTGGCGTCATTTAATTTTCTATAATCAATACACATCCGTCAACTAGATGGGACTTGACTTGTTAATAATTCACCTTTTTCATTTTTTATCACTGTGATGTCAGATTTTTTTAAAACTACTTATGTTGGGCTTACCCACTTACTTTCAGAAACAGGGTAGATAATTCCAACATCAAGTAGTTTGAGAACTTCAGTTTTCACAATATCTTTCATGTGTGGATTTAATCTTATTTGTGGTTGTTGAGATGTTTTAGCATTTTCTTCTAAGTGAATTTTGTGAGTGCAAATTAGTGGATTAATGCTCTTAAGATCTTTTAGTGTCCAACCAATTGCATTTTTATGTCTTTAAAGCATATCAACTAATTTACCTTCTTGATCACTTGCTAGTTTGGAAGAAATTACCACCGAATATGTTTATCATCTCCAAGGAATACATACTTTAATTCTTCTTGCAAGGGTTTCAACTCCAATATGGGGGGTTCATCTTTGTTCTCATATTTTTCCTCAAATTCTTTCTCTGATCCTAGTAATGAGTGATACCTGAAAAAATCATCAAGATCAATTTCAATATTGTCTTTAACAGTATCAATTGAACAAATATCTAATTGATCACGAGTACTTCCTTCTTAAATGTTTTTTTCCACAAGAGTTTCAATAAGGTTTTCATCTTCACTTTCATCTCTTTTGTCATGTGGTTGCTTACAAAGATTAAAAACATTAAGCTCAAAGGTCTTGTTACCAAATGACAACTTCATTATTCCATTCCTACAATTTATAAGAGCATTAGAAGTTGCTAAAAATGGATGACCCAAAATTATAGGAATTGCATTACAAGCTTCGATAGGTTTTGTATCTAAAACTATGAAATCGACATGATATAAAAAGTTATCAACTTGGACCAACACGTCTTCTATCATACATCTTGGCACTTTAACAGATCTATCGGCAAGTAAAAGTGTTACCGAAGTAGGTTTTAACTCGCCTAGATTGAGTTCTTGATAAATTGAATATAGAAGTAAATTCACACTAGCTCCAAGATCAAGCAAGACTTTTTTAATATTTCATTCTCCAATAATACATGAAATAGTAGGACAACCAGGGTCTTTGTATTTCAATGTATTATTAATTTGAATGATTGCACTTACTTGTTCGGCTAAAAATGCTTTCTTTTTCATATTCAATTTTTTTTCACAGTGCACAAGTCTTTCAAAATTTAACATATGATGGTACATGCTTTATGGCATCTAATAAAGTAATATTAATTTTTACTTGTTTAAAAATATCATATATATCAGAATTCAAATTTGATTTTTTTTTTTTTTGTATTTTTCAACGCATGAGAGAATGGTGGTGACATTGTCTGTTGATCCTCCTCTTCGCAAGTTATGGGTACCATTTCCTTACCCTTTGGAGTTAATTTATCATCATCTTGACAAGGTTCAAGAATGGATTTTTCCACAACTTTATCACTGCGAAGGGATAATAATAGATTTTACCTCATCCATCGGTTGAGTTCCAGAAGTTCCAGTTTGTGAATGATGATCCTTCGGATTAGGATGTGGTTGTGAAGGAAATTTACCTTTTTCATGAATATTAAATGCAGATGCAAATTTAGCAAAAGTATCTTTCAAATTTGTCATGGTTTGATCACTTTGAGTATTGATAGACTCTTGCTTTGTAATGAAAGAATTCAATATATCTTCCAAGTTCCTTTTAGGTGGAGGAACATAAGATGCATAATTTTGAAAATTTTGTTGATTTTGGAAATGTGGTTGTGAAAATTTTGCAGCATTATCAATCCTCCAACTAAATTTTGGATGATTTCGCCAACCTGGATTGTAATTTTGAGAAAATGGTTCAAAATATGGTCTTTTGAAATTGTTCAAAACATTGGCTTGTTCATGGAGACATTCTTTAAAAGAGGACAAAGTGGGACAATCTTTTGTAGAATGATCACTTGTATCACAAATGTGACACACAATTTCTTGAACATATTTTAATTGACCATTCTTTTTCAATTCAAGTGCCTCAACTTTTCTTGCCAAAGAGATAAATCTGAGGGTGTACATACCTCCACTAGATGTGGGAGATTGAATCTTGTTTGATGGTTCGATTGTACCTATAATGTCACAATATTGAGCAATTTCAGCTAATGAATCGAGATACTCAATTGCTTCATTTGGATCTTTATCTTCAAATGTCCCATTACACATAAAGTCAACCATTTGACTTTTTTTAGGTGTTAAGCCTTCAAAAAATTGAGAAACAACTCTCGAAATTTCAAAACCATGATGTGGACAAAGATTAAGCAATTCTTTATATTTATCCCAACACTGATAAAAAGTTTCTCCTTGTTTTTGAGTGAAAGTGATGATTTACCTTTTGAAAGAATTTGATCTATGAGATGGAAAAAACATTTTAAAAAATTGTTGTTGCAATTCATCCCAAGTTCGAATGGATCCCGATTTAAGATTTTGTAGCCGAGTTTTAGCTTTATCTTTTAAATAAAAAGGAAAAAACTTAAGTCGAATGGTATTCATGCTACAATTTAAATCATTATATGTGTTGCACACTTCTTCAAACTCTCGTAAATGCATGTATGGATTTTCAGAATCTAAGCCATGAAAGTTGGGTAAAAGTTGGATAATACCAAGCTTAAAATTGAAATGAGATGCATCAGGTGGAAAACCTAGACATGAAGGTGCATTAGTACGTGTAGGATTCATGTGATCTCTAAGTGTTCTTCGTCTATCATGATCATGTTGAGATTGAATCTCATCTTCATTTTCTTGAATGGGTTCTTCCGCCATATTTTGTTAAATAAAGGGTTGTTTCGAATGAGTCGACCACTAAGTGTATGTGACCAAATGCTATGCAAATGCAAGAAAAAAAACACAAAAAAGCAATAAAAATTCAAAGAAAGAAAAACAAACTAAAAAAAAAAATTAAATAGACTTGAAATTAAAGTATACTTCTCTGGCAACTGGTCCCAAAACTTGTTGCGACTTTGATTGTTGCACTCCCAAGAGTAGGTTATCCACAAGCAGTATAATTCGGTGAGTCCGAATATCGTATCCACAAGGAAGCTAAGGTAATTACAAGTTCACTACAATGTCTTTTTTTTCCTTCAGTTTAATTGTTTGACTCTTTAATTAGTAATTTTTAATTATTCAAATTTTAATTTAAGTAGTTAAGATTAAAGGATCCACTCTTGGCATTTTAATAAAGTTAACATTAATGAATATTATTGAAATCCACTTAAGAAAATGGTTCAAATATATTAAATAATCATATTTATATGTTATATATTATTATCTTATAAGTATATATATCAAAACTTATAAATGTTGTCGAGTATTAATTGTGCTATATATATATATTTGTAAACACTAAATCAAGGTTGCCACTTTAAATGGTAGGTAAAACCAAACAAACATTTAAATGATACCAATATATTAATATTATGATGTATTCATATATAATAAATCAAGTCATCCACTTTAAATGGTTGGTAAAATCATACAAAAATTTAAATGATACCAAGATATTTAATATTATTATATATTCATATATAATAAATCATGGCATCCACTTTAAATAGTTGTTAATAGCAAACTAACATTTAAATGGTTCCAAGAATTTAGTGTAACATATAGCAACAATAAATCAAAACTCTCACTTATAAGTAGGGTATAATAATGCTTAAAGAAATAAATATAACATAAACAAAAAATAATAATTAATAATATAAAACATACATTCTTACTCTTTGTTGAGGATCGAAGTTGAGTTTAGAGGTGGGGTGAATAAACTCTACTCGTTTTTCTTTCTCTTCTGATGAGGTACTAAAATCCTGTTAGAGATAGTAGTTTATCTTGTACGTATACCTTCACCTAGATTACAATAGAACGTGCGGAAAAAATCTGATGAGGTAATTGAAAGACAATAAAAACAGTAGGCAGCAGTTGTTTATGGAAGTTCGAAGATAAAATCTTCTACGTCTCCCCTTCTTCTGTTTCCAGAAGGTATAACTAAAAGACTTTGGAAATTACAGTACAACTCTTGTACACACCCACTTCAGAAGGACTTACACCTCAGCCTACTGAAACTCTTAGTTACTCAACTCACAAATAATGTGATACACAAAGTTCTGAAAAGACTCTTTTCAGATTACAAACTCTTCCTGATAAAGTATAAGTGATGTGAAGATTGTGAAGAGTGTAAGAATCAGTAGCACGAGATGATCTTCAAAAGATCATATATTAGCTATGAAGTGTGTGCTACTTTTCTTTGTGTTGAACTCTAAGTACTCAAGGAATTTCGAGATTGTCTTATCAGTGAAAATAGCTTTGATCCTTGAAAAATGATGTTGAGCGAAGTGTTGTCGTCTAAGGATTTGATCCATGTATATATAATCGACTGAGTTCAACGTTCACAATCAGAGGATGTCTCCAGATAACTGATACAATCAGCTTTATTACCAAAAGAGGTTCCTGCAGAAAAGCTATAAAACAATCAGTCTTGTTTTATACTTAATTGGGTAAAGTGCATTAAATGACTCCGTATAGTATTTAATGCTGCAATTAATACTAGTACTAGGAACTTTAACGGTAACAATTAAAGTGGTGACGTTAGGCAACGTCTTCTACTGGTTCTGTATTTCTATCCTTTCTACTGCTTTAGTTTTACTAGACCAGTAGCTTCTGATAATTGAGTCTACTTTTCTGGTCTGCTGGTTTTAGTTAACATCGCCACAATAAAATTCATGTCTAACAATTTCCCCCTTTGTGGTGATGCCAAAACCTAAACAGTAGAAAAGCGATAAATGAAGCAGATAATCATTAATCAAAAGGATAATGTCAATAAAGCATCAAAGTAAATAATCAATCAGTTTCAATATCCCTGTAGATGACTTCTTCATTTTGAGGATCTTGAAGTCTTCTGTCTGAAGGTTCATCTTCAGCTTCTGATTGCCTAGCTTCTGCTGGATCTCTTCTATCTTCCCCCTTTTTGGCATCAGCGGTGTTGCGTATTTTCTTAATTGCTTGCAAGTGCACAACGTTAAGTTTGTAATAAAATGTATTTTCGAGTACAAGTGTCGATCCCACTAGGAATGTATTTCTAAATTTATATTAATGCTTGTAATTGAAATAGTCTCGACTTTATTTAGAATAATCAATTTACAGATTTGTTTATACCAATAACTAGATTTGAAACTAAATTAAATTATAGTACAACACCAAACTTTTTATAACAAATAAATATGGAATAAAAGATCTAGAGGTCCGATTTCACGCAACTATCCACCGTGTGTTATTTTGTGTAGCTATATTATAAATGTCCTTATTATACCTTAGCCAAGAATTCTAAATTATCTACTCCATCTCCCGAGTGCTAAGTAGATACTAATTATCTAACAACAGATTGTAACGTCCACATCAACAATCTATAATTAAATAACACAATAAGCACTAAATTCTTTTAATGTCTTCAATAGCAATATATGTCCTCCCGAACTATATAAATACTATCGATGTATTTTTCCTTTCTTGTTTATAAATTTCCTTTTCCAAGTGATAAATTATAAACATAAGAATCATTCAAGATATGGCCAATAAAATGAAAGCATTAAGATTGGAAAAATACAAATGAACAATAAGGAACTCATATAGCATAAATCATAAATCCCAACACATGGTTTCTAGTTTTGTTCCATCATTCCTCTAGAAATAAAAATTAGTTCATAATAAAAATAACACAACAACACATAAATCTTAAACAAGACATATCAAATAAAAGAAAAAATAAAGAAAGAAGAACTTAGAACAAGAGCTTGGAGTGCAATGAAATTCCTTTCCAAAAGTGTGCAAGAGAATTCTCAAGAACTTGATGAACTTGATCTTCAATCTTTCTTTGTAGCCTCCAATCCTTCCCTTGGCTCCTCAATGACCTAAATGATGAATAATAGAGGCCTTTTATAGTCCTAGACAAGTCTTATACGCAACTCAAAGTCAGCAACTCCCATGCGCAGCACACCAAAGTTTCAGAATTTCCGGACTCTGTCTGTGCATGACCGCGGGTGCGGTGTAAGTAGGACCGCGGGTGCGGTCGTGCTTCGCAACAAAAATCATTTTCACAAAACTAAGACCGCGGGTGCGGTCTTGCTTCGGCAAAAATTGTACTTTGCACTTTCTAATTCATCAATTTATTACTCCAAATTCTCATTCTAAGCTTCCAAACTTCAATAACAAAAATAACAACAAATCACATAAAACCTGCTCAAGAATCACGAAATTCCAAGTTAAAAACAAGTAATAAAAGAACAATAAATTACACTTATCAAGCGGCAACGACATGGGCGAAGAGATCATTCATTCTTCTAGATAGGTTCTGAATACCATTGGTTAGAATCTCCAGATACGGAGTTTGAGAAGAGATGCGATCATTCAGTGTAGTGAGAGATTGATTTTGTGAATCAATCTTGGCATCCATAAGTTCGAAGGAATTGGAAAAAGATCGGAAGAGATCATCATGCTCGGTGATTCGGTTGAGTATATCAGTTTGAGCAAGCATGATGTTACTGTGATTTCTCGATATAGTCTGTCTGAAAACGATGGTTTCAGCATACATCTTGTCCATGTTTTCCGCCGTGTTATATATGTATTTGCCCATGCGTTCTCTGAAAGTTTGAGCACCAGTGAATTCTGAAAGGCTTTCACAGGACATTCGTTTGACTAAATCAGACACGTTGTTGAGTTCCCGTTGCAGAGCCTCAATCTGAAATTACAAGTTGAATGCATCTGATTCTGGGGAGGAAGATCGCTCAAGCATGCGTTGCTTAATCTCAGCAAGACGAGAGTTCGTCTGAGTCAGAACAGGATGAGAGATAGTCAACGTAGTAGAAACGAGATTAGTGTCCATCAAAGCAGTAGAAGGACCAGGGTCTGCTGAGCTTTCTTCTGGAAGAGTAGATACAGTGGGTTCAGCAGCAATCAGGGGAGGAGCAATTTCTTCAGCGGGAACGGCCAAGTCAGAGGCCAAATTCTCTTCCGTTGCTGCAATGACAGCAGGTGAGGCTGATGGTTCTGCAGTTGAAGGTGCAGAAGGTTGATGCAGAAGAATATGCATTTCTGCTTGATGAGCAGCAGAAAATTTCTCTAAATTTGTCAAGAGAGATGTAGCATCTGGGTCTGCCATATGTTGAACTGGAGTCGGAGAAGGAGAGGGTGGCAATGAAGTAGCCGGTGCTGCTTCCTGAGTTGTAGAAACCGTTGGAACAATCGATTCAATGACTTCTTCAACTGAAGCCAGTTCATGTACAGATAACAGAGACGATGACTGAATGGGCCTTGTTGGAGAAGCAGGAGTACTGAGAGCAGAAGCCTTTGGTGAGGCTGTATTCCTTTCCTCAACTGTCTGAACCTGATGAAAGTCTGGAACAAGGCCGACGTGATATACAATGGGCTCGCCAAAACCCTGTTCTTGAGCAAGAAGTTGCTCACGCATATGTTTTAACTTGTCAGAAAGAATCAAAATAACGTTTTGATCCTAAACAGCAGTAGGAACAGCAGGATCAAAATTTGATTCAAGAACTTTCAGAACCGATTCTAGCTTCTGACATTTCAGTTGATCGAGGATAAAAATCCTTCTGCGCAAGGCCTCGATGATATTTTCAGTTTTTGCAAGCTGAAAAATTTTCTTCTCTGCGTTCATCATTTTTGCATAGGTTCCTTTTGTTTTGAAGTAAGCAAAAGAATGGAAAAGTCGGACCGTGTGCCACTCATCAAAAAAATTCATGTCATCATTTGCAGAGTTTTTGATTTCTGCCAGATGAAGATCAACACCGGTCGTTACAGTTGTTTTGAGTCCTAAAACTGGTGGTTCTTCGATCATTTTTCCTTTTCCTTTATCTGATGATGAAATAGGCAAGATGGGTCGGAATGCAGAAGACCCGCTGGTTGATTCTCGAATTACTATTCCAGACGATGGCTTGAAAGCAACAGCAGTAGATGGTGTTGGAATAGATGCAGTAGCTAGTACAGACGTAGGAACAGTGGATCAACAGAAAGAACTACTTCTGGAAATACCTGTCTGATAGGTACTTTCTCAATCTCAGACAGTGATGCTGTCTTCTTGATCTTTAAAACGGTGCTAGCTTTCTTTTTGGTTGGAGTTGGTACGGGTGGTTGAACAGCAGCAGCTGACTCTTCTGATGCTGTTTTGTCCGAATCAGTCAAAATAATCACTCTTTTCCTTTTAATTGTCCTTTGAGGTTTTTGAACCTCAGAAGCAGTTTTTCCGATCTCCTTTTTCAAGGCAACAAATTCAGCCACTGTTGGCTTAGGCCTTAACGCGAGTATGTTCTCAGCATCAATCATGGATACTGAAGCAGCATCTTGATCACTGGTAGAGGCGAAACCAGCATCCTTGAGCATTGCGCTGATTTGAACAGCGAATCCAGAACTTTTCTTGACAACCATGTCCTTCATGATTCTGAAGAGGAAACGACTCCAGTCCACTTTGATTCCATTAGTGATGGCAGTCATCACTTGAACTTTCTCCTTAGTCAACTTGTCGAAAGTGCCGGCTTTTATTAAGATGGCTTTTGCCACAATATTGGCCAGAATTTGATATTCTATTTTGAGTAATTTCTTGTGACAAGGAGACAATTCTTCTCCAGATGCTGAGAAAGAGTTGAGCGCAATAGACATATATATCTTGGAGATATCGGATAGCTCAGAAATACCTGAGAGTGGAAGGAGAAAGGTGGCTCACAAAAGTGTGGCATCAATGGAGATGGATGCATCTCCTTGAGAATGAACACTTTTTCCTTCATGCACTGTCGCTTTAGCGTAAAATTCCAGGAGAGCATTTTTCTATATAACAGCTGGTGCTTCCAGGAATTTTCTAAGTCCTAATTTCTCAATGTCTTGAAACATTTTGACGAGATTCTCATCCTTGATGTTGAGAACAGAAGCAAAATTTACTTGATATGCGTTGAGAATATATGCTCCGGCCATTTCTGTATGAGGATAGAACCAGATACAATTTGCAGTAGTTAGAGATGATGGAGAGAAAGCAGTAGCTGAATAACAACAGTTAGGAAACAGTAAAGATGAAAAATGTGAATTTGAAAATAAATATACAGCCGTCAAATAAACATAAAGACACGTGTCAGTATGTTTTTGGTTGAGTGTTTGAAAATATTTGGCAGAAACTGTCAGATATACGAATGATTTCAAAAAATTTGAAATAGGAGGGCTGTCCAGACGGTTACTAAAAGAAATCAGAAGAAGAGTTGTCGTTTTATGATAACGTCTGCTGGAAGTTTCAGGGTGCTGAAATATTTGAGCACTTTGACAAAACCAGCAGACTCGTAGTTTTATCGAAAAGACAAACATTCTATCTGTTTTCTGAAAAGGTGTCAAAATCTTAGTCTGACTAAGATACTGTTCTCCCTCGGTAAATGCAACTAATAAGTGGTCATTAATGCGACAAGTGACTCTTGGCAATCTTTCAATCTGAACCGTCGAAATGAACAGTCGCAAGGGTCTTTGTTTCTTCTATAAATACCTGCACAACTTGAACGAAATAAAACATACACAATCTAAAATGAAAACTCAAGATAAAAGAGAGTTAGAGTTTGATCCAGGAGCCGAAGAAATGTTCAGAAGGAAGTTTGGATATCATTCTTTACGTAATGATCCTTGAAACACAATCCTGGAGTTGTAGTGTCCACAGTCAAGAAAATCTATTGCTTCGATTGATATTGAAATGTAGCATCGATTCCTTCCAGAAGCATGCTAATGCAATAAGAGATTGCTGGTTGATCGATGATGCTGATATCATCTATGATGCCCTGTAAGGCATCTAAAAATACATTAATACTGACAAGACCCAAGCTTGCTAGATTCTTTTTAGGCCTTTAGCTTGCTGGAATCTCTTGTTCCTGTTGAAGTACTTTGCAAACAAATTGCAGGGAGCTCATATCACTGAAGAAAAAAGCTAAATGTAACGCTTATGGTTAAATAGCATTTGTAGATCTACTGTTTTTACTTCTGCATCGTGTAATGTACTGGAATGGTTTCTAATAAAATATCAGTTTACGTACTTGACCTTCCCTTCTGCTTTTCTGCAAATGACTTACTGTCAGTTAAATACGATAAATAACCGAGTAATCATAAAAGCTAAAACAAGATAACAGATAATAATCAAGTTAAATCTATCAAACCAAGAGAGTTACGAAAGTAAGAAAACTTATTTTCTGGTAAAGGTTTTGTGAAGATATCTGCTGTTTGTTGATCAGTAGAAACGTATTCCAAACGAATGTTCTTCTTTTGCACATGATCTCTGATAAAATGATGTCTGATGTCTATGTGCTTTGTTCTGGAATGAAGTACTGGATTTTGTGTGAATGCAATTGCACTGGTATTGTCACAGAATATAGGTGATTCGGAGGCTTGAATTCCATAGTCTCTTAACTGTTGCTGAATCCACAATATCTGAGAGCAGCAGCTTCCAGCAGCCAGATATTCTGCTTCTGCAGTAGATGTGGCTATGGAAGTCTGCTTCTTGCTAAACCAGGATATCAGCCTATCACCAAGAAATTGACAAAAACCACTTGTGCTTTTTCGGTCTAGTTTGCAACCTGCATAATCAGCATCTGAATATCCAATAAGATTTAATGATGAATCATTGGGATACCATAAGCCGACATTTTGAGTTCCTTTCAAGTACTTCAAAATACGTTTAGCAGCAATATAATGAGATTGTTTGGGGTTAGATTGAAATCTAGCACAAATACAAACAGCAAACATGATATCTGGCCTACTGGCAGTTAGATATAATAAAGAACCAATAAGACCTCGATACTGAGTTACCTCTACTGGAATTCCACTTTTATCTTTATCAAGTTTAATAGATGAGCTCATTGGAGTAGAAGCAGCAGAGCATGCTTCCATACCGAACTTTTTCAGAAGCTTCTTGGTATACTTGGCTTGATTTATAAAAATTCCAGTATCCAGTTGCTTAATCTGTAATCCTAAGAAGAATGTTAATTCTCCCATCATACTCATTTCAAATTTATCCTGCATCAATTTTCCAAACTTTGCACATAATTTGGGGTTAG
Organism: Primulina eburnea; assembly: GCF_022965805.1. Lineage (NCBI taxonomy): Eukaryota > Viridiplantae > Streptophyta > Magnoliopsida > Lamiales > Gesneriaceae > Primulina > Primulina eburnea. The sequence goes on along the minus strand of NC_133101.1, from coordinate 49,134,672 downwards.
TTGACCCAAAAATAATATCATCAACATAGATCTGTACTAAAAGAATATGCTTATTCTTGACTAAAGTAAATAGATTTTTGTCTACTGCTCCAATGGTAAAGTCATGATCGATAAGAAACTGTGATAAGGTATCATACCAAGCTCTAGGTTCTTGTTTTAGACCATATAAAGCTTTGTGTAATTTAAACACGTGATGAGGTGAGAAATGATCGATAAAACCTGGAGGTTGTTCGACGTAGACTTCTTCTTGTAAGAGACCATTCAGAAAAGCACTCTTCACATCCATTTGATATACTTTGAAATTCTTGAAAGCAGCAAAGGCTAAGAATATTCTGATTGCTTCGAGCCTTGCTACTGGTGCGTAGGTCTCATCAAAGTCTATCCCTTCTTCTTTTCTAAAACCTTGAGCAACCAATCTTGCTTTATTTCTCACCACTGTGCCTTCTTCATTGAGTTTGTTTCTAAATACCCACCGAGTTCCAATGACAGCTTGGTGAGATGGTCTAGGCACTAGAAACCAAAATTCATTTCGTTTGAATTGATTCAGCTCTTCTTGCATGGCTTCAATCCAACTAGGATCCAGAAGAGCTTCTTCAATTTTCTTTGGTTCATCCTGAGATATAAAAGCAGCATGCATGTAATCATTAAGCATTTGCCTTCTGGTTCTCAAAGGCGCTGCTGGATTACCAATAACCAATGATGGAGGATGAGATTTTCTCCAGATAAAAGGATTTAAAAGGATATCTTCCTGATTTGATATATTGAGATTGTTCTCGACGGAACCAGTAGTAGGTTCTTGAGTGTCTTCTGCTGGTATTGGTAGATCCAAAGTCTGTACTTCTGGTTCCACCATCGGAATATCTGGTTCTGGATTTTGAAGATCCTTGATGTTTGCTTCTACATCATCTTCACTGTCAAGTTCCAAGTGAATCTTGTCCAGCGTGTTACTTAAATCAGATATGTTAGATATTTCAGGAGCACTGCTGTCTTCATCGAAGACAACATGAATCGATTCTTCAACATTAAGAGTTCTATTGTTGAAAATTCTAAAGGCTTTGCTTACAGCAGAGTAACCAAGAAATAGTCCCGCATCTGATTTTGAGTCAAATGCAGTTAAATGATTTTTGCCATTATTTAGTACAAAAAATTTGCAACCAAACACATGAAAATAAGATACGTTAGGCTTTTTCCCTTTCCATATTCATAAGGGGTCTGATTGTGCCTTTTGTTGACCATAGATCTGTTTTGCGTGTAGCAAGCAGTATTGATTGCTTCAGCCCAGAAGCGCTGAGAGATTTCTGCATCTGCTAGCATTGTTCTAGTTGCTTCTTTTAGAGTTCTATTTCTCCTCTCAGCTACTTCGTTTTGTTGAGGTGTTCTGGCAGCTGAATATTCATGATGAATCCCCTGTTCATTCAAATATAACTCAAGATACTTGTTAGTGAACTCAGTACCCCGATCACTTCTGATTTTAATGATGGAAGTAGATTTTTCATTTTGAATCCTTTTCAGAAGCTTGATCAGGAGGCTACTGGTTTGATCTTTTCCTGCGAGAAATATTACCTAAGTGAATCTAGAAAAATCATCAATAACAACAAGAGTATATTTCATTCCCCCTAAGCTCATGATAGGGATTGGACCAAATAAATCCATATGCAGTAGTTCCAGACATCTTGAAGTTGATTTTCTATCTTTGTTCTTGAAACTGGATCTTATCTGTTTCCCAAGCTGACAAGCAGAACAAACATGATTTTTAACAAAATTAATATCAGGTAATCCAAAAACTATATTCTGCTTCTTGAGATAATTGATTGACTTGAAATTCAGATGATTCAGTTTCTTGTGCCATAGCCAGTGTTTATTGCTAAGAGAAGCAACTAAGCATGTAGGAGTATTGACATGATTTGAGTTCCAAGATACTCTGTAAGTGTTGCCTTGTCTCTTTCCAGTTAACACAGTAGTTTCAGCAGAATCTCTAACTATACATGAATGCTTCTGAAACGCTACAGAATAACCATTATCACATAGTTGACTAATGCTGATTAGATTGTAACAAAGATTGTCAACTAATAACACATCATTAATAGTTATGTTACCATGGATAATCTTACCTTTACCCATGGTTTTACCTTTTGAGTTGTCTCCAAAATTTATCTTTGGTCCAGTGCAACTCACTATTTCGGAAAGTAGGTTTTTCTGTCCAGTCATGTGTCTGGAACATCCACTGTCCAGATACCATGTAGAGTTACTGACTTCTGCTTTCTTCTGTTGTTCCTGCAAACACAAATTTTAGTATCTGGTACCCAAATCTATTTGGGTCCAAGCCTTATCAGTCCTTTGGGGACCCACATTTGTACAATTTTTGGTGACCTTGTACTTCGGGTATCCAAAGATGTGTGTGCAACAGAAGGTCTGTTATTTCTAACAGTATGCATATAAAAGTGTTGTTCGTCCCTTCTGTTTCTGTTTTCCAGTCTGTATCTCTTCTGAACAGGTTTAGAGTTGTAGTACTGATAATTTTTAACCTTCATAGGATGTTGTCTTCCAGAGTTGAATTCTTTTCTGAATCTAGAACTCTGTTAAACTTTTTCCTTAGGTTTAACGTAACCCAGACCATAGTGCATTCTTCTTTTCATCTGATTTACATTCCTTTCAACTGAAGCAATAGGTATTTTTGGTTTCTGTACCACGCTGGATTTCACAAAGTGAATATATTTCCCTTTGCACATATCCAGTGTTGGTTTAGTATTCGTTTCAGAAGTGCCTTCATTATTACAAAAACCGAGACCACTCCTATCTCCTGACTGTTTTTGTAATTCTTGCATCTTTTCCAGTGAAACAGAAGACTTGTTCCAAGCATTTACCAGTAGTGACAACTTCTGGTTTTCAGAAAGCACCTTCTGGTAATCTGCTTTGGCTCTTTCATTCTCAGTTATTAATTTACTCATCTTAACTTGTAAATCATTGCAGCTGTCTACTTGCAAGCAAGTTAACTTACTGTTCTGATTCTTTAAGTTCTGATTTTCGATCTTAACTTCTTCAAATGATTGAGAAAGTCTAGAATACTCTTCTACCATGTCATATAGTGCATTAATCAAATCAGTTCGTGTAAATTCGTTAGAGTCAAAATCAAATACCTCTCCAAATGTTGAGGTTAAATCATTGTCTGCCATGAGACATTTGACTTCTTCAGCATCACTATCACTGGAATGACTTTCTGAATCAGATGACTCAGAACTAGAGTCCGCCCATTTGGATTTGCTTTCTTCAGAAATCATTGCTTTTCGATCTCTTCTGGACTTTTTGTCATTCCTCTTGTGATCCTTTCTCTTCTGGTCATCCTTCTTTGGTTTAGGACAATCAGCAATGAAGTGACCTATCTTTCCACAGTTAAAGCATCCCATATCGCCAGATGGTGAATCTTTCTTGAAGTTACGATTGGGACCCTGATAAGTTCGATGGTTCTTCTTCATGAACCTGGAGAATTTCTTTACAAATAAGGACATAGCATCACTACTGATTTGTTCAGCAGTCTTCTCCAATGTATTGTCAATGATGGTAGTGCTTGACGTATAACTGCAGCAGCAGTAGAAGAGGTAGTGGCAGTAGCAGTAAAAGCAGTACCAGTAGCAGCAAGAGCCTTGGTAGGTAGACTTGAAGGCTCTTCTCCACTTCTTACTTCCAATTCGAACTCGTAATCTTTCAGATATGCAAATAAGTCGTGCAGTTCCAATTTGTTCAAGTCTTTGGACACTCTCATAGCCATTGTTTTAACATCTCATTCTCTGGGTAAGGCTCTTATCACCTTGAGGGCTATTTCTCTGTTGCTATGCTCTTTACCCAGAGCTGTTAGCTCATTTACCAGGCTACTGAATCTTTCAACGAACTCGTTTAGAGTTTCACCAGCTCTCATTTTTAGATTTTCGAACTTCTGCATTGCTACAGATATTTTGTTTTATTTCGTCTGCTCATTTCCTTCACATATTTGAATGAGCTTTTCCCAAATATCTTTTGCAATAGAACACATTTTGATCTTGCTAAAAGTGTTCTTGTCGAGAGTTTTATACAATATATCCTTTGCAACATTATCAAGATTGGCCTTCTTCTTATCTTCACTGGTCCGTTCACTTCTTGATTTTTCAACCATCTGCGTTGCACCCTCAGTAACAGCAACAGCTGTGTTAGGCTTTAAAATTTTCAATGGACCATCTGTGATGACATACCACATGTCATCATCTTGTGCTGCAAGATGAGCTTGCATTCTAATCTTCCAATCATCAAAATATTCCTTAGAGAACATAGGGATCTTGCTAAAGTGTTCCATCTGTTGTAGATATTCACGAACAAGAATAACCTGCTCTGATACCAATTGTTGAGAATCGAAGTTGAGTTTAGAGGGAGGGTGAATAAACTCTACTCGTTTTTCTTTCTCTTCTGATGAGGTACTAAAATCCTGTTAGAGATAGTAGTTTATCTTGTACGTATACCTTCACCTAGATTACAATAGAACGTGCAGAAACAATCTGATGAGGTAATTGAAAGACAATAAAAATAGTAGGCAGCAGTTGTTTATGGAAGTTCGAAGATAAAATCTTCTACGTCTCCCCTTCTTCTGTTTCCAGAAGGTATAACTAAAAGACTTTGGAAATTACAGTACAACTCTTGTACACACCCACTTCAGAAGGACTTACACCTCAGCCTACTGAAACTCTTAGTTACTCAACTCACAAATAATGTTATACACAAAGTTCTGAAAAGACTCTTTTCAGATTACAAACTCTTCCTGATAAAGTATAAGTGATGTGAAGATTGTGAAGAGTGTGAGAATCAGTAGCACAAGATGATCTTCAAAAGATCAGATATTAGCTATGAAGCGTGTGCTACTTTTCTTTGTGTTGAACTCTAAGTACTCAAGGAATTTCGAGATTGTCTTATCAGTGAAAATAGCTTTGATCCTTGAAAAATGATGTTGAGCGAAGTGTTGTCGTCTAAGGATTTGATCCATTTATATATAATCGACTGAGTTCAACGTTCACAATCAGAGGATGTTTCCAGATAACTGATAAAATCAGCTTTATTACCAAAAGAGGTTCCTGCAGAAAAGCTATAAAACAATCAGTCTTGTTTTATACTTAATTGGGTAAAGTGCATTAAATGACTCCGTATAGTATTTAATGCTTGCAATTAATACTAGTACTAGGAACTTTAACGGTAACAATTAAAGTGGTGACGTTAGGCAACGTCTTCTACTGGTTCTGTATTTCTATCCTTTCTACTGCTTTAGTTTTACCAGACCAATAGCTTCTGATAAGTGAGTCTACTGTTCTGGTCTGCTGGTTTTAGTTAACATCGCCACAATAAAATTCATGTCTAACACTTTTTAATAACCTTATTATCATGCCAAGAGTTTCACCTTTTCATCTCAACTTTGGGAAGTTAGCTACTTATTATTCAAGATATAAAACTTTGAATATGAAATTAACAAGCTAATTAAATTTAAATGAAGAAATAAAAGAAAAACAAAGAGAAAAATATTATGAACTCAAAGGTTTGTTCATAAAATGAGGGATATCTCAATACATTACAATGCACCCCTATTTATAGCCAAATTTGGGGAGACAACCACAAATAAAATATTATTTTTTTACACATAAGTCTTCATTGGTGTTCCAAAAAATTATATTTTAATACATATCACTTTTGAAAATCTTCCCATCCGAAGTTTCTTTTTCATATAAAACAAAACATGTAGATAATTGAGTTGTTTGAATTGTGATATTTTTTTTATCCATTTGACCAAGTAATTTGATATATATGGTCAAAATGCTATAGCATAGTAAAACTACCACTTCTTTGTTAACTTTATTTGTTGCTTAATTTGATCCCACTTGTGAGAAGATTTTTATCTCATGCTTGCCACCAATATTGTAGATATTAACAACAACTTTTTACAGGTCCAAGAATCATCTTAATCTCATTTGCAACGCCAAGGTTATTCATGTTTTATCGAACCTGTAAAAATAGTAAAAACTTATAATTATACAACAACTTATGTTTTATACAATTTATTACAAAACATATAATATTTAAATATTTAATAAAAAAAAGTATAAATTTATATTATAAAACATTTAATTAATATACAATTTTTATGTTTATCACAAGACAAGCTCTTTCTAGTGGATTCCAGCTATACACAAAGGTACGAAGTAATTGTCCAGTCAAAGGATAATAATGGACGTTGCATCAAAACATTAAAGACAAACGCTTTAGAATGGCATGTCGAAAAGTCGAGACACATAGTCCAAGAAACAAATTCAAAATGCAACGTATACAATAATTGAGTCTCATTGTACGATCATTTTCCCTGTCTATATAAAGAGAAGATCAGTGAAGACTTAATATAGAGAAACAAGAACCTTCAATGCAAATACGAGAGAAAAGAAAGGGCACACACATTGCACATCAGCTTCCAGAAGCAATCAGCCCAGAGAGAACTTTTCACAGTCATATCAGCTTAGATTATAAGCTTATTTTCTCAGTCTATGAGAACATATTTGTTCAGTTCTCACATACACAAACACTCTCACCACCACTCAAATGCAGTCTTGTGTATGTAGTCTTTGACATATAGACGTTAAATAAGTGTTGGCTGGAAGGTGCTGCCTTCAGTCGTATCTAGTTGTTCAGTTTAGGCAGTAGTGTAAGTCCTAGCTGAGTGGGTTAGTACAAGTAGTTGTATAAATCAAAATCTTCTAGTGGATCCAACCCGTGGAGGTAGAAGAGGTGACGTAGGAGCAGTTGAAGTATCCGAACATCCATAAACACATCTTGTGTATTTAACTGATTAACTGTTGTTTTTAAACGGTTTGGATCAGTTAGAGTATCTGTCACTTAAGTTGTCACCATAGCTGAACTGATGAATGCAAAAACTAATATACTGTTATTCAGTTATTCAGTTTACATGAGTTAAAATATTTTCTAATATAAGTCTTTTTTACGAAGGATTACTTCGAGTTTCTTCTGCTTGGTTTTAAACCAAACTCGATTTAATTCATCGGTGTTAACATTCATAGAACACGAGCTATTGCAGCTCATTGAAGAACATAGTGTTCGAAATGCCTTCAAAGGCAGTAACACACTCAATTCTTAAATTTGTATCAGAGCTAGTTTTTCTAAGAAGACCATTTGAAGAAAACTGTGGTTTAAAATTTGTTACTTTAAAATAGTGTTAACAGCTATTTAAAATTATTTCACACAATTTTCAAAACTATTTGAAAATATTTATATATCGCTCTTTAGCAAAGAGTTGAGAGTATTTGTTCTGCAACTAACGTTGTAGCAATTTCTCTAGATTATTAGCTTTGGGGTTTTAATTAGCCTGCAGCGGACTGGAAATAATCAGCAAAGATGCACAGCTAAATTACTCGCTGAACAAGATTTCAGTTGCAAGCCTATCAGGTCAGCTGTTCTTCAGAAAAAACTCATCTATGTAGGATGTTGGTCGATTTAATCACCAGCTGAATTCCACGTGAGCCTAGTCAGAGTCTGCTCGACCACATGAGTAAGCATAGAGGTCAAGTTCAAAGCAGTTTAACTTGTTTCTCTAGCCAATTGAACTCACAACCATGCAGCATTGCAAGCAGTCAAGACAACCAGCTGATGGTATATCCAGTTCTGTCACATAAACCGACTGATATTTGATGTTGTTTAAAATATGCTATTGTTGTAGCAAGTTTTCATGTACGTACTCAAATGTAAATACAAGGAAATTTATTAAAATAAATATCATGTATATTCAGCTGTGTTTCGTTGTGACTAAATGGATATTCCAGATTTCTTGTCTACGATGCTTGAATGATTACAACCTCTGAATGAATGATTAGAAAAGTATTTTTCAAATACGAGTTTTTATTCAATCTCTGAGGGGAAGTTTTTTTTTCTCAAACTGAAAAAATCGTTTTTTTTTTCTCTCTTTTTAAAATTCAGTTGTCGAGAAGAATTTTTCTTTTCGTCAAATGAAAAGTGCTTTCGTATAGTTTTTTTTTTCAATTCAGTTTTGGAGGGGATTTTTCTTTTATCCTCCATCTCCAAATGGTTTTCAAAACTTCTTTAATTCAGTTCTTGAGGGGGAGTTTTTAACAATGTTTGAATGTACTAACCCTTGAACTGAATATATTGGGCTTAACTGCTCAATTCTTGTGATCATCAAAAAGGGGGACATTGTTGGAACTTTTCAAGTTCGCAATCTTTATTTTGATGCTAACAAAACTTGTTATTTTGTGTTACTAATAATCTAACTTAGTGTGCAGAAGCTAGAATCAATCACGAGTTCTTTATATCGGAAATTGAAGAATCAACTGATTGCACAAATTGAATCACTCTAACTGTTACGTCAATTGAGAAGTTCAGCTGATTGTCCAGTTGATAGGTGGTTCAGCAGGAGAACCTCCGAATCCTGGCCAGCTGAAGGAGTGTTCAACAGATAAAGAAACCCAGCTGATCAGTAAAACTGAATGAGAGTGAAATCAGTTCAACTGACGAGTCAACTGATTTCACAAGCCCAACTGAAGATCAGTTCAGTTGACTAGTTCGAAGCAGCAGACAGAATCATTCAGTTGTAGATCAAGACAAGCTCTTCTAGTGGATTTCAGCTATACATAAAGCACAAAGTAATTGTCCAGTTAAAGGACAATAATGGACGTTGCATCAGAACATTAAAGACAAACGTTTCAGAAGGTTATTCAAAAAGTCGAGACACATAATCTAAGAAACGAATTCAAAATACAACGGATACAATAATTTAGTCTCACTGTACGATCAGTTTTCCCGCCTATATAAAGAGAAGATTGGTGAAGACTCAATATAGAGAAATAAGAAGATTCAACGCAAATACGAGAGAAAAGAAAGGGCACGTACATTGCACATCAGCTTTCAGAAGCAATCAGGCCAGAGGGAACTCTTCACTGTCATATCAGCTTAGATTAGAAGCTTATTTCCCTCAGTGTGTGAGAACATATTTGTTCAGTTCTCACACACACAAACACTGTCACCATCACTCAAATACAGTCTTGCACAAAGACGTTAAACTTGTGTATGTAGTCTTTGACACATAGACGTTAAATAAGTGCTGGTTGGAAGGTGTTGCCTTCAATCGTAGCTAGGAATTCAGTTTAGACAGTAGTGTAAGTCCTAGCTGAGTGGGTTTGTTAAATAGTTGTATAAATCAAAGTCTTCTAGTGGATCCTACCCGTGTAGGTAGAAGGGGTGACGTAGAAGCAGTTGATGTCTCTGAACATCCATAAACATATCTTGTATATTTAACTGATGAACTGCTGTTTTCCAAACTGTTTGGGTCAGTTAAATTATCCGTCAGTTCAGTTATCACCATAACTGAAATGATGAATGCAAAACTAATCTACTCTTTTTCAGTTATTCAGTTTACATGAGTTAAAATGTTTTCTAATGTAACAGTCTTCTTCACGAAGGATTACTTCGAGTTTCTTGCGCTTGGTTTTAAACCAAACTCAATTTGTTAACATTCTTAATACAAGAACTATTGCAGCTCATTGGAGAATATAGTGTTTGAAATGCTTTCAAAGGCACTAGCACACTCGATCCTTCAATTGGTATCAGAGCTAGTTGTTCTAAGAAAAACATTTGAAGAAAACTGTATTTTGAAATTTGATACTTTAAAATAGTGTTAAAAGATATTTAAAAGTATTTCATACAATTTTCAAAACTATTTGAAAATATTTATATATCGCTCTTTAGCAAAGAGTTGAGAGGATTGGTTCTACAACTAACTTTGTAGCCACTTCTCTAGATTATTAGCTTTGGGGTTTTAATCAGCCTGCAGCGGACTGAGAATCATCTGCAAAGATGCACAGCTAAATTACTCGCTGAACAAGATTTCAGTTGCAAGCCTACCAAGTCAACTGTTCTTCAGACGAAACTCATCTATGTTGGGATGTTGGTCGATTTAATCACCAGCTGAATTCCACGTGAGTCTAGTCAGAGTCTGCTCGACCAGTTGAGTAAGCACAGAGGTCAAGTTCAAAGCAGTTTAACTTGTTTCTCTAACAAATTGAACTCACAACCGATGCAGCATTTCAGGCAGTCAAGACAACCAGCTGATGGTATATCCAGTTTTGTCACACAAACCAACTGATATCTGATGTTGTTTGAAATATGCTATCGTTGTAGCAAATTTTCTTTTATGTACTCAAATATAAATACAAGAAAATTTATTTAAATAAACATCATGTTTATTCAGTTTTATTTCGTTGTGACTAGATGGATATTTCCAGATTTCTTGTCTACTATGTTTGAATGATTATAACCTCTGATTGAATGATTAGATAAGTATTTTTCAAATATGGGTTTTTATTCAGTCTCTGAACTGGAGCTTTTTTTTTCTCAAACTGAAAAAATCGTTTTTTTTTCTCTCTTTTTAAAATTCAGTTGTGGAGAAGAATATTTCTTTTCATCAACTGAAAAGTGTTTTCTTATAATTTTTTCTTGTTTACAATTCAGTTTTGGAGGGGAAGTTTTTAACAATGTTTGAATGTACTAACCCTTGAACTGAATATATTGTGCTTAACTGCTCAAGTCTTGTGATCATCAAAAAGGGGGACATTGTTGGAACTTTTCAAGTTCTCAATCTTGGTTTTTATGCTAACAAAACTTGATATTTTGTGTTACTAATAATCCACCTTAGTGTGCAGAAGCTAAAATCAGTCACGAGCTGTTTACATCGCAAACTGAAGACTCAACTGATTGCACAAACTGAATCAGTCTAACTGTTACGTCAATTGAGCAGTCCAGCTGATTGTCCAGTTTTCTCGCCTATATAAAGAGAAGATCATTGAAGACTCAATGTGGAGAAACAAGAAGCTTCAACGCAAATACGAGAGAAAAGAAAAGGCACGCACATTGCACATCAGCTTTCAGAAGCAATCAGCCCAGAGGAAACTCTTCACAGTCATATCAGCTTAGATTAGAAGCTTATTTCCCTAAGTGTGTGAGAAAATATTTGTTCAGTTCTCGCACACATAAACACTTTCACCACAACTCAAATACAGTCTTGCACAAAGACGTTAAACTTGTGTATATAGTCTTTGACACATAGACGTTAAAGAAGTGTTGGCTGGAAGGTGCTGCCTTCACTCATAGCTTGGAGTTCAGTTTAGGTTGTAGTGTAAGTCCTAGCTGAGTGGGTTTGTATAAGTAGTTGTATAAATAAAATTCTTCTAGTAGATCCCTACCCGTGGAGGTAGAAGGGAGTGACGTAGGAAGCAGTTGAAGTCTCCGAACATCCATTAACACATCTTGTGTATTTAACTGATTAACTGTTGTTTTTAAACTGTTTGAATCAGTTAGAGTATCCGTCAGTTCAGTTTTCACCATAACTGAACTTATGAATGCAAAAACTAATCTACCCTTTTTTCAGTTATTCAGTTTACATGAGTTAAAATGTTTTCCAATATAACAGTCTTCTTCACGAAGGATTACTTTGAGTTTCTTCCGCTTGGTTTTAAACCAAACTCGATTTAATTCATCGGTGTTAACATTCTTAGAACACGAGCTATTGCAGCTCATTGGAGAATATAGTGTTCGAAATGCCTTCAAAGGCCCTAGCACACTCGATCCTTCATACATGATATAGAGGTTAGATGCATGTTTCATTTAAGATGTTAAATGCATGTTGGTTACGTGATATGGACGATTTGTACAGAGATGCATTCAAGACGGGTTCTTCGTAGTGATAATGAGGATAAGAAGTAGGAGGAGATTCTATAGTCATCACCTAATCAGGATTCTAGTGCCAGTGTACTAACCAGTATGGCTCGTTTATTAGAGCAGCACGTGGTAAATTGTGCGAGGGTCCGACCGGAAGTTGTCTTTGATCGATTTAGGAGGATGGATCCCTTGGATTTTTCTGGCACTACTAATCCACTCGTGGATAAGGGATGTATTAGATCTTTAGAGGTGATCTTTAGATATATGGATATGGAATACGCTGACCGAGTTCGTTGTACCATCTATCTGTTGAAAGGCTTCTTTATGGTGGGAGGGAGCGGAGCGAGGGTGAATCTAGCGACTCTATCTTGGGAGGATTTCAAGAGGATATTCTATGATAAATATTTCACCACCAACCTTCGTCGAGGTTGAAGAGAGAGTTTATGAGTCTCCGCTAGTGGGACTTTATTGTTGTTGAGTTTGTGCAGCTGTCATTTCGTGCCCTTGCTTGCCAATGATAATGTGGAGAAGTTACGACATTTCTTGGATGGATTGAGGCTGAAAATCCATCAAGATGTGATGCTGACTAATCCTATTGACTCTACTACTGCTGTTGCTAAAGCTTTTCAAGCCGAGCAATATCTGAAAAAAATAGACGCACATACATGCATGTCATGATATGTAACGACCTCGACTTTTTTTCCCTGATCATAAATCATAAACTCGAAAATACTAAATAAATAAAATAACTTAACATTTCTAACAATCATAATAAAATAACATATGAAATCTCAAGTGCATAAAATAAATCATAAATCCTCAACTAATCAAAACTCCTAAATCACCTTTAAAAGATCAACTAACCATAAAACAAAGTATAACAATATCTCTAATAAAAATCATTAACATAATCTTTTAAATCATTTATCTATCTAGCTGGCCCTCGGGTATGTATTGTTGCACTCGATCAACTCAATCATCAGTGTCTCCCATAAATCATCATATCCTGCATCATACAAAGCTAGTGAGTTTAATGACTCAGCACGTTCTAAACATGAATAGCAAATCATACATATACAATCAAATGCATTAAAAATCATAATTTCAATTAAAATAGCTTTTGAACATAAATAAATCATTTAAAATAATTTAAGCATAACTAATTCGTATTTCGTAAAATCATTTAAATATTTTTGAGCATAAATAAATCATTTTAAAATAGATTTAGAGCATAAGTAAATCGTACGTACGTACTTTACACTGAAATTTCGGAAAATTAAAAATTTATAAATAAACATCCATCGTCGCACCCATCATAAAAATATTTTAAAATAATCATTACCATTAAAAGTTGAAAATGACGCTGTCTCAAACATTCCATTCAAATATAAAATCAGTATTAAAATGACTTAAAACAAAAACTTGCGGTTGGGTTTAGCTGCGCTCAGCAAGCCGACCTTGGTCGCCCCTCTGATTGTTCATCGACTCAACTGCATGATCAAGTTGAGTCTAGTCCACTAAACTGGGGTCCTTGGCCCTTTAAATAGGACTACTCTAAATTGAACTTGCATAAACTTCAATTTGAAATAAACTTGAGCTTGAACATACATACTTCGACGTGCCATGATCATAAACTTTTCTTAAACATGCTTTCATACTTCAACATACTTAACTGCATAATTTTACGTAGACGATGTTTCAAAGCAAGTGACCATTAACATGATAAACGCCTGATCAGACACACCACAGTACTGGGCTGACAGGGACGTATCCACTGCCGCATACATAAGATCCCTGTTCATAATTTAACAGGCCAGTTGATCCACGTTCATAATTTAACGCTTCACAACCACGATCTAACCCGTTCATAATTTAACGGGCGGATTGGTCCCCGTTCATGATTTAACGCTTTCCAATCCTAACTTTCTTTGGTCACAAGACAATTAGCATACCTCGAAACTTAAAACATTTCCTTTGCACGTCATTCATACTTACTTGGCGTTGAGGGATTCGTTGGACTTCGACTGAGGTCGTCGCTGCGACATACTAACATGAATTTCATACTTAACTTGCATAGCTTAGACGTAGAAAAATTATACTTACTCTCAAGCTCGATCATATCTTAGGACCTTCTATAACTTCCCATGACATGACCTTACTAATCCTTGCTCTAAACCATGGCATCAAACCTTGAAACCAAAAATAATACTTTTCCCAAACAGTGTGTACACGGACCCCTAACCCGGGTCCGTGTATAGGTCCGTCTACCTACGGTGAAGGATGTACTCGGAAAGAAAAAGGGGCAAGGACCCCGTGCCTGCCTCCGTGTAAGGGTCCGTGTCCACTCGGAACTTTGACACTTGTGAGAAAGTGAAGGCACGAACCCCGTGCCAGGGTCCGGGTAAAGGTCCGTGTATCTGCGCAAATTTGACACTCACGAGAAAACAAATGCACGGACCCCGTGTCATGGTCCGTGTCAAGGTCCGTGTGGCTACTGTCGGTCGAAACTTACGAGATTCTGAACATGTTTTTGCTTAGTCTTCTAGACTCGATTCCTCGGACTATGAACGTCACCACGAGACACTTCTTAGAACACTAAGGTATTATACCAAACCCAAGTGCATAAACATCACCCCGAGGATAACAATTCACAACCAACGACACAACAACGAATTGGACATCAATGATTGTTCCTACGACTCTAGAACCATCTTAGTGCCTATCGACACGAAACAAAACATCGATGACCATTCCAACATCATAGCCGAAGTACCTATGTGCAGCGACGATCACCCGTCGAGCCCCAACGAAGCCTGCATCGTAAAACTTCAAGAAACACATCAATAACACATTTTCTGAAAATTACAGTTTGAGCAGTCTCACGAAAAACATCATAACTCACTCATTTTTCGTCCAAAAATCTCGAGTTTTATGTCAAATCGAAGGCATCAAAAAGTTCTACATTTTTCTAGTTGAAAGTTTTCTCAAAATATGAATAGAAAAATCGCAGTATTTGAAAAGACAGCGAAAACGAGTTTTAGATCTAAAACTTTTCCTTCGAAATTGATCCGATCTATGATCCGCTCAAACTACTAACATCATACATAACTTTTACGCATAAAAACAACGCAATACAATATATGACTTGATCGACACAGCAAGAACAGAATATACGTGCCTTACTGAGGATAACGTTACCGAAAGACGACACCGAAGTGGAGATGGGAGCGAGGTTGATCCGGGACGAACGTGGCACTGTTTCTCTTGAAATAAAATCACGAAATCTGCTGTAATTAGAGAGGGAAGGGGGACGGCTGCTATGCTCTTTGAAGAACCCTAGTTTTCTCTTTTTTTAAAAAAAATAAAACTAGAATGAAACTTGTGTGTGTGATTAGGCGTGAGTTAGTGTGTGTAAAAGTGTGTTTGTATGTGTGTGGCGTGTGTTTCAGATAAATTAGGAGACTAATTGTTTAATTAAAATAATTATCTACTAATCAAACACTAACTCCCCTATACCTTTTAAATGAAACTCTATAATTAAAATACAACACACCAACTAGACTTTTAAAGCTAAATCATAAACTCACAAATAATCAAATTTAGGATTCAAAAGAAAGAATCTACATCTCATATAAAATAACTAATTTTAAAAGTTTAAACTCTTAAAATACTAAAGAAAGATTTAGGCTCAAATGCTTAAACTCACTAATTATTTTAAATGCCCCCAAACTCACTTGAATAAAATACTCTTTCATGCCAAAATCGTCCCCCGTCTTTTGCTCAATCCCGCCTCGAATAATGCCTTAACAGTGAACTCGAAAGACTTTTAACGTGCATGTACTAACCTTAATAAAATTGAAAGTAATTGCATTGAAATATATGCATGACTAAACTCTTTTAAAGAAATTATGCTTTACAATTTAAATACATGCATGGGTTTTTACGTGTCGAATTGGGCTCTAAACAAATCATATTTCATAAAATCATTTTAATTGTAAAGTTTTCAATCATATATCATTTTGGGTGAAATTTGATCCTTGAAAGTGATTAGCTTATATCCTCCGGTCGACTGGTCAGTCTTTAGTTCCAAATGACCCAAGGGGGTGTGCACTATACTCCACCATGTAAATACGATCTTCGGGGTCCCTCTGAGGCTTTTTCCAATAGACGGAGTCCCTCTGGGGCCTTGGCTCGTAAACAGGATCCCTCTAGGGCCTTGGCCCGAATATGGGCTCCCTTTGGGGCCTTGGCCCTCACGACATTTCTACAAAATTGTAAGTTCACTGTTCCTTCTTAAAACGAATCCCCAACATATCATATATCATTTGTCACAGTCAATTCACATTCCTCAAAATATTTTTCATCTTTTTTTAAACATAAAATATCATAGCTTTCCAAAAATAGCATTTTAACAGTAAAATTTACACAGCTTTATCATAAATGATAAAATATCATATTTTCATAAAAGTCATCATAATGTATCATTTAACTTGCGTTATGATCCTTCGGGACGCTGCCAACCCTTAATGTACTACCTAGGTGTAAAATTGTCGTTTTGCCCTTGGACTCTAAAATTCTCGATTTTGACTTTTTCTTACCTTTATTGACTCGAGCCTATCTCATAGTATCATATAAGCTTAAATTTGACTTCTAGTATTTTTCTTATACGTAAACCCGAGCCTTTCTATTTATTAACTTACTTATTAAATCGTAAGGCGTTTTAATCCCAAAATAATTCAAAACTTGAATATTTTAATCCCAAACTTTCACCATAGCCTTTTCATCACTAATCTACTGTCCATGCCCATAACCAAGACCCGAATCATGCTCGAACCACATAAAACTTGAACCTGCAGCCCATGAAATAAACGGCCAAAGGAGACGCGTTTCGACACATAAACGCTTCTAATGACTTCATGCTTAAACTGACTCGAACCGAACACGAACCAGGCCCTAGACTCGACCCTTAGACATAACGTAATACCATGGTTAAGCCCTTTTTAACTCAGAACCGGCGCCTAATCCCCAAAAAAATCAAAACCATGACAGCAGCTACAAGAGACTCAAACTATGCAGCTTTCATGTTTCTGTTTGTACAGCTTTCTCCAGCCAACCAAGCCACAAAACACCTTATTAGGCTCTTCCTAGGACGCTTAGAGACTGCCTAAATCATAGCCAAGAGCCCTGATACCCCCATTAGGATCCGGGTCAACACTAACCCGGTTTGTTACTTGGATGACCGAGATCATGAACCATGTGCATGTTAAGTTTCCTAAATATCCGGGCAAGTCTTCTCTTCCCAGGCATTGTGGCTCTGCCCGGGCTCTCTACCAACATGCCCCAGCCCTCACAGAACCAACTGGGCGCTTCTCATCTTCCCGGGCAGTCAAGAGCCCAAGCTGTCTTATGAGTTCCTAGGTACATCACCACTTGGGCAATCTCGAGAATTGCACCACACTCGAGTATGATTGATACAGGTCGTCTAATCTGTCAGAAAAACTTGGGCTTGCAGTGTCTTAGAAGCCATCAGAAGCTAGAGTATGGCAACCGACTTACCATACTTAGTAGGTGGCACTGGGATCGAGGTACCTACTTAATTTTCTACTATAAATAGCAGGTATACTTCTCATTTTAAGGATTCAGAAATCTTTGAACTCTCAAGCATTATACATATTTTCTCTCAAATATTGCTTGTGTTCTTCTTCAACCTGCTGACTTTAGCATCGGAGTGGCTACGTCGGACACCCCTCCGACACCCATTCACGAGTTACTTTCTTGTTTGCAAGTGTTAGTCCAAGCCATTATCCTCACTCAAAATTCCTAAACATTATAAATTGTTGATCAGATCCGTTGGAGCTTCTTACCCGGCTCATCCATTTCAGCGAGATCACATCATTGGCACCGTCTATGGGAAAACTTGAGTTCAAGGCATCGATATGGCTCGTACTAGAAGAACCAACGAAAGATATTCTCGAGCCCAGGAAGATGGAGGGAAAACTTCGAGACAAGTTGAAGTTAATAATACCGGGCAAAATCCCATCACCATGACCCCAGAAGTGTTGAATAAGATTATATCAGATGTCGTAAAGCAAGCTATGGCCATGAAAGAAGTGTCTGATCATGTTACACCACCCGGAAACAGACAGGAGCAAGAGCAAGAAGTAAGGGAGGAAGAGGAGGTAGGGGGAGAGGGCGAGGAGTCCAGCTAAGACATAGGTCAAATCTCCCACTGTGGCAGAGGATTTGGTAAAGCTAAGACAGAAGATGAAGGTTCTGGAAGGACAGTTGGAGAGTCGGGGCACCTCCCGTGTAGTCGTTAGGGGATGCCCGTTTGCTGAGGCCATTGTCCGGGAACCTCTTCCCGGGAATTTTAAATCTGCCAAAATAAAATACTATGATGGCAACGCGGACCTGAGGAACACTTGGCCAGATTTTTAACATGGCCATACTGCAATGTTACACTTACAGAATAAAGTGTAAAGTATTCTTGACAACGCTGGTGGATTCAGCCCAGAGATGGTTCGAGGGATTGTCCCCTCAAAGAATACATTCCTTCAAGGACTTTCAAAAGGTGTTTTCACACCATTTTAGCAGTAGCAAAAAGTACAAAAAGACTGCTTTCAGTCTTTTCGAGGTCAAGCAGAGCCCAGAAGAGAGTCTAAGGGCTTATATCAGGAGATTCAACAGAGTGGCTTTGGATGTCCCTACTTGTGCCACTGAAACAAAGACAACTGCATTCACCCAGGGCTTGAGGGAGGGTGAGTTTTTTAAATCATTGACCAAGAAGCTGCCCGGGGATTTCGAGGACTTGTTGTCCCGGGCATAGAAGTATATTAATATGGAAGAGGCTCAGAAGCAGAAGAGGGAGGCTGTTAAGAAGCAGAGAGGAGACCGGGTGTCTAAGCCCGAGGAGAGGGAACAGAAGAGAGGAAATTTAGGGCACTTTTCCCATCACGTGCCTTTGAAGATTTCCCGGGAGAGGGAAGTTCAAGAATGTAGCATAGACTTGGCCCCGGACCATCAATTACCCCGGCCAGAAAAGAGAGGATTTTGTTCTCTCCACAAAGTGTGTTACCATAACACAGAAGATTGCAAAACATTGAAGGGAAATTATGTCCCATCTCCCATCCCCAGACCAAGTCACAACAGCAGAGAGTCGAGATTGCCACCTTGGACATCTCGGCAGACAAGGTCCAGCGCCCGGGGAGGAGGTCTGAGGAATAGTCCTAGAGGAGAGCCCGGGAGAAGAAGAGAGCCCGAGCTGGAGAGAAAAAGAATTCACCCCCTGCTACGGGGTTGATAAAAATGATACCAGGAGGCTCTACTGACGGAGACTCCAACCGGGCGAGGAAGTCGAGAAGTAGGAGAGAATGTATGGAGGTAGAGGGAAGGAGGAGGAGCGAGGCGGTCATCAGTTTTGGCCCAGAGGATTTAAAGGGGGTGAATCTACCCCACAATGATGCCCTGGTTATCTAAGCCCGGGTGACGAACTATGACATTCTGAGAGTCTTTATTGACTCGGGTAGCTCTGTAAATGTAATTTTTAAAGATTCCTTTGTGCAGATGGATTTGCAAGGCTATCATTTGGAAACTGACTGCCCTCTTTGGCTTTGCTGGCCATATGGTTTACCCCGAAGGGGAGATTGTCTTACCGCTAACCCTGGGCTCCCAAGATCTCAAGAAAACGGTGATGACTTCTTTCACTGTGGTGGACTCCCCATCATCTTATAACATCATTCTCGGGAGGCCGGCCATGAATGAGCTGAGGGCTGTGGCATCTACTTAACACCAAAAGATAAAATTTCCTGTGGGAGCCAGGGTAGGAGAAGTCCGGGGAGATCAGCCATCTTCTCGGAAATGTTATGTGGAGGTGGTCCAGGCGGATCAGAGCAAATCCAAGAGGAAAGGGAAGAGAGCCAGAGTGGATGAGGCAGGAGAAAGAGTGGTGGAGAAAGGGGAAGTGCATTTTGTAGCAAAGAAGAGCAGGAGATGGTAGAAGTCGGACCAGGTCAACAAATCCGGGTGGCTCAGAATCTTAGTGAATCCACCCGGGTTAGTTTAGTTAACTGTTTAAAATCTAATATCCATGTGTTTGCCTGGTTCCAACAGGAGCTGACAAGGATTTTTCCTTTAATATCGGAGCACCAACTGAACATTCTCCCGAGATCTCACCCGGTAAAGCAAAAAAAGAGACACTTTGGTCCTGAAAAGGACAAAGTTATTAATGAGCAAGTGAAAGAGATCCTGAAGACTGGCCACATTCGAGAGATTAAATTCCCTTCGTGGATCTCGTATGTGGTCTTGGTGCCCAAGTCTACCGGGAAGTGGCGCATGTCTGTAGACTTTCGCGATCTTAATAAAGCTTGTCCCAAGGATCATTATCCTCTGCCCCGCATTGATCAATTGGTGGATTCCACATCGGGCTTCGATTTGTTAACTTCATGGACGCTTACCAGGGGTATCATAAAATCCCCCTGGCCAAGAGTGATCAAGATAAAGCCAGCTTCATCACCTCGAGAGGTACATTTTGTTATATTGTAATGCCTTTCGGGTTGAAGAATGTAGGGGCTACTTACCAGTGTCTGATGAACAAAGTCTTCGAGAAGCAGTTGGGGCAAAATGTGGAAGTCTATGTGGATGATATTCTGGGCAAAACCCGGGAGGTTGCAAGCTTTATTGGTGATCTGGAAGAAACTTTTGCCACTCTCATGCAGTACGGGATCAAGCTTAACCCTGCCAAATGTATTTTTGGCGTAAAGAGTGGCAAATTCTTGGGATTCATAGTGACAGATCGGGGGATCGAGATGAATCAGGAGAAAGTCAAGTCTGTGCTGTGCATGCCATCTCCCCGATCTGTCAAGGAAGTACAGAAGTTGACTGGGAGGATTTTTTACCTGTCTCGATTTATTTCCCGGTCAGCGCATAGAAGTTATCCTTTCTTTCAAGTCTTGAGGAAGGCCCAGCAATTCGGATGGGATGATAAATGTGAACAGGCCTTCCAGGACTTGAAGATTCATCTTGCAGAACTCCCTGTATTGGTGAAGCCGGAGCCCGAGGAGAAATTATATGTCTATTTGTCTACCACGGAGTATGTTGTCAGCTCAGTTTTAATAAAAGAAGAAGGCTCCGATCAAAAGCCTGTTTATTATGTCAGTCATGCTCTAAGAGGACCCGAGCTCCGGTACAGTGAAGTATAGAAGATTGCTCTTGCCTTGGCCACTTTGAAGTGTTCGGGCGTATGGTCACGTGGACAGTAGAGTTGGGAGAGTATGACATTGAATACAAACCTCGGGTGGCCATCAAAGCACAAGCTCTGTCAGATTTTTTATCTGAGATATGGAGAGTATTCGTGGATGAGGCGTTTAGCCTTGCCGGGTGCGGAGTAAGGGTTGTGATAATATCTCCCCCGGGGGAAAAGATTAAACTCGCACTTAGAATTGACTCCCGGGTAACCAACAATGAGGCCGAGTATGAGGCTGTCCTGGCTGGTATTCAAGCTGCCTGGGAAGTCGGGGCTTCCCGGATTATTTTATATTCCGATTCGCAACTCATCACTCAACAAATAAAGGGCGTGTATGAACAGAAGCTTTTGCGGATTCGGGTATTGAACAAATATCCCGAGAAGAGAATAGTGAGGCAGATTCTGGCAAAAATGGCTGCTTCTTTGTCAGAGGTAAATACCCGGGAGGTCTTGCGTGTTTCCTTGTTGATCCTTTCTACTGAGGAAGAAATGTTACCAGAACCAGAGGACTCCTAGATGACACCTCTGATCAAGTTTATGGTAAATAATGAGTTGCTCGAAGACAGAGCCCGAGCTCAGAAAACTAAGAGACAAGCTCCCAGGTTTGTTCTCTTAAATAATATTTTGTACAGGAGATCATTCCACGGACCTCTTTTGAAATTCTTATCTGAGAAAGAGGTGGATTATTTCCTCCGAGAGATTCATGAAGGTTGTTGTGCCGAGCACCTCGGGGGAATGTCTTTGGCCCGAAAAACAATGCTTGCTAGTTTCTGGTATCCAACTTAAGTCAAGATGCTGCTAGGGTGGTCCAAGCTTGTGAGGGCTGTCAACATCATTCGAATTTTAAGCACAGCCCAGCTACCCTCATGAAGCCTATTTAGGCATCTTGCCCCTTTGATCAATGGGGCATGGATATTGTGGGCCCTTTCCCCATTGCCCGGGCTCAGAAAAAATTCTTGTTAGTAGCTGTTGACTACTTCTCCAAATGGGTAGAAGCTGAGCCCTTGGCAAAAATTACCGAGCAGGAAATATTGAAGTTTTTGTGGAAAAGAATCGTGTGCCGGTTTGGAGTGCCCAGGAGACTAATCTCAGATAATGGGAGACAATTTCAGGGCAAAGAAATTACATCATGGTGTCGGGAGATGAAGATCACTCAGTCTTTCACCTTCTGTTGCCTATCCTCAAGCAAATGGCCAAACAGAGGTAGTCAACAGAATCATTGTACAAGCATTGAAAACCCGGCTTCAGGGCAAAGAAAAAGACTGGGTGGAAGAATTACTCAGTGTTCTCTGGGCTTACAGAACTACTCCTCGGGCACCTACTCAAGAAACTCCTTTTAACTTGGTATATGGTTCTGGAGCAGTCCTTCCAGTAGAAATCGGGCAAACTTCTTCCCGGATAGCATCTTACCAGGATGACAATGACCAAAGCCAGGCCATGAAATTGGACTTAATAGAAGAAAAAAGAGACCGGCATTCATTCGAATGGAAGGGTACATGAGCCGGGTTATGAAATCATATAACAAAAAGGTCCGAATCCGAGACTTCCAAGTAGGGGATCTAGTCATGAAAAAAGTCAATCCTGCTGGGGAAGTTGGGAAGCTGGAAGCTCGGTGGGAAGGGCCTTACAAAATCACTCGGAGAGTCAGCTCGGGATCTTTTTATCTAGAAAATACGCAAGGACGCTCTCTTAAAAGGCCTTGGGATGTATTTAATTTAAAGTAATATTATGCCTAACAGATGTAATTGATTAATTGAAGGTATAATGAAGGATATATTTTTCCCAGAAAGAAGTGTTATATTATTTCTTGTATCTTAAGCTCGGGAAGTACCAGTTAAAAAGCCCAGGGCACTACACCCTGGCTCGAAGAACCACACCTCGACCATTCACAAGTCCCGGGACATGTTCCCCGGCCCAAGGCTCCGCACCTTGGTTCTTAAAAAGCCCAGGGCACTACACCCTCGCTCGGAGAACCACACCTCGAGCATTCACAAGTCCCAGGACATGTTCCCCGACCCAAGGCTCCGCACCTTGGTTCTTAAAAAGCCCAGAGCACTACACCATGGCTCCGGGAACCACACTTCGACCATTCACAAGTCCCGGGACATGTTCCTCGGCACAAGGCTCCGCACCTTGGTTCTTAAAAAGCCCAGGGCACTACACCCTGGCTCGTGGAACCACACCTCGACCATTTACAAGTCCTGGGACATGTTCCCCGGCCCAAGGCTCCGCACCTTGGTTCTTAAAAATCCCAGGACACTACGCCCTGGCTCGGGGAACCACACCTCGACCATTCACAAGTCTCGGGACATGTTCCCCGGTACAAGGCTCTGCACCTTGGTTCTTAAAAAGCTCAGGGCACTACACCCTGGCTCGGGGAACCACATCTCGATCATTCTGGATCCCGGGATTACTCTCATTGAAATCATAGCGTCTCGGTTGTTTGTTAAAATATGAGTTTCCTGTTATCTTATATAGACTTAAAGCCCGGGTACTCACGAGAAATATCTGTAGAACCCGTAAATTGGACTGCGTATAAGCCATGCATAATTTCTAGTAATTAAATAAAAATGATTTTTATTGCATGAGTATTTAAATTCTTTTCTTTAAATTTATTTATTTTACGAAGTAGTTTAATTGTCACCTTTTCAATTAAATAAGTGAGGCCGGACTGGAGATGGAGTATTGAGATAAGCTAATAAAGATTTATTTCAGAAGTGGTAATTTAGCATGTTTATTTCATTAATTTATGTTAATTATTTTTATGCATTTTAGGCATAATTCATGCATGATAGGATTTGTTTCATGAAATTTTAAAAGTTCGTGCTTTAAGATTTTTAAGTTGCATTTCACGTTCGAACGAGGATCGGAGATCGGGGAATTTTCAGAAAATTATTTTAATTACACGATTAATTTTCATAAATTAATTTAGAGCATTTTAAGTGTATTTTTCTAAAATTGGATTTTATTAGGGTATTTCTACTCGCGAGATTTTATTTTTAACGGTACGTAAATTTTAGCGAATCGGGGGACTTTTTAAGGGTTCGACTAATATTTTAAAAATCTTTTCAACTCGATATATTTTTCGGGAGCGTGTTTGGATTTAATGGGCCTACTTTTAAGTTTTTTGGACCTAAAATCCTTCCTAGCTTTTAACTAAACATTTTAGGGCCCATTAGCTAATTGTGTATTATATAATTAAGCTACTAAACACACTTAACCCTCAACCTAAAGATTTTAGCAGCCGACACCCTACCCCAGCTGCCTCCTCTCTCGAGTTCAGTGCCATTCTCCAACAAAAAAACCGTCGGTGGTCTCTTGTCCTTGCAAAGGGTTCTTCCATTTCTCGTTTTCGATCATCAAGCATCATAAGGCACGCGTGGTAGCTTTGTTTTTCTCTGTTTTTGCATCACTCGTGTTGATAATACTGATATGTATGCATGTGTTCATGAAAGCTTTTGATCTAGCCAAGAATATGAGAAATCCATCGGTTTTGGTCCACTGTCTTGTATTTGCTGTTGTGTGGTTCACGTTTTCTGGTCTCTTGATGCAAGGGGCTGCTGTGTTGGTTTGTCAAGGGTAGGGACAGATCGGGAGTGAGAGCTGTAGGTGCAGGTGCGTGAGTTTGATCGGGTTTGGATTCGAAAGCGTGAGGCTGCAGATCGAGGCTTGGTGCTAAGGGTTCGATCCATGTTTCTGCCACGCCAGCTGAGCGAAGGCTTTCTCCAGCCCTGGACCAGACCCTGGTGGGTCTAAGTCAGGGTCTGGGATGGCTCGAGCCACGCTGGAAGGGAGGAAACGAGCAACCAAGCAAGGGAGAGATGAGATGGTTCGGTAGGAGCATTTTCGTTGGGTCTCGGTTCCTAGGAGCCAGTCGCGTGAATGAGCTGTTAGCGTGGGTTCAGTAGGCTTAAGAATGTTAGTGGGTGGTCTAAGGAAGGTTAGTGGGTGGCTGGAACCATCGGCTTTGATGAAAGTGAGAGATCGCGTTTCGTTTTCTCGGCTAGGGTGAGGAGTGAGTGCTGAAACTTCCTTCTTTTTACAGCAGCCTTAAGTATCGGTTGGAATTGTTTAGAAGGGTTCATTAGGTTCCTAATAGTGGGATTTAAAGGATGGGTAGGTGTTGAGAATGTAGGGGACCGAATGGTTTATGATTATGGGGGCCATGTGTTGTTAGGTGAAGGTAGATTAGGTGTAGCCGAGAGATTTGTTCTTGTTTTGATTTTTTGGCCGTGAGTTTTGGGTTTGAAATTTCAATTTAGGATCTTGTAAGTTTTTTTAAGAATGGATAAAAATTTGAGAATTTTTCGGGTGGTTTTCGAGTCGATTCGGGTTAAAACCGAGCCCCAAGCCCAAATTTTAAAACAATTCTGTTAAGTTATGAATGGGGCTCGAATTTACGTCTAAGAATATTTTTAAATATGTTTCGGGACATTTTAAGGAGTTTGGTAAGCTTTGGGTCAATCTTAGAGGTCCAGGGTTGAAATGATAATTTTTGGGTTTCTAGGGACAAAATGGTCATTTTGCACCCGGAGTGAAATTTTAGTCCTAGCAGCGCCCTGAGCACAAATCATGATATTTTTAAATGTTCATGCATCACGTTTACAATTTTTACGCTATTATAATAATTATGGTGCATGCTTAACTTAAAGGAATTAAGTGAGAAAGTTAAGAGCACTCCGTCTCCGCCGCGCCGCATCGTTGTTTCGTTTGTTTTCTGTCAAAACAAACCAAGGCATGTTTATATCTTCTTTCACTCTTCAATCAAGTCATATAGGTATTTTTAAATATCGCAAGTACATGATTTTAATGCAAGAAGATCGAAATTGTTCATATTTAATGATGTTATTTAATTATATTACGTGCAAAATATTCATTTTAGATTTATGTGATATTGCTTGTGGCCATTTCACTATCATGGGAGCATTATTTTACCCGGTCGTCAGTTACCGATCATGGGATCATTACTAAACCCGGTCGTCAATTATCGGTCATGGGATTATTACTTCATCCGATCGCCAGTTACCGGTCAGTTCAGTTCAGTGCAGGGGCCACTTGCGTAGACCATAATTTCAACAGAAAATTATAACATGCTATTTCAGTACAGGGCTCCGAGGAGCAAACATTTTCACTATGATTTTCAGTTCAGTTATGCACGTATTATAATTGCTCATGATAAATTATTTTCACGATTATGCCTCATGACATGATAATTTTACTTCCATGCAAATTTTACTATATTATTTACTCGTTATTTACGATATATGCATGCTGAGTCTTTAGGCTCACTAGACTTGATTGTTGTAGGTACTGATGAGGTCGGGGCCGAGGGCGGGGACCAGTGAGCTAGCTCGAGTCGGCAGTAGTGAAACCCGAGGACCCCATTTCAGCATTTACTATTTTTAATTCAAACCAAGTTTTTATGTCGCTGAATTATTTTAAGTCATTATTTTGCAAACAATAGATTTCTTCCGCTGCTATTTTGGATATCAAACATTTTTAGCAGTTTAACTTATGATTGAGACATTTTAATTATTTAAAAAGAAAATTTTTAATTTTCCGCAAATTTTCAAGCACAAATTTTCGGGCCTTTACATTACCAATCAAGTTCTTAACACTTTGAAATTTCTGGTAACCTATTAAATATCTTGGATATTTTGAAGACAGAATATGGAGTATTTCTCAAATAAATTGCACATTGATTGAAAGGAGCAAAAATTTCATTAATAAAATCCCGGGTACTCACGAGAAATTACCAATCAAGTTCTTAACATTTAGAAATTTCTGGTAACCTATTAAATATCTTGGATATTTTGAAGACATATTATGGAGTATTTCTCAAATAAATTGCACATTTATTGAAAGGAGCAAAAATTTCTTTACTAAAAAGCCCAGGGGCGAAGAAATTACAAAGAAAAGATAATTAAAGAAAGTACAATCTTATTCTAAATCCATCTGCTAGGACGCTGGCTCCTGTTCCCCCTCAGAATCCTCCTCCACCTCTTCCTCTCCCTCCTTGGCAAAAGACGCAACCGCCTGTCCAAAGTTGGGGAAGTTTGCCCTATCCTTAGGCAGAAGCCCGGCTTCTTCAAATTGCTTCCGGCATTTCTTGAAGCCCGATTTGAAAAGAGGATAGGCCCGATCTTCGACCGCTGCTTTAAATTCGGCAGAAGAGAGGAAAGAAGTTTTGAACTGCTCCCTGCTTAGCTCGGACTCGGCCAGGGCCCTCTCAGCATTTTTTGCCCGGTTCATCTGCTCTTCAATACCCTAGGATAGTGCTTTATTGTTGCCCTCAAGGGCCGACTCCCTAAGGAGCCCTTCTTGGATCGCAGCCCGGGTTTGGGCCAGATCTGCTCGGGCTGACTCCACAACAGATTGGAGGGTGGCTACCTCTTCTTCTCGAGCAGTCTTCGCCCGGGCAAGCTCGGCCTGAAGTTGATCATGAAGCTCTTGAAGAGCCCGGGATTGATGATTCTTCTTGGTGGCCATGGCAGCCACCTCTTCAAAGGCCGAGACAATCATTTGAGCAGCCTGTATGTAACATGATTAAAATAAAAAAAAAAAGAAGAATGAAAGGAAAAGAGAAACGAGGACTTACAGAAACAAGGAGTTTCGAGCCCTCGAGGAACCGGGTGGCCGACAGGGAGCTCTTTAAGTGGGCCTCCTCCTCGGGAATAAGCATCTGCTTAAAGAGATAAACCCCGGTAGGGAGGGACCTTGCCTTGAAAATACTTACTCAGGTGGGTTTCTCGGACAGCAGGGGCTTTTGGAGGAACTCCCGATTGGACTGTTGACCGGGAGGGGTGGGTGATTGACTAGCCCAGGAGGAGCTTTGACCTCTTTCACTCTCCGCCAAGACTAACTCGGGGCTCGAGATATCTTTTCTTTTTCTCTGGCGAAGAGGAATATGATCTTCAGAGTCTTGAGGCTCTACCCGGGAGGATTGCTGCTCAGGTGGAGAGCCTGCCCGGGTTGACTCTTTCAATCGGCTTGCTTCCTCAGCAGCTGCTCGTCGGGTAGCCAATCTCTTCTCCTTAGCTATCTTCACAGCCTCCATTTTCTTTAGAAAGGCCTCTTGCATTTTGTCTACGTAAAGAAGAAAAATGAGTTAGAAAAAGAGATAATATAAGATAAAAGTATGTAAGACAGGGCAGAGAGAGAGCAATTACCGGGTTGAGAGCCCGAGTCAGCAACCTCATCTATTATCCGGTCCAAGGGGTCCTCAACCCGAGCACTCAACCCATGCGCAACTAAATTTTCATCCGAGATCAGGACGGAGGAGGAGTATTTACGCCTTTCCACCAATGTTTGGCTTACAAGAAAGGGCTCTTCAAACTTGTAAGTACTAGGGAGGGAAGGTTGTTGGGGAAAGGAAGGGAGAAACCCGGTCAGACAAGGAAGAGGACCCGGGAGTTGAATATAAAAGAATTTTCCTTTCCATATCTTTTGAGAAGAAGGGATATCATCAAGGAATCGGGTGTTTAGCCGGACAGTCAGGAAAAACACGTTATCCCCGAGCCGACAAGAGAAATAGTAATGAAGAATCAGGGGGGTGATGAGAAGCTTGTTCATTTTGAATAGGACATAGGCCGAGGCCATAATCCTAAAAGAATTGGGGTGGAATTGGTTAACCGGTACACCAAATAACTTGGCCACCGCAATGTAAAAGGGGTGAACGGGAAATCGGAGACCATTCCAAACCTGGTCCTGAAAGAAATTTGTGTACCCGGGAGGAGGGTTATTGGCTTTATCAGAGGGCCCGGGTATCAAAATAGAAAAAGTAGAAGGAATAGAGCCCAGGACTCGGAGTTCCTTGTCTTCCCCCGAGCGCAACGTGCTACTCATTGAGGAGAACCAAGGAATTCTCGGGGTCTCCGTAGGAGGAGGACTTGAAGCACGAGCTTTACCTTTACCCTTACCCTTGCTTTTCGCAAGAGCTCGGGAAGGGTCAACAGAAGGAAGTTTCGAAGATGTTGGTTGGGTTTGATGGGCGGAGGGTTTCCTAGAGGGCTGGGTGATGGAACGGCGAGGGGGAGAGAGGGATGAATCGGAGTGCAGCGCGGCAGACTCATGACTTGATGAGCCCCGCGCATTCACTCCGGATGTCAAAGAATTTGAATTAAACATAGTATAGAAGAAACTTACGAGTTTTTGGAGGAAGACGTCTGAGGATCGTCGGAACTAAGTGTTTTCACGCAGAGGAACTTCAAGGAGAAATTTTGGAAGAGCTTCACCAAGATTTTGAATTTGCAAATGTTTTTTTTCGAATATAGGGCGGCCAATACTTATAGAAGGAGGGAGTTAATCTGCGCTGTTGATTCGAATTGAATCGGATGGTTGAGCTGAACCTTGGAAATTGTGCGGGTATACGAAAGGACACGTGCAATTATTAAAGTGTCAGACTTATCGGCTCTTCGGAATGCGAAACGTTCCTGACCGTTGGAATGGAAGGCCACACGTCATTATGACACCACATCAATAGCCCGGGAGATTTGAGGCACCGGCATCTTATTTAAAGCTCGGGAGATTTGAGGCCCCGACATCTTATCAATAGCCCAGGAGATTTTAGGCCCCGACATCTTATTTAAAGCCCGGGAGATTTGACGCCTCGGTATTTTATTTCAAGCCCGGGAGATTTGAGGCCTCAGTATTTTATTTTAAGCTCGGGGGATATTAGGTCTTGGCATTTCATGCTGTCATTTATTAGTTATTCACATTCATTTGATTTCAGTTTGTCATTTATCAAAAAATAAAAACAAAGGTAAACGAAAGAAGCGTTTTATTCATTAAAAGAAATGGGCCTTAAGTACATTAAGATATTCTTCCTCAACGACAGTGTAACGATCATGGGCCATTAGGCTGAACCAATAAAGGCCTCGGTCCATACCCACGCACCACTACTAGTCATCCCTCCATTTATTTAACCAACCGGTTAAAACTCCGGTGGAAGTCTTGGCAAAGCTATCAGAACCTGCTATGTCTTGCAGGATCTTCATCTCCTTTTGAAGCATCAATGCATAGACACCTTCATGTGTGAAGATATCCACATAATCTGCAACGTGGAGGCTCCGGCGGAATTTCCACATAAGAGCCACCTGCTCAAGAGTGGGAATTCCCTTTACGTACTGAGAAGATTCAAGCTCGTACAGCCCTTCCCAGAATCGAAGCACTTATATATATATATATATATATATATATATATATATATATATATATATATATATATATATATATGGGGAGGAATCAATCTCCACCGTTGATCCAGATCAAAATCGGACGATCAGAAGAAGTCTAGGAAATTGTACAGGCAGATGAAAAGACGTGTAGGGATATCGAGGAAACAGGCTCAGTATTGCCTTGGAATATGTAACGACTTTCGGAGCTACAAATGCTAACGCATGCATCGTAATGACACCCCTTGGACTTCCCAAGGATAATAAATGACAAATATTCAAGGCCTGAGATATATGGGCTCCTGGTAAGGATATTCAAAAACCCGATGCTTTTATTTACTCTAAATTATGTTTTAACATAATTACAGGTATGACTGATCGGGACAACGAGTCAAGCTCTAGCCCGACTATTTTAGGGATGGGTGGTGATACCCCCATTAGGATCCGGGTCAACACTAACCCGGTTTGTTACTTGGATGGCCGAGATCATGACCCATGTGCAGGTTAAGTTTCCTAAAGATCCGGGCAAGTCTTCTCTTCCCGGGCATTGTGGCTCTGCCCGGGCTCTCTACCAACAGCCGGGCCCTCACGGAACTACCCGGGCGCTTCTCATCTTCCCGGGCAGTCAAGAGCCCAGGCTGTCTTATGGTTCCCGGGTACATCACCACTTGGGAAATCTCGAGAATTGCACCACACTCGAGTATAATTGATACAGGTCGTCTAATTTTTCAGAACAACTTGGGCTTGGAGTGGCTTAGAAGCCATCAGAAGCTAGATTATGGGCAACCGACTTACCATACTTAGTAGGTGGCACTGGGATCGAGGTACCTACTTAATTTTCTACTATAAATAGCAGGTATACTTCTCATTTTAAGGATTCGGAAATCTTTGAACTCTCGAGCATTATACATATTTTCTCTCAAATATTGCTTGTGTTCATCTTCAACCTGCTGACTTTAGCATCGGAGTGGCTACGTCGGACACCCCTCCGGCGCCCATTCACGAGTTACTTTCTTGTTTGTAGGTGTTAGTCCAAGCCATTATCCTCACTCAAAATTCTCAAACATTATAAATTGTTGATCTGATCCGTTGGAGCTTCTTACCCGGCTCATCCATTTCAGCGAGATCACATCAAGCCCCAACGCAGCCCCTGGCCGAAACCATAAGATCAAACACCTACAGCCCCTACATGCACCCCAATCCTGTGCAGATGTAGTTTTCTATTTCTAGCCTTCTATACAGCCAACCACCACACCAAGACTCATCCTAGGACCCTAAGGCATGCCCCAAACCATAGCCAAGAGCCATGGACAAGCCATACGCTGAACAACAAGATCCAATACCTACAGCCCCTACATGAACCTCAATTCTGTGCGGCTGTATTTTTCTAGTTCCAGCAACCTAGATGCCACTCCAGGCCATAAACCATCCTGACAAGACTCATCCTAGGACCCTTAGATACTACCTAAACCATAGCCAAGAGCCCTAGACCAGCCCATGTGCAGAATCGAACAACCAAACCTAAACTCGAAAAAAAAGAGGCATGTATTCTCCCTTATCCCATACGCAACCAGACCCTTCTAAAACATATCTAGCCCATACCAGGCTCCTAACATGACCCTAACTCACGTATCTAACCACAGCCACAAGCCCTATATCTCAGGGGATTCAGTCGAACCAGAACAACAGCTAGCCTCTACCCCTTGAACCCTCCAAAAACATGAACACTAAACCTCAAAAAACCCTAGCCTAGGTCCATAACAGCTTGAACCAGTCGACTCGTGGCCATGTTATCATCCATAAAAACTCCTTATAGCCTCTGGAATTCACTCCTAAACTCCCCTAATGGCAGCAACATCCTTCGGCAATCACAACACTTCAAAACATGCAAGTATCTTTCAAAAATCATTAAAAATGTGATCTGAGCATAAAATTCAGGTTTTTCATGCAAAATATCGTGATCATGCATAATATGATTTGAATGGTGCAAAAATAAGGTTTAGAAACGTGCATTTGCGTTAAAAACGCTCGAATATTCGATAATCGTTGCGTGGAAATCGGTGGGCGATTGGAGCGGCGTTTCGATTGTTTCTTTGCGTAAAGTTGGCGTGGATCGATAGTGTTACGTATGAAGGATCGGTGATAGTGGATCGAAGGAATCAAGTCAAAAAAATCAAAATCATAGGCTAGAAACTCTCGGCTGCTTGTGTGTGTATTTAGTGTGTGTTTTAGGTGTCCTTTACGTGGATTGTGTTTGGGTGTGTGAGTTTCCAACTAATAAATACTTAAACATAGTTTAGGTTTAAACAAACTCTAATAAATAATTTAAACATTAATTAGATAATCAAGTTGACACCCAAGTTTTATTTAAAAAATTTAAATACCAAGATCAAGATAAACTCCAATTTAAAATATTA
Organism: Primulina eburnea; assembly: GCF_022965805.1. Classification (NCBI taxonomy): domain Eukaryota; kingdom Viridiplantae; phylum Streptophyta; class Magnoliopsida; order Lamiales; family Gesneriaceae; genus Primulina; species Primulina eburnea. The sequence goes on along the minus strand of NC_133101.1, from coordinate 49,102,099 downwards.
ATATTTCTATCTTCAAAATTTGCCATACAAAAAAACTTAGATTTCACTTAAATACTAATTAAATAAATTGATTAAGGCCTAACAATCATCATAAATATTTCACAACAATTTCAAGAATTAAATCCTTAATTTTCAAAAATTAATATTTTAAAACACTTAAAATCTTATAAATTGCCTAATAATTACATTAGACCTCAAAATACAAAAAATCGTAAATCATTTATATTACTAATTTTCTTGGCTTAAAATAAATATAACATTCAACTTTTTGCACCTTAATCGCCTCCGATCTCCGTCCCCCGGTCTGACTTCGAATATCCATACAGAAAATCATAATTTCATGAATTCATGTAAAATAATGTAATTAATCATTTAATCATAATAAAATGTACCATTTATTCATTTAAATAAAAAAAACAATTTAGCTAATTCTCATGTATGCGGTTTACGTGAACTGATTTTCCGGACGTTACAACTCTCCCTCCCTTAGTAAAAATTTTGTCCTCGAAATTCGGTTATCCTCGATAATCAAAAAGCTTAGAATCCTCATTCTAGCATCATAAAAGCATTTAAAGCATATAAAAAAAATTAAAGCAATAAAAACTCACATACTTGAGGCGTGACTTCTTGAGCTTTTCGGAGTGACAGTACACAACCCTTTGGAAAAAACATTTGCTCTGATACAAACTGAAAAGACCTCGACTTTTTTTTTTTGCTAATCATAAATCATAAACTCGAAAATACTAAATAACTTAAAATTTCTACAATCATAATAATTAACATATGAAATCTCAAGTGCATAAAATAAATCTTAAATGATCAACTAACCAAAAGTCCTAAATCGACCTTTAAAAGATCAACTAACAATAAAACAAAGCATAAAAATATCTCTAATAAAAATCATTAACATAATCTTTTAAATCATTTATCTATCTAGGTAGTGCGGAAATAAATGGCCCTCGGGTATGTACTGCTGCACTCGATTCACTCAATCGTCAGCACCTACCATAAATCATCATATCCTCCATCATACAAAGCTAATGAGTCTAATGACTCAGCACGTTCTAAACATGAATAGGAAATAATAAATATATAATCACATGCATTAAAAATCATACTTTTAATTAAAATATCTTTTGAACATGAATAAACCATTTAAAATTATTTAAGCATAATTAAATCGTAATTCGTAAAATCATTTAAAATAACTTTTGAGCTTAAAAAAATCATTTTAAGCCAGAGAACGTGTCCGGACCTCTCCACCCAGTAAAGCATGACCGGGTTTTGATCGGTTTGGGAAGCGGTAAAACATGACCAGGGACCAATCCACCCGGTAAAGGATGACCGGGGATCTTATGTATGTGGGAGTGGACGTTTGGTCGAAAGGCTGTGATGATCTCTACCTGCCCTGTACTGTGTTTTATTCTGATCAGGCGCATTATGTTATGGGTCACTTGCTCTGAAATATATCTCAACGCAAAATGATGATGTTTAAGTATGTATGATGCAGCACGTTTATGAAAACGTTTATGAAATGATGGCACATCTATATTTATATAAGTATGTTCAGAGTTTAAGTATGTATGTGCTACTTTATAATGCATATGATTTTATTATGTATTACTTCATATTCTCAATTTATACATATTGAGTCTTTAGACTCACTAGACTTGATCGATGCAGGTGAGGACGAGTACGAGGGGACGAGAGATGGGGACTAGTGAGTTGGCTCGTATGGTGCGGAGGCCTAACCCGAGGACCGCTTAAGTTTTCAAGAATTTTATGCACGAAAAATTCATTTACTTTGATTTTAATGGAATTATTTCATGTTGTTTAAACAAATAATTTTGCAAACTCATTTTAATTTTGACATTGATGACACGGAAATAATTTGTACTCGTTTATATTTCAAATAATTAGTGAAACATTTTATTTATGTTGCATTTTGAAACATTATTACTTATCTAAGAAAATTTTTTTATTTTCCGCAAATTTTTAAGTAGTTTTAAAGTACGGTACGTGACAACTCGTACTAAAAATAAAATTAATATTAAAACTCCACCATTTTAAATCCCACGACCATAAAATCCAAGTTAAAAACATCCACCGTAATTTGAAAATCCAACATAATATAAAAAGTCTCAACTTAGTAGTCACCAATACTAAGTCATAAAATTTGAGAAAATGGTTTTAAACGTGCATAATAAAAAATCTCGCGAACTACAAAGCCCTCGGGTTTGCACTGCTGCTAATCCGAGCCTGCTCATTAGTCACCACCTCCCGTCTCCTCAACTACATCATCTGCATCGATCAAGTCTAGTAAGCCAAATGAATCAGCATGCATGAATAACAAATAATAAGTAATTGATAAACATAAAAATTGTACATTAATTAAATGTTTTATAATATAAATATATAGTTTTTGTTTTATTAAATGTTTAAATATTATATGTTTTATAATAAATTGTATAAAATATAAGTTGTTGTGTAATTATATGTTTTTACTATTTTTTACAGGTTCGATAAAATAAGAATAAACTTGGCGTTGCAAATGTGATTAAGATGATTCTTGGACCTGTAGAAAGTTGATGTTAATATCTACAATATTGGTGGCAAGCATGAGATATAAATCTTCTTCACCAGTGGGATCAAATTAAGCAACAATTAAAGTTACCAAAGGAGTGGCAGTTTTACCATGCTCTAGTATTTTGACCATATCTCTCAAATTACTTGGTCAAATGGTGTGAAAAAATACCACAACTCAACAACTCAGATATCTACATGTTTTATTTTATGTGGAAAAGAAAATTCGGATGGCAAGATTTTCAAAAGTAATGTGCATTAAAATATAATTTCTTGGGACACCAATGAAGACTTATGTGTAAAAAATAATATTTTATTTGTGGTTGTCTCCCCAAATTTGGCTATAAATAGGGGTGCATTGTAATGAATTGAGATATCCCTCATTCTATGAACAAACCTTTGAGCTCATAATATTTCTCTCTATATTTTTCTTTTATTTCTTCATTTAAATATAATTAGCATGTTAATTTCATATTCAAAGTTTTACACTTTGAATAATGAGTAGCTAACTTCTTAAAATTGAGATGCAAGGTGAAACTCTTGGCATGATAATAAGGTTACTAAAAGGTAAGAATCTATGTTTTATATTATTTAATCATTATTTATTGTTTATGTTATATTTATTTCTTTAAGCATTTTTATACCCTACTTATAAGTGGGAGTTTTGATTTATTGTTGTTATATGTTACACTAAATTCTTGGAACCATTTAAATGTTAGTTTGGTATTACCAACCATTTAAAGTGGATGCCTTGATTTATTATATATGAATATATGATAATATTAAATTACTTGGAACGATTTAAATGTTTGTTTGGTTTTACCAACCATTTAAAGTGGGAACCTTGATTTACTATATATAAATATATCATAATATTAATTTCTTGGTACCATTTAAATGTTAGTTTGGTTTTACCAACCATTTAAAGTGGGAACCTTGATTTAGTGTTTACAAATATATATAGCACAATAAATACTTGACAACATTTATAAGTTTTGGTATATATTATATACTTATAAGATAATAATATATAACATAATATAAATATGATTATTTAATATATTAGAACCATTTTATTAAGTGAATTTCAATAATGTTCGTTAATGTTAACTTTATTAAAATACCAAGAGTGGATCCTTTAATCTCAACTACTTAAATTAAAATTTGAACAATTAAAAATTACCAATTAAATATTCAAACAACTAAAAGAAAAAATAAATAAAAAGACATTGTAGTGGACTTGTAATTACCTTACCTTCCTCGTGGATACGATATCCGAACTCATCGAATTATACTACTTGTGGACAACCTGATCTTGGGAGTGCAACGATCAAAGTCGCAACAAGTTTTTGGCGCCGTTGCCGGGGAAGTATAATTTAATTTCAAGTTTATTTAATTTTGTTTATATTTTATTTTTCTTTATTTGAATTTTTATTGCTTTTGTGTATTTTTATTCTTTTGCATTTGCATGAGCATTTGGTCACGTACACTTAGTGGTCGACTCATTCGAAATAACCCTTTATTTTTACAAAACATGACAGAAGAACCCATCCAAGAAAATGAAGATTAAATTCAATCTCAACATGATCATGATGGACGAAGAACACTTAGAGATCACATGAATCCTACACGTACTACTGCACCTTCATGTCTAGTTTTTCCCCCTGATACATCTCAGTTCAATTTTTTTAAGCCTAATATTATCCAACTTTTACCCAATTTTCATGACTTAGATTCTGAAAATCCATACATGCATTTACGAGAGTTTGAAGAAGTGTGCAACACATATAATGATCTAAATTGTAGCATGAACACCATTCGAGTTAAGCTTTTTCCTTTTTCTTTAAAAGATAAAGCTAAAACTTGGCTACAAAATCTTATATCGAGATCCATTCGAACATGGGATGAATTGCAACAACAATTTTTGAAAATGTTTTTTCCATCTCATAGAACAAATTCTTTCAAACGGCAAATCATCACTTTCAGTCAAAAACAAGGAGAAACTTTTTATCAGTGTTGGGATAGATATAAAGAATTGTCCACATCATGGTTTTGAAATTTAGAGAGATGTTTCTCAATTTTATGAAGGCTTAACACCTAAAGATATTCAAATGGTTGAATTTATGTGTAATGAAATATTTGAAGATAAAGATTCAAATGAGGCAATTGAGTATCTCGATTCATCAGCTGAAAATGCTCAAAATTGGGACACTGTAGGTACAATCGAACCATCAAACAAGATTCAATCTCCTACATCTGCTGGAGGTATGTACACTCTCAAAGATGAACATGATCTTCAAGCTAGATTTACCTCTTTGGCAAGAAAAGTTGAGGCACTTGAATTAAAAAAAATTGCCAATTAAAAGCTATTCAAGAAATTGTGTCACATCTGTGATACAAGTGATCATTCTACAAAAGATTGTCCCACTTTGCCCTCTTTTAAAGAATGTCTCCATGAACAAGTCAATGTTTTGAACAATTTCAGAAGGCCAAATTTTGAACCATTTTCTCAAAATTACAATTCAGGTTGGCGAAATCATCCAAATTTTAGTTGGAGGAATGATAATGCTGCAAAATTTTCACAGCCACATTTCCAAAATCAATAAAATTTTCAAAATTATGCACCTTATGTTCTTCCACCTAAAAGAAATTTGGAAGATACATTGAATTCTTTCATTGCAAAGCAAGAGTCTATCAATACTCAAACTGCTCAAACCATGACAGATTTGAAAGATACTCTTGCTAAATTTGCATCTGCACTTAATGTTCATGAAAAAGGTAAATTTCCTTCACAAACTCTGCCTAATCCCAACGATCATCATTCACAAACTGGAACTTCTGGAACTCAACCGATGGATCAGGTAAAATCTGTTATTACCCTTCGAAGTGGTAAGGTTGTGGAAAAATATATTCTTGAACCTTGTGAAGATGATGATAAATCAACTGTAAAGGGTAAGGAAGTGGAACCCATAACTTGCGAAGAGGAGGTTCAACAGACAGTGTCACCACCATTCCCTCATGCATTGAAAAATACAAAAAAATAAAATTTGAATTCTGATATATATGATATTTTTAAACAAGTAAAAATTAATATTCCTTTATTATATACAATAAAACAGGTACCATCATATGCCAAATTTTTGAAAGACTTGTGTACTGTGAAAAGAAAATTGAATGTGAAAAAGAAAGCATTTTTAGCCGAACAAGTAAGTGCAATCATTCAAAATAATAATACTTTGAAATACAAAGACCCTGGATGTCCTACTATTTCATGTATTATTGGAGAACGAAAGATTAAAAAAGCCTTGCTTGATCTTGGAGCTAGTGTGAATTTACTTCCATATTCAGTTTATCAAGAACTCAATCTAGGCGAGTTAAAATCTACTTCGGTAACACTTTTAATTGCTGATAGATCTGTTAAATTGCCAAGAGGTATGATAGAAGACGTGTTGGTCCAAGTTGATAAATTTGTATATCCTGTCGATTTCATAGTTTTAGATACAAAACCTATCGAAGCTCGTAATGCAATTCCTGTAATTTTGGGTCGTCCATTTTTAGCAACTTCTAATGTCCTTATAAATTGCAGGAATGGAATAATGAAGTTGTCATATGGTAACATGACCTTGGAGCTCAATGTTTTTAATCTTTGTAAGCAACCACATGACAAAGGAGATGAAAGTGAAGATGAAAATCTTATTGAAACTCTTGTAGAAGAAAAAATTCAAGAAGGGAGTACTCGTGATCTATTAGATATTTATTCAATTGAAACTGTTAAAGAAAATATTGAAATTGATCTTGATTAATTCATCAGGTATCACTCGTTACCAGGATCAGAGAAAGAATTTGATGCAAAATATGAGAACAAAGACGAACCACCCATATTGGAGTTAAAACCCTTGCCAGAAGAATTGAAGTATGCATTTCTTGGAGAAGATGAAACATATCCAGTGGTAATTTCTTCCAAACTAGAAAGTGATCAAGAAGGTTAATTAGTTGATATGCTTAAAAGATATAAAAATGCAATTGGTTGGACACTAAAAGATCTCAAGGGCATTAATTCACTAATTTGCACTCACAAAATTCACTTAGAAGAAAATGAAAAAACATCTCAACAACCACAAAGAAGATTAAATCCACACATGAAAGATGTTGTGAAAACTGAAGTTTTCAAACTACTTGATGTTGGGATTATCTACCCTATTTCTGATAGTAAGTGGGTAAGCCCAACACAAGTAGTTCCAAAAAAATATGGCATTACAGTGATAAAAAATGAAAAAGGTGAATTATTAACAAGTCGAATCCCGTCTAGTTGGCGGATGTGTATTGATTATAGAAAATTAAATGACGCCACTAGAAAAGATCATTTTCCATTACCATTTTTGGATCAAATTTTAGAAAGTGTAGCAGGTCATCCATACTACTGTTTTCTTGATGGAAATTCAGGTTATTATCAAATTCCCATTGCACTCGAAGATCAAGAAAAAACTATATTCACATGTCTTTTTGGAACATTTGCATTCAGAAGGATGCCATTTGGTTTATGCAATGCCCCAGCAACGTTTCAAAGATGTATGCTAAGTATTTTTTGCGACATGGTTGAAAATTGTTTGGAAATTTTCATGGATGATTTAACTGTCTTTGGGAATATATTTGATAATTGTCTTGAAAATTTGGAGAAAGTTTTAAAAAGATGCGAGGAAAAAAATCTTATTTTAAATTGGGAAAAATGTCATTACATGATTACTTCTGGAATTGTTTTAAGACATGTCGTGTCATCTCATGGAATTGAAGTTGATAAAGCAAAAGTTGATGTCATTGCCAATTTACCCTCTCCAAAAACCATTAAAGAAATTCGTACATTTTTGGGGCATGCTGGATTTTATAGGAGGTTTATAAAGGACTTTAGTTTAATCTCTAAACCCATTTGTAACCTCTTAACAAAAGACACTGCATTTGAGTGGACTCAAGAATGTCAAAATGCTTTTGAAAAAATTATTCGACATTTAAAATCAGCTCCTATCATGCAACCTCCTGATTGGTCTTTACCATTTGAAATCATGTGCGATGCGAGTGATTATGCAGTTGGTGCAGTACTGATCGAGCAAAACTTGCACAGTAAAATCTCTAATAAAAATAAATAAAAATTCAGGCTCGAAATAATCGCAAGTGCACGATGTCAAGTTATAGTATAACGTATGAGGGTACGAGTATCGATTCCACAGAGATTGATTAGACAAATTTACTTTAAATTAAATTCTTTAATTAATTAAAACGACAATTGAATTACTTATTAAATAATTAATACTAGAACAATAAATTGAAACAAACACATTAAAAATACCATAAACTGAAATAATAAATAAACGAGTGTTAGGATCTCGGTTCACCTACCCGTCGTTAATTTAATTACTTAATCTCGACACTGATTTACGTTTTTGACAGGATTTCCTAAGCAATTAACATACTCTTTCGAGCTATGCTAAACTAATTCTACACGAAAGAATAATAAAATCTCTTTTATTATTTACTAACGGTGAATTGCATGTCGATCTGTGAAATCCCTTAGCTTTCTCTCTACTGGACTATGACTACCAACGTGTATCCAACTTCATATCTCTATGTAAATTGTAGATCCACGGATTATGCTACTCGTTCCTATCGCAAGTTACTCTCTCGAACTCACCCACAATATTAGATATTATTAAAGGTAGCTAGGCTTTAACAATTCAATGTAAAATAATAGCACAATCAAGAATAAATCAAAAGTCGAGAATTAAATAATCAAACAACGGTTCGGGGTCGGATCCCCTAAATCCTAACTACAATAAAAGAGTAAAGAGAAAACGTTGTCGGGTCTTTGTTCCGGTTGAATTGATATGCGCTTGCTACAGTGATGCTCTGTCCTCGTGCGTCGCGCCTTCTCCTCCCCAAGACCTCTTTTGCTGCTGAATCTTCCTCCCCCCCAAGACCTCAGAAGTCGTCCCCCTTCCTACCATATCAGCCTTGGCCAGCAAATAAGGGAAGAAATCATCTTCAAAATCTTTCCAAAAATAGCTGGCGCTCGGGCGGTAGAAAAGTACCGCTCGAGCGCCACACCCTCTGTAATTCTCCTTGGCACATGCGGCATTCGCGCTCGGGCGGTAGAAATATACCGCTCGAGCGCCATGTCTTCTGTAAGTTGGCCTTCGGATGCTAATTCTCGCGCCCGGGTCGCAGAAAATTACCGCTCGTGCGCCGACCTTTCTGTTAAAATCTTCAGCTGTTCATCTATCGCGCCCGGGCGGTAGAAAATTACCGCTCGGGCGCCGCTTCTTCTGTCCATTTCCTTCTGATTCTGTACACTTTTCTCCACTTTCAGTTTTTCGGCCATTTTACCTGCAAATTCGTCACACACCAGTGAGACATGATACTATGCAAATGATTACTCAGAAATAAACAAAACGTAAATGAAATGTACGCATGCACAATGCAAACACACCTAAAACTAATGCAATAAAACACGTAAAAACCACACCTATCAAGTACTGGGTCAAAGAAGAAACGGTAAGCCTTATGTGATATATTATGCAAGTAGAACTTTAATCAATGCTCAAATGAATTACTCCACAATTGAAAAAGAACTACTTTGTTGGGTGCAATAATTGTCCTTGCTTGGTAGAGCGATCGAACCATGGTGCTTGTACTGCTGTGCGGTTTAAAAGATTTGAGTTGCACCATTACCACGAGCTATAGCTTTTGGTAAAGCGGTAAGCACTCGGTCCTACAATTGGTATCAGAGCCAAGGTCATGGGTTCGATTCCCATTGATTGCAAGGAGTGCAATTATTGGGAGGGAGATTGTTGGGTGCAATAATTGTCCTTGCTTGGTAGAGCGATCGAACCATGGTACTTGTGCTGCTGTGCGGTTTAAAAGATTTGAGTTCCACCATTACCACGAGCTATAGCTTTTGGTAAAGCGGTAAGCACTCGGTCCTACATACTTGCTGTAATATTTGCATTAGATAAATTCCGTTCTTATTTTATTGGATCAACGACAATTGTGTTTACTGATCATTCTGCTATTAGATATTTGTTGACCAAACAGGATGCAAAGCCACGACTGATACGATGGATTTTGTTGCTTCAATAATTTGACATTGTGATCAAAGATAAAAAAAGGAACCGAGAATGTCGTAGCTGATCATTTATCGAGACTAGTAACAGGATCATCTTGTGAAATGACACCAATTAACGATAATTTTCCTGATGAACATCTATTTTCAGTTACTACTATACCTTGGTTTGCTAACATAGTAAATTTTCTTGTGACTAAAAAATGCCACCGCAATGGAGTTCCCAAGATAAAAGAAAATTTTTGAATGAGGTAAAAAACTTTTATTGGGATGATCCGTATCTGTTCAAGTATTGTCCAGATCAAATTTTTCGACGTTGCATACCCGACAATGAGGTAAGTGTTAGGATCGAGAAAGAGTTAAGAGGGGGAGTGAATGAACTCTTTCACATTTTCTTATTTAAAATGTATTTTCAACCGTTTTTAGGCGGTTCGAAAAACTCCTTTCTCAAACGGTCGAAAGAGGTGAACCACTAAAGTGTGCGGAAGACGGTTCACTTCCTTTTGACAGATATTTCTTAAAGATTTGACAATCTAAACAACAAGGATATGAATAACAGATAGCAGTTTGCACAAGATAAGAGACACAGTATTTTTATGGATGTTCGGAGATTGAATACTCCTACGTCTTCTTCCTTTGGTAGGAAGGATTCCACTAAAAGACTTTGACTTTACAAATCGTTTGTAACAGCCCAATCCAATCAGGACTTATTCCATTGCCTGTTTTGGAACTCCTAGTGATCACTTTACACTTCTGGATTTTTAAGAACCCTTAGTTCACCAGACTTCCAAACTTTAATCAAATAACCACAGGTTATTGATAGAACAGTAGATTGTTTTGGTAGCACGAAAAGATCCTTAAATGATCAAATATGTGTCTGTGGAGCTGCATGCAAAAGAGCGATAATGGAAAATGTAGACTGTGAAAGCGCTCAAAGATCTCTATGAAGGCAAGATGAGAAACTTTTTCAATCGATGTTAGAGTTGTGTAGCTTGCTTGTAAATAACTTGCATTCCTCCCAGATGATATAGCTAAAAGATCTAACGGTCAGAAAGTACTGTTAACGTAAACCTGAGCTCCTGAAACAAATAAGTCGCTTTCATATTTATGAGCAATAAATGTCCGCATTTAATCTTCCTTTTGCTTATCATAAATTTGAGGCTCTTTACTTGAGGTTTTCTTCTTTAGGCGACTGTGCATATATCATCAGATCATGAAAACTGTCTCTGAACTTCCTTTCTAGGAAGGAGAGATAAATGCACATCTTCCTTGGAATCGATGTGAGATTGTTGACTTCAAGGTTTTGAATGCATACAACCGGTCAGAGAATGTCGTTTAGTAATAAGTAAGTCTCTTAAATGAATCGGCTGATATCTAAAGAATAAGCGGTTGAAAATCAGCGGTTGAGAATTTCCAACCGCGGTTGATTTCTAATTTGTCATACACCAAAATTCCTGAAATTTCATTTCTTAACAATTTCCCCCTTTTTGGTGATGATAAAACTGAGCCGAAATTCTGTTAGCCAAATCAGAGACAATATTGCTATTTCTTAGGTTCTGATCCTTTGGCTTCCTTTTTCTTTAGAGCGGCCAGTTCCTTTTGAATAAGCTTTTCTTGCTCTCTTTCCCCCTTTTTGACATCACCATTTACCAGAAAGTCAATAATTTCTGTAAGTTGAGCTCCTTGGGCATCCATTCTTTGTTCAATACGAGTGATTTGAGATGAAAGACCAAGGCACATATTGACAGTAGTCGACTGAATGTTGGAAACCTTTGAAGTGATGGCAGCAAAATCCTTAGATATACTACTCTTGATAGTCTGTAGATCCTCTTTTAGATCAAAATGTTTGCGGTTTAGAGCGAGGATAGACTGATCCATATTGACAAGTCGGCTTAGCAGATCCTGATGAAAGTTTGCTTCGACAACTTCTTCTTCTTCAGTTGCAAAAATTTCTTCGTCTTCAGGTGCTTTGGGATCAGCAAGAAGTTTGCCCTTGAAAGAAATTAATTTAGATGAGGTTGCTTTGGCAGATGAAGGCGAGGGGTCAATGTCAAGGGGGTCATCCGCGATACTCTCAATAAATTTATCAATGTCGTCAGTTGATACAAAAGATGTTGACCCAATGAGCTTGGATTCCTCTGGTTTGTCAATTTGATCATTGGCAGAGGAAGGTTTTGAGGAAATGTTTATCTCTGCTTTCTGAATGTCTGTCGAAGAAGCTGAGGGCTGCTTTTGAAGTTCCATTGGAGCAACAACCTGAAGAGGATCTGGTGAAGATACAATAGAGTCCTGATATGGTTGTGCAGCATCAAAGTCAGATAGAAATTGTCCTGCTTCATCGACTGAAAGAGCTGAAGCTTTGATTGACTCAACAGAGGGCTGAGAGGCAATGATGCCAGTATCAGAATGTGGTGACGAAACAACTGGGACAATTGAAATATCTAGACCGCATTGTTGTTCGGGAAAGGAAGAGTCTTCTTTCAGAAGTGTTTCAGATGGTGTAGGAACCGTGTCTTCATGAGTTGGTTGATTTGTTTCAACAATAGCCTTGGGTGATGCAGATTTATCATGTGTATCAGATAAAACATCTCGACAAGTGGGAGAGGCTAGCTGTTGTTCTGACCGTTGAGTGTCCTGAATAAGATTTAGCTCCAGCTGAGCTGTTGTCGAAATGCCTGGGGAAGTGAGTTTGGAACTAGTGCAAGGTTGTGACGAAGAAGCCTTCTGAGAGGCAATTGGTGGAACTGGTTCTGTGCTGAAGTCATCATGAATATCCATCAAAGAGTCAAACTTATTCTGATTTGCACTAGCTGGAAGATTGAGCGTATTTCGCATGAGAGAGACTGATGTAGCAAGAGACAGAGAATCCATTTCAAGTTGAGATATGACTGCAGAGTCATCTTGAGCTGTAGGACTAGATGGATCAAAATTTCTCCTTCTTAACTGTATGATGATTCGAAGAGTGCTTTCTTTCATTTGAATTTCTATGAAATCACGTCTTTGAAGAGCGGTTGGAATGTATGTTGTTTCTGCCCATTCCAAAATGGACCGTTCAAGCTTTGCAGCAGTCTTTATTTTCCCCGTTTCGATGAGTGAATCAAAAGAGACAGCAGTGCGATATTTTACCCATTTATCAAACTTCTTGATTTTGGACTCAACAGCTTCATAAACACGCTGACTTGTGAGAACGATTGCCGTATGAACTGTATGGTTTTGCGGAGGATTGGTACTCATAACCTGTTTGCCTTTGTCTGATGAAAGAATAATCGGAACTCCTGAATAAGATGATTGGATATCCTTTTCTGTAATCTGAATACCTTTTAACTTTAAAACCGAGACTGATGGGATAGGTGCAGGAATAAGTGTTGCAGAGATATGCTTGATCAGCTTAATCTTCGTTGCTTTGGCAGGAGCGGTTCGTTTCTTTTTGAACACTTGTGAAACCGGAATGTCATCCTTAGTTTCTTCATCAGAACTGGATTTCAGAACCAACTTTCTTTTTGTTTCCTTGGGAGTGGAGGCAATCGCTTTCTTTTGTTTCACAAATTCAACCCCAGTTTCTGTTTTGACTTGGACGAATTCTTCATCCGTCGGTTTGTTTTTCGAAATGAATTTGTCAACCGATACCCATGAGAACAACTTGGTTTTACCAACTTCAATCATCTCAACTGGTTGAGCACCGGCAGAAATTAGCATGTGGCAAATTGGAACTGCAAATCCTTGAGATTGGTTGTCTTTCTTTACCATGGCCACCAGAATGTTGAAGAGGATATCAGACCAGTTGATTCCTAGTTTAGAGGAGATGGTTGCCATAACAAGAAATTTTTCCAGAGTAATTTTATAATAAGCACCAGCTTTAGCAAGAATTCCTTTAGCCACAATATCAGCCAACAGTCGATATTCAATCTTTAGATCTCGCTTTTGGCAAGTTGGATGAGAGATAGGAGAGGCAGTGAGTGAGAAGGTTTGACGCCAGATATCAATATTACCATCTGGTAGTGTAGAGAAGTCAGTGACACCTGCCGTAGGTAACTTAAACAATTCAACAAACACCTTCTGGGTGAAAGTAAAGTGTTGGTCCTGAACAGAACAGAGAATTTCTCCATTTTTCATGTGAGCAGTTTCAAAGAATTCTTTCAGTAATATTTCAGAGTATGAGTACCGACAGCCCAGAAAAGTTCGAAGCCCAGATTCTTCAATTGTACGGAACATGGCCTTCATTTGTTTGTTGGGCATAGAGGAGACAGATGGAAAGTTGATAGCCACTCTATTCTGTGAAGTGGAGGCAGCCATTTGATGATTCTTGAAAGGATTCTGTAAACTGGTTCCTGTATAGTGAGCAAGAAGAATAATGAGGTGAGTAAGGGTATGTATGTCCGGTTCAAGGACGTACTAACAGGTCCACGTGGAGGACTGTTGGTGGAGAATTTTAAAAGAATATTTGAAATTTTTGGACGGCGGCAAAATGAGTGTTTTTCAAATTTCAAGGAGATAACCGTCACTTCATATAGGGGCAGTCGAAAAAGTCTTGAGTGTGGTTTACGAAAATGACGTGGATTAATTATGTCCACATAATATGAACCGGATCATTGATATTATTAGGTGGAACCGGTTACAGAAAATGATAATCATTCTTAACCATGTTCCCCCTAAACACGTGCATGAATGAGAGTGAACCGTCGGTTGCGTATGATAAACTCTTCACATTTCCCACCAGAGTCATGATGACATAAGCCCTTGACGCTTGATTTTCATCTATAAGTATCAGCCAAGATGTTAACACTATACTTCAAGTTAAAAATATGGATAGAGATAGCAGTCCAGACTTGGCTGAGGAGTTCATGAAGGATGCCGTGGCTTCAAGGAAGAAGACTATCATGGATAGAGTGCATGAGAAGCCGCTGGCCATTTGGGCAAAAGTTCAAAGATTACAGTCCGTCCTTGAGAGCGGAGAGGCTCCTTCTTCCAAAAATAAGGCGGCATTAAAAAGATATAGGCGACGGCTTCACGTCGCTGATAACGCTGGAGTCTTTTCTGATGACGGTGTTTATCTTCTTATGCTGCTTAAGGAGAGGAGAGCTCTGAGAAAAGTAGCCAACTCAGAGGAGTTCTCACGTATTGCCGTAGGAGGGATGACTGGATGGTTAGCCCTTTGGAGGTTGTACGTAGATAAGGAGATTAGGAGTGTTCGCCTCCGCCTTTTTTGATGTACTAATCTCTCCTTGCTAATGATATACTATTTTATTTTACTTGCAGATGCTTGTCTTGTTCTTTTGTTTTCTGCAAACTTAACCTGAACATTCACAATAAATAAACACATCATGATAAGTCAATCAAACCAATCATATTGCGAAAATGGGAGAACTTAGCCTCGGGTAATGGTTTTGTAAAAATATCAGCTGTTTGTTGATCAGTATGAACATATTCAAGCCGTATTTCTTTCTTCATCACATGCTCTCGAATGAAGTGGTGTCGGATATCGATATGTTTTGTCCGAGAGTGCAAGACAGGGTTGTATGTTATAGCTATTGCACTTGTGTTGTCGCAAAATATAGGAGATTCAGCTGCTTGGATTCCATAGTCTTTTAACTGTTGCTGAATCCATAACATTTGAGCACAACAGCTTCCAGCTGCTAAATATTCTGCTTCAGCGGTTGATGTAGCGATAGACGTTTGCTTCTTGCTGGCCCATGAAATAAGTCTTTCCCCTAAAAATTGGTATGAACCGCTTGTGCTTTTTCGATCAATTTTGCATCCTGCATAATCTGCATCTGAGTAACCTACAAGGTTAAAACTTGAATCTTTGGGATACCAAAGACCCACATTTGCGGTTCCTTTCAAATATTTGAGTATGCGTTTAGAGGCAATAAAATGAGATTGCATGGGATTAGCTTGAAACCGTTCACATAGGCATACAGCAAACATAATGTCCGGTCGACTTGCGGTTAGATATAGTAGAGACCCAATTAGTCCTTTGTACATTTTTGTATCCACCGAAATTCCCCCTTCGTCCTTATCCAATTTGATTGATGAACTCATTGGAGTGCTGGCCGGAGAGCAATTTTCCATGCCGAATTTCTTTAACATATCTCGAGTATATTTGGCTTGACTAATGAAGATACCATTTTCAGGCTGCTTGACTTGCAGTCCTCAAAAATAGTTTAATTCGCCCATCATACTCATTTCAAATTGTTCATGCATCATCTTTGAAAATCTTTCACACAGCTTAGTATTAGTTGATCCAAAAATAATATCATCTACATATATCTGAACAAAAAGTAAATGATCATTCTTGGAGAATGTAAATAAGGTTTTATCGATTGTACCAATAGAAAATCCATGATCGAGCAGAAATTTGTTAGTGTATCATACCATGCTCTTGGGGCTTGTTTTAGTCCGTATAAAGCTTTATCCAATTTGTAAACATAATCAGGAAAGATGTGGTTAACAAAACCGGGTGGTTGTTCTACATAAACTTCCTCATTTAACATACCATTCAGAAAGGCAGATTTAACATCCATTTGATATACTTTGAAGTTTTTAAATGCTGCAAACGCTAGAAATATTCTAATGGCTTCTAATCTAGCAACCGGGGCAAAAGATTCATCAAAGTCTATTCCTTCCTCCTGTCTATATCCTTGAGCCACTAGACGAGCCTTATTTCTTATGATTAAACCACTTTCATTCATTTTGTTTCTATAAACCCATCTAGTTCCAATTATATTAGCATCATTAGGTCAAGATACTAAGTGCCATACTTTGTTTCTTTCAAACTGATTAAGTTCTTCTTGCATGGCCTCTATCCAGTTTGTATCTAGAAGAGCATCATCAATTTTCTTGGGTTCAATTTGAGAAACGAAAGCAGCCTGCAAAAATTCACTTATCATTTGATTTCTAGTTCTAAGAGGAGCAGTAGTGTTACCAATGACCAGCTCGAGTGGATGATCATTTTTCCACCGGAGACATGGTCCATATTGATCTTCCTCGGTTGGTTGAATGATGTCATTTTCTTGTTCTGTTGCCTCTTCTGCCAGTGGTGTGTTTTGCGGTTGATAGTTGTTCTCTGGATCATTCGTTTGTTGACAGTTTTCTTGACCGGTTGGATTTTCTTTAGAAAGTGTTTCACCTGTTCTTCGTATGTCTATTTCATCATCATCATTGCTAGCTTCAAGGTTAGCAGCTTCAAAATTATTTATCAGATCATGCATGTTGCTATTGCTATTGTCATGACATATAGATGATTCATCGAATACAACATGTATGGATTCTTCGACAGTGAGAGATTTTTGATTATATACTCTATATGCTTTACTTACTGGTGAGTATCCCAGAAAGATGCTGTTTTCAGCCTTTACATCAAATGCAGTGAGATGTATTTTGCCATTTATGTGAATAAAACACTTACAGCCAAAGATGCGAAAATACCCCACTTCTGGCACTTTGCCGGTCCATATTTCATATGGAGTCTTTTCATGATTTTTATTAATCATAGATCGATTCTGAGTAAAACACGCTGTGTTAATGGCTTCAGCCCAAAATCTTTGCGAGATACCGGATTCAGCCAGCATGGTTATAGCTGCTTCTTTCAGTGTGCGGTTTCTTCTTTCTGCTACTCCATTTTGTTGAGGCGATCTTGCAGCTGATAGCTCGTGTTTAATCCCATGATCTTCAAGGTAGGATGCTAGATATTTGTTCAGAAATTCAGTTCCTCTATCACTTCTGATTCTGTTGATGTTTTCCCTTTTCTCATTGTGAAGTCTCTTGAGCAGCTTGATTAGATGATCGGCAGTTTGATCTTTGGAGCCAAGGAATAGTACCCATGTAAATCTAGAATAGTCATCAATAACGACCAGAGTGTATTTCTTTCCCCCTAAGCTCATCACTGGGATTGGTCCAAAAAGATCCATGTGAAGAAGGTCTAGACATCTAGTTGAAGAGTTTCTTCCTTTGCTTTTGAAAGTTGATCGAACCTGTTTTCCAAGCTGACAAGCATTGCATACTTTATCTTTGGCAAAATCAACGTTAGGCAGTCCAGATACTAGCTTAAGCTTACTAATGGTAGCAATGTATTTGAAATTTAGATGATTTAGCCTTTTATGCCATAGCCAATTTTTATTTCCATTTAAAGCAACGAAACAGGTAGATGCATTTAAATTTTGATCATTCCATTCTACTCTATAGGTATTTTGACTTCGATAACCAGTCAACACAGTAGAACCTGCATTAGTTTTAACCATGCATTTTTCTTTATGAAATTCAACCGTGTACCCATTGTCACAAAGTTGACTTATACTGATCAGATTGTAACATAAGTTTTCTACTAAAAGAACATCTTTGATGATGATTTTGCCATGAGTAATCTTACCCTTACCCATAGCTTTACCTTTAGAGTTGTCACCGAAGGTGATTGTTGGTCCTTTGAGGTCTACAACTTCTGACAAGAGATCTTTATTTCCTGTCATATGTCTTGAGCATCCACTGTCTAAGAACCATGATGACTTTTCTATGTTTTTCTTCTTTAGTTCCTGAAAATGAAAGATTGGTACCCCTTTTTATTTGGGTCCAGGGTTAATTAGACCCTTAGGAATCCACACTTGAATTATCCTTGCGGATTTTTTGTGATGTGTTCCAGGGTAATCATGATCGAAAGCATACTCTGGTGATGAATGCAGTATATGTTGTTTGGGCCTTTGATTATCATCATTCAATCTATACCTCTTTTGAACTGGTCGGCAATTGTAGTAATTGTTAGGTCTGATTCTTGAGTGATATCTGGTTGACCCTTCGTATCCGGTTGGATTTGGCCTGGGTTTGCGCCAATATTGTTTGGATTTATCACTCTGAACATAACCCAAACCACATCGCCTCCCATTATTCTCAAGATTTATATTTTGAATGCCTTGAACTTTAGGCTCATCATGTTCATATACCGAGCTAGATCTGACAAATTTAATTGATCTTAAACTGTCTTTTTCTAGCAACGGTTGAGTTGAAGCTTCTAAGGTATTGCAATCATTTATGTCGTAACCTAGCCCAGTTCTATCTCCGGCTGGTTTCTGCATTTCATGTATCTTATCAAGAGAAGCAGAGGACTTGTTCCACATGTTGATGGTACTTAATAACCGTTTGTTTTCTTTTAATGTAGCATGGAACACTCTTCGTAAATCATCATTCTCAGCTGCTATCAGACTTAGCTTGACTTTCAAACTTTCAACCTCTTTGTGCTGCGAACAGCTGAAGAGAGTTAATTTGTTTTTCAAGTCTTTCTTTTCTGCATCAGCTTCATTGAATTTCATATATAGTCCTTTGAACTCATTTACCATGTCGTGAAGTGCTGTAACAAGATCTTCTCGTGTAAATTCTTCAGAATTAAAATCAAATACCATTTCATCAGTGGCTTCTTGATCTTCCTTGGCCATAAGACATTCGACTCTTTCGTCTTCACTTTCACTCGAAGATTCTTCAGAAGAAGACTTTTCTGACTCTGTTTCAGCCCATTTGCCTTTGTCTTCTTCTACAACTAAAACTTTCTGATTCTTTTTCTTGATGAATTTCTTGTCGTTTTTGAATCGTCTTCTATTCTCCTGTTTCTTTTCATCCTTATTTGGCTTATTGCATTCTGCAATAAAATGTCCCTTCTTTCCACAGTTAAAACAACCTTGACCATCCTCAGTATGGTCCTTTTTAAAATATGGTTTATTCATTTGAGATTGATTTTTGCGCATAAATTTACCAAATTTTTTAACAAACAGAGACATGGCTTCATTGCTTAGTTGCTCAGCCGATTTCTTACTTGTGGACTCTTCGACCGGAAGAGTCACTGTAGCCGCTGCCAAGGCCTTTGTTTGTTGGGTTGTGGACGGCTCTTCTTCGGTTCGTATCCCGAGCTCAAATTCATATGCTTTAAGATCAGCAAATAGATCATGGAGTTCCAGTTTGTTTAGATCTTTGGATTCTCGCATGGCTATAGTTTTCACATCCCATTCTCTGGGAAGAGCTCTCATGACCTTTAAAGCAATTTCTCTGTTGGAGTACTCTTTTCCAAGTGAGGTGAGTTTGATGATAATGCTGCTGAATCGCTCATCAAATTCTGCAAGAGTTTCTCCTGGCTTCATCTTTGCATTGTCGAATTTTTGAATAGCCACTGTCAGTTTGTTTTCTTTGGTCTGATCATTTCCTTCGCACAATTGAGTGAGTTTTTCCCATATTTCTTTTACAGTGGTGCAGGTCTTGATTTTGGCGAACATGTTCTTATCCAGAGACTTATAGAGAATATCTTTTGCAACGTTGTCTAAGTTTGCTTTCTTTTTATCTTCAGCGGTCCATTCAGATCTGTGCTTCTCTATCATTTGAGGAGCACCTTCAGTTACACCAACAGCTGTGCTTGCTTTCATTATCTTCATTGGTCCATCAGTAATTAGAAACCACATATCGTCATCCTGTGCTGCTAGATGTGCCTGCATGCGAATTTTCCAATCATCATAGTCTTCTTTGGAGAACATAGGAATTTTATTGAAAGATGCCATATGATTCAAGAGATATCAATGTTTGAGAAGATCCTGCTCTGATACCAATTGTTAGGATCGAGAAAGAGTTAAGAGGGGGGGTGAATGAACTCTTTCACATTTTCTTATTTAAAATGTATTTTCAACCGTTTTTAGGCGGTTCGAAAAACTCCTTTCTCAAACGGTCGAAAGAGGTGAACCACTAAAGTGTGCGGAAGACGGTTCACTTCCTTTTGACAGATATTTCTTAAAGATTTGACAATCTAAACAACAAGGATATGAATAACAGATAGCAGTTTGCACAAGATAAGAGACACAGTATTTTTATGGATGTTCGGAGATTGAATACTCCTACGTCACCCCTTCTTCCTTTGGTAGGAAGGATTCCACTAAAAGACTTTGACTTTAAAAATCGTTTGTAACAGCCCAATCCAATCAGGACTTATTCCATTGCCTGTTTTGGAACTCCTAGTGATCACTTTACACTTCTGGATTTTTAAGAACCCTTAGTTCACCAGACTTCCAAACTTTAATCAAATAACCACAGGTTATTGATAGAACAGTAGATTGTTTTGGCAGCACGAAAAGATCCTTAAATGATCAAATATGTGTCTGTGGAGCTGCGTGCAAAAGAGCGATAATGGAAAATGTAGACTGTGAAAGCGCTCAAAGATCTCTATGAAGGCAAGCTGAGAAACTTTTTCAATCGATGTTAGAGTTGTGTAGCTTGCTTGTAAATAACTTGCATTCCTCCCAGATGATATAGCTAAAAGATCTAACGGTCAGAAAGTACTGTTAACGTAAACCTGAGCTCCTGAAACAGATAAGTCGCTTTCATATTTATGAGCAATAAATGTCCGCATTTAATCTTCCTTTTGCTTATCATAAATTTGAGGCTCTTTACTTGAGGTTTTCTTCTTTAGGCGACTGTGCATATATCATCAGATCATGAAAACTGTCTCTGAACTTCCTTTCTGGGAAGGAGAGATAAATGCACATCTTCCTTGGAATCGATGTGAGATTGTTGACTTCAAGGTTTTGAATGCATACAACCGGTCAGAGAATGTCATTTAGTAATAAGTAAGTCTCTTAAATGAATCGGCTGAAATCTAAAGAATAAGCGGTTGAAAATCAGCGGTTGAGAATTTCCAACCGCGTTTGATTTCTAATTTGTCATACACCAAAATTCCTGAAATTTCATTTCTTAACAGTAAGTAGTGTCATTAAATTTTGTCATTCAGAAGCATGCGGAGGACATTTTTCTTCAAAGAAAACGGCTGCAAAAATCTTGCAGTGTGGATTTTATTGGCCCACTTTATTTAAAGACACCCACGAAATCAGCAAGATATGTGAAAATTGTCAAAAATTGGGTGCGATTTCAAAAAGAAACATGATGACTTTGAATCCTATCATTGAAATTGAAATCTTTGACTGTTGGGGAATTGATTTTATGGGACCTTTTCCACCGTAGTTTGGATACTTGTATATTTTAGTTGCAGTTGATTATGTTTCCAAATGGATAGAGGCAATTCCATGTCGAACAAATGATCATAAAATCGTCATCTAATTTTTAAAAGAAAATATTTTTAGTAGATTTGGAATTTCTCGAGCCATGATAAGTGATGGGGGAGCTCACTTTGTTAATAAACCATTTGCTTCATTAATGAAAAAATATGGTATTATTCATAAAGTAACTACTCCTTATCATCCTCAAACAAATGGACAAGTTGAATTAGCTAATAGGGAGATAAAGCAAATTTTGGAAAAAAACTCAAATAGAAAAGATTGGTCTCTACGACTTAATGATGCACTTTGGGCATATCGAACAGCTTTTAAAACATCATTGAATATGTCTCCCTATAGGTTGGTTTATGGAAAAATTGTCATTTGCCTGTGGAATTGGAACATAAAGCTTATTGGGCGATCAAAACTTTAAATTCAAGCATAGATGATGCCAACAAATTGCGTAAATTGCAACTTAATGAACTTGATGAACTCAGAAATGACGCGTATGAGAATTTAAGGATTTATAAAGCAAAAATCAAATCATTTCATGATAAAACATTTCTTAGAAAATCTTTTGAGATTGGTAAAAAAAATTTGCTTTATAATTCTCAACTTCACATATTCCCAGGAAAATTACGATCAAGATGGACAAGCCCATATGTTGTAACGCATGTGTATACTTATGGAGCTGTGGATATTGAAAATCCTAAAAATGGTGATATTTTTAAAGTAAATGGACAAAGGCTTAAACCATTTTTAGAAAATGAAATCTTTAAACAAGAGTTTATTTCCCTTTCTGATCCTTGATTTTTTTTTTGTGTTGTATTTAAGTTTGTTTGTTTTTATTTCTGGTTTTCTAAATCTTTTTATGTGAAGAGATCTGATGAGTTTTCACTTGATTGAATATGACGAACATCAATAAATTTATTCTTCTCAAGCTCCTTGGTAAATGCGAAGAACTTAGGAGGAATATGTTTAGTTCTATCGCTTTTTATGTATCTTTCTTTCATTTGAGCAACACATGCATCATTACCTTCATATAGTATCACAGGCTTCTCGTCGAATGATAATACACATGAGATTTGGATATGTTGGGTCATTGATTTTAACCATACACATTCACGACTTGCTTCAGGTAGTGCAATTATCTCGGCATGATTTGATGAAGTTGTTACGAGCGTTTGTTTATATGAACGCCAAGAAATTGCACTGCCTCCACGAGTAAATACATATCCAGTTTTGGAACGTGCCTTGTGTGGATCAGATAAGTATCCAGCATCGGCATAACCAATTATAATTGGATAGCATCTTTTGAATACAAAAGTCTCAAGTATGTCGTTCCTCGTAGATAGCGGAATATATGTTTAATTCCGTTCCAGTGTCTCTTTGTTGGATATGTGCTAAATCTTGCCAAAAAATTTACGGCAAAAGATATATCAGGTCTTGTACAATTTGTAAGATACATAAGAGCACCGATAGCACTTAGATATGGTACTTCTGGACCAAAAAAATCTTCATCATCTTCACATGGACGGAATGGATCCTTTTCTATGTTTAATGATCTAACAACCATTGGAGTACTTAAAGGATTTGATTTATCCATATAAAAACGTTTAAGGATATTTTCTGTATAATTTTTCTTGTGAACAAACATTCCATATTCTTTTTGTTCAATTTGTAAACCCGGACAATACTTGGTTTTTCCAAGATCCTTCATTTCAAATTCTTCCTTCAAGTATGACACAACTTCTTGAATTTTCTTATTTGTTCCAATGATGTTTAAATCATCAACATATACAGCAATAATTACGCATCCGGGTGTTGTTTTCTTAATGAAAACACAAGGGCATATTGAATTATTTACATATCCCTTTTTCATCAAGTGATCACTTAGCCAATTATACCACATTCGTCCGGTTGCTTTAACCCATATAATGATCTTTGTAATTTCAAAGAATAACATTCTCTGGGTTTTGAACTTTGTGCTTCAGGCATCTTAAATCCTTCAGGGATTTTCCTATATATAAGTAAGTTGTAACAACATCCATAAGACGCATTTCTAAATTTTCAAATACCGCCAAGCTAATCAAATACCGAAACGTAATTGCATCCATCACGGGAGAATACGTTTCTTCATAATCAATTTCAGGCCTTTGAGAAAAACCTTGTGCAACAAGTCGAGCTTTATATCATATTATTTCATTTTTCTCATTTCGCTTTCGAATAAAAACCCATTTGTATCCAACAGGTTTTACACCTTCAGGTGTAAGGACTATAGGTCCAAAAACATTACGTTTATTTAGCGAATCCAATTCAACCTGGATGGCATCTTTCCATTTTATCCAATCCTGCCGATTTTTACATTCACCAAAATATTTTGGTTCATGATCTTCATTATCATTTATGATGTCGATTGCCACATTATAAGAAAATACATCATCAATTTCTTCTATATCTTTTCGATTCCATATTTTTCAGTATTAATATAATTGATAGAGATTTCACAATTCTCGTCAATTTGTGGTTCTGACAAAACATTTTCATCGTCATGTGTTTCTTCAGGAATATCATTCTCTATTTTATGATCATCATGTGTTTCTTCAGGAACAACATTCTCTATTTTGTGATCATCGTGTTTCTCAATGAATTTTCTTTTTCGAGGTCTTTTATCCTTGGAACTGACTGGCCTTCCACGCTTCAGGCGTTTTATGACATCATGAGTTTCTTCAATGGGACTTATATGTGTATAATGCAATCTAGTGGGGAGCATTGGTAGTTTTTCAATCACATATTTTTTTCCTGGTTTATATGTGATAAGACACATATATTTCTAATTCCCTTCATTCATTGTTTGAGTATCATACCCATGGGAATATATATCATTAAAACTCAACAAATTTCTTTTTGATTGTGGTGAATATAAAGTATCATTGATCAAAAATTTGTACCATTAGGTAACAAAAATTGTGCTTTACCACATCCTTTAATCAGTCTACAGGACCTGATATTGTATTCACCGTTGTTTTTGTTGGTTTTAGTTCCAAGAAATATCTTTTATCTCGGATGATAGTGTGCGTTGTACCACTATCGGGTATGCAAACTTCAGCTGTGCTCATAGCATTTTCCACATTTGAACTTCAAAAAAAATATGCAATGAAATAAAATTACTGACAATACATTTATAAAAATACAATACATATGTAAAAAATATAGCACACAATAAAACATTATCATACGAGTATATGGAAAAATAAAATGTTTTACATATTTATTCCACCAGCAAATTGATCATTGTCTGAGAAATCAATCAGAAAATCTCCGGCATCAAAATGAGTTGAATCACTCAAAGGTTCACTTTGTTCAGTGAAGTTGGTCTCCTTTTCTTTCCCCTTTATTGATTCTTTATATAGTTTACAAAGGTGCTCAGGGGCTCAACAAATACGGGACCAATATCCTGGAGTACCACATCTGAAACAAGAACTTTCAAATCTTTTTGACTGATTCTCATTAACACTCATATTCTCATGATGCCTTTTCGGTGGATGGTTTGGGACGCTCTTTTGAGATGAGTTATAAAAATAACTATCTCGATTATTTTCAAAACCACGGCCGCGTCCACGACCATGACCACTTCCACGTCCACGTCCACGTCCTCGATTTCGTCCTCGACCAAAATCTTGTCTATAACTTTGATTTTGGTTTCCAAATTTAAATTCATTTTTTGTTTACGACATTTACTTCAGGAAATGCCGTTGAACCAGTTGGTCGTGCCTGATGATTTCTCATTAACAGCTCATTATTCTTTTCCGCCACAAGGAGACAGGCGATAAGTTCAGAATATCTCGAAAATCCACGCACTCTATATTATTGTTCTAGAGTTATATTCGATTCGTGAAAAGTTGAAAATGCTTTTTCAAGCATTTCCAATTCAGTAATCTCGTGCCCACAGAATTTCAATTGCGAGATTATTCTATACATCGCCGAGTTATAATCACTGAATTTTTTTAAAATCTTGGAATCTCAATGTATTCCATTCATCCCGAACGGTCGGAAGTATAACTTCCCTTATATGTTCGAATCTTTCTTTTAATCCCTTCCACAAAGCCATGAGATCTTTTTCAATTAGATATTCACATTTCAATCCCTCGTCGAGATGTCGACGCAAGTCGATATGCAATTTTCTTTTATAGTCTCATTTAGACCCAATGACTCAAGATGCATTTCTATATCGAGAGTCCATGGCATATAATTTTTTCTCGTGATATCAAGAGCGATGAATTCGAGCTTTGTCAAGTTTAACATGGTGGTACTAAAAAAATTACGATGCATTTTATTAGTTAATGAATATTGCAATACAAAGTAATGGATAAACAACAAGTATAAGCATTTGTAAAAATAAAGAAAACACACGAGGAGAATATTCTCCAATAAATACAAAACTCGTGAGTGTGATAACCAAAATAATTAAAAATAACCTTGAGAAAGTCATCTACTTTTTTCTTCCAAAAATTTGATGAAGAATAATTTTCAGAGAAGAAGAGAAAGTTGTAGTGATTGAATGTGTTTGTGAGATCATATTTATAGGGCAAAAACTAGCCGTTTAGTTACCGTTTATGATCGTTGGTATACAAAAATAAATGCATGTATTTGGATAATTTTATGGTAATAATATGACGTATATAATATTAGACATGCTTAAATAATTATTATATCATATCACATTATTATAATGATGTGTCATAATTTATTCTGTTGAAAACTTTGTAGGCTTTTATACTTGTCGTATCGCTTACCGGAAGTGTGGGATGTCGTCTTAACATCCTCCCAGGATTTATAACAAGTTTTTGAAAAAAAATTATTTTTATTATATCTAATAATATCATTATATTATATATTAAATATATACACAATAAATAAATAATAGTAAAATAAATATTATTACTTTTGTTACATTTTTCTTCTGTTTGGAACTTGGAAAAGTATGGAGGACTTTTAGAACTTCGTGCTGATAACGTCTTATGAAAAAATAAAAATTTATGGTAAAAAATAAAAATCTCAAACTCTCAAAATTTACCAAACTACACACTTTATAATATTTTTCTCTCTACTCAATTGTGAATTTCTTCACAAATGGTGAGGCTGTTTATAGAATTTTTTTACAAATAATCCAAAAATAAAATACATTATTACCTACATCATCACACTAATTTTCAATATTTACAACTCCTATTTTCAACATTCAAATATTCGATACACACATTTTAAATATTATTTTTCAACACTAAATAAATATTTATTTTTTCCTCAGATATAACAAATAAATAAATATTTTATTATATGAATATATATATATATATACATACATACACGCACACACATACATACATATATATATATACATACACGCACACGCATACATACATTATATATGAGCGATACTGATTTATATCAAAACAACCGTATGTAATATCATTTGTGAAAACTTAAAGTTGTGTATTCTATCTTTTATGAAGAATTGTAATATATTTATGCAAGAAATCATACTGACATACTCCGTAAAATAGAGTTCATGATGTAACTGCTGAACATATATTATAAGATGATTTATGTAGTGGAAATATTCTTAAAAATGATAAAATTTATATTTTTAAAGAACATAACAAAAATACAAATTTTCTTTGCTGCAGGAGTGAATGTTCAAGTTGGTGGATCCACCCACCCTGACTTCCTACTATACATACATCTATCGATAAATGAATATATACTGTTATTATAAATTGAAGCCATCTTCGTTTTTCATATTCAGTGAAACACTTGTGGAGATGCATAAAACTCACCCTCAATAAACATCGGTCTCAAATCTTCTTCTTGTTTCATGAATTCCAAAGGAAAAGAAACAAGATGTCCTTTTATGGATTTCAACATCGTGATTGGGTCCGCAGTTATGAGTTCATCGTTCTGAAGCAATTCAACTTTCTTGGGAGCCACTCCTAAATCGATTGTCGTATTCACGAGTTTCTGCTTCCAATAATTCATACTTTGTCTAAGAGCAGATCTGAAAATCAATCTTGATGATCAGTGAATGACACAAAAGTGGGTAATGATACAAAAACTGAGTGTAAATCACCTGGAGTGGATGGTATCATTTGGAATGCAAGAGAAGACATCTTGGTAAATCTTCGTATTTGACTGGAAGTGGAAAATTAAATTGTTCGTTAAAGGAAAAATTATAAAGTAGAATGAAAGACAAACAAGCAATTATGCATTGACAACTGAAAAACTTGTGCCCATGATCTGTTTTTGCACCATTTCTCATGTTCAACATGCAAGTGTAATTGTTATATGCCTCGAGTATTCTAAATAGTTTACGTAGTGATAGAAGTGTGATTTGCCAATGAGTTGCTCCGTGTTCCACGAGTAGACAAGCGCAGTCATAATATAATCTATCAAGGATATCAAATATACTTGGCCTTGCCAGCATCATAATCACTAGAAGACAAACTTGAACTATTGAATCCCATGTTGATAAGGAGCTCAGTCAAACGACTTGTATACTGGTTGCATTATTATCTGAAACATCTTCACCATGTACGGCCACATTCTTGAACTTGGGGTAGAAATATGGTTTCAGAGTAATTCTAAACCTTTTAAAGCAAATCTTCTAGTGAAGTTTTTACACGTTTCTCTGAAAAGGCGCTCAAAATATTTTTTTAAAGAGTGTTTGCTATTGATTAATTTTGTAATTCGAAAGCACTTGTTACCATAAGAAAGGAGTAGAAAAGTGAGTAACTGAAAAAAATAATTAGTATTGTGTGGCATACATAAACATTTGAACTAAGTAGGAAATAATAATTCACCATCCAAGAGATAAATGATGAATGGGAGAACTTCTTTAACAGATTGAAAATATTAAACATGTTTTCCTATTCTAAAAAAATTGACCTCATTGTAAAGAACTTGTACTTGCAGAAATTTGAAAAGTTCAACTAAAACAGAAAAATTTGCATCCGAAAAGTTCAACTAAAACAGAATTTTCAGGATGCAAATTTTTCTTAAGCGGAGTTTTCTTATTTATCACATATAGTCTTCGCTTTCTTATATAAGTCAAATAATCAATAAACAAGTATTATGTTCTAGTTAAAGAAATCATAGGCGATAACTATTTCATACCATAAAATCGTGTAACAAAAAAATTTCTAAATGAAAAATCACACTTTAGAGAGAATTATGATAAGTCCTATGTACAGAATATGAATAAAATAATCTCAAGAAACAGGAAATTAATACGTAACCAAACCCTTACCTTGGCAATTTCAACCCAAAGGTCCTTGAATGTTGTGTCAGCTATGGGATCTTTTATTTGATCAACCTAAAACGAAAGAAATATTTGGCACCATTAAGTATTGGTAAATATGGGAGAATTATTTCTTAGGAAAAAAAAAGAGACTGTTGAGAAAATCCCAAACAATGCTTAAAATCGTCATTCATAAATTTAAAATTTGATACCTCTTTCACCAGCATTATCATTCATATTAATAATTATACCCACCTCTTCAATATTTAGACCCAGGTGCTCGGCCCATAAGGAAAGCCTGAGACTAAAAGCAAATTTTCCAGCTTTCCATGGCTTTCCATTCATGGATGAATCAACAAACTCTTTATCCTCGATGACAACAGAAATCTGTATAAAAATAAATCAAATACAAGATTATTCGTTTCACTTATAAAGAAAGATTAAATAAACAAAAAATACTAGAACTTAATAATCAAATAACCAAGATGAGACAGAAGAAAAGGAACAAGAATTTTTATCTACATCTATGTATATATGCGTGTTACAATGTGCAAAGTTTTCCAATTGAAAAGACACAATTCCCTTTCAAATGCTTGTTTCTTTCAATTGTCAAATGGCATTTCACACCTTAACTAATATGAATATTAAACACAAACTTAAATATTATTCAGTAATTATGTTTAACTTAGAGTTAATTAAACTTAGGTTTTAATTACATTCGACTTTCGAGTTTCTCAAACTAAGATACAATGGTTTTATTCTCAATAAATAAAGTCAGAAACTATTATAATATGATAATGCTAGGAATTTGAATTCTAATGTATATTTATGATTGCATTATATTATAATAATAATTTCTTAAAAGTAATCTGACCACATATTGTGGTCATATCTTCATTAAAGTAGGTTCAAGTTCTTACTGGAATGAAATTTATCGATTTGAGTGCAATTGGAAATACAAGAACAAGTAAATTCAAGTTATATCATCAACACGTCGGATGCCAGGATGGTATTCCTCAATATTACATCATCAAGGAAAAAATATTCAAGAGAAAAAACATGTATGCGCCGTACTTTTGGAGGAAAGATAAAATTATAACAGATGGGAAAAGTACAAATACTTTTGTGAGGCTTAAACGGATAGATATATCAGAAATGTTAGCTGTCAAATTATCTCCATCGACTATTGTTTCATTACTTAATGTTACTAGCATATCATTTTCATCTACCCTTACTCTTTCTAGATGATAAATAAGTTTGAAGAATAAGATGAATTAAATTTGTATTTCAAATAACTATTTAGAGTGCATTAGTAACAAACCTGGAACATGAAATAAAGTGTGTAAATTATAACAGCTTGGGAAACTACGAATAATTTTGTGAGGCTTAAACGGATAGATATATCAGAAATGTTAGCTACCAAATTATCTGCATCGACTATTGTTTCATTACATAAAGTTACTAGCATTTCATTTTCATCTACCCTTGCTCTTTCTGGAGGACCAATAAGTTCGAAGAATAAGATTAATTAAATTTGTATTTCAAGTAACTATTTAGAGTGCATTAGTTATAAACCTGAAACATGAAATAAAGTGTGTGACTTGATTCATAAATATTATTGATTAAGAAAACAGGGACGAGATTACTTCACCTCTGAGTCTCGTGATCCCAGCAAGCTCCGATCATTTATGTTGGATGATCCAATCAAAGCACAACGATCATCAACTATCATCACTTTACTATGTACATAAACCTGTTTGAGACAATAGCGAAGTTTGAGAATAAGTAAACCAAAAGACAGGAATTTGTTAAATTGTTTATCTAAAAAGTTATAGGCAATTAACTGAGAAAAGGTTGCCTATGTTCATATGCTGATCAGAAATTTTATTTTACAAAAGATGAGAAAAAGATGTGACCACCATCGAAATCATTCTCTTCCTCAGAAGCATCTTCCAATGACAGGGGCATTAGTTTTAAAAAGATTGTGACTTTAGAGATTATAAAGCGTAGAAGCTTGATAAGGTTAACAATCTTAATCTGAACATTTTCTTTTAAAAAAGTTATTAAATAAACACAGTAACATAACGCTTGGCCCATCTAATGAGAGACATCTTAAATGGTTACTTGCCGAATAAATCGGAATAGGTTAACAATAGCTTGCAGATTTAGTGAAATTTCATAACAGGAACAAATATTTTAAGACAATAAAGATACAACATACATTAAAGTTTCAAATAAGTTTCCAGAATCTACACCTGGCTCGTAACCACAGGACCACCATAAAAAAGTTTGCCATGAGTTCTTAAGCCAAAGAAACATATGAAATCTTGAGTGATGGCACCCAACTTTGAGCAAAGTTTTTGTAATATTGAACCATGTCCTCTACAAATAGTCCGATACTGCCAATGCATTATGGCTCTAACAGTAGCCGCACCACTGTCATCCACACCCCCCTGTTCACTGAAAAGTATGAATAAAAGATGGAAATGAAAACGACCAAACTGGAACTCATATTAGGACAGGAGACTAACCTGAAACCCGGGCAAGAGTGGGATGACAATTACAACTCTGAAGCACTTTTTTTCTTTGTGTGCCCGCATTATTCGGTTATACAAGGATTCAAGCACACGGTTTTGTATAACTTCATCTTCTGACAGGCCCGATACGAAAAATTGATTCTGGAATTTATCAGTATAAGAAGTAAGATAAAATTATCTTTTTAAGTTCAGTTCTGACAAAAAAAATGACGACGGATGTAGGGACCAAAGTTTTCTAAAATACACAAGTTGAATACTCATAACATATACATATACTCGATCACGCAGGACAAAATAATAAACAAACTACAGCACAAAAGAAGAATTTTCCAACAAGAACCCAATTGCAGAAAAATCTGTAGCTTGATACGATTTAGTTTTCTCATTTGGAAGTGATAGTTTCAACTAAAGTTCTATTTTTCATAGTCATCAGTATCATAGTATGTTTCAATAATCAAATTGTAGCCCTCATGTTGAGCATAATTCTGAGGGGAAAATGAGACGAATGTGCCAGGTCAAATATAATTTACAAAAATTATCTCCATTTGTTAAAATAGGCATTGGTTCTAAAAGTAGGACCATGTGTTTTTGGTGATTTGGCAAAACTCCACCAAACCGGATCTGTCAACAATTATCAAGAAAGCTTCGAGGAATTGCACACCCAATCATCCAATTATTCATTAGTGGGTTGCATAGGAGTATTGTTGTAGAAGTTAAGGTCCACCACCCGCTTACTCTCTCCACTGCAATGAAATTGACAAGATTATATGAAACAAGCACCAACAGCCCGAAGGAGGACTGGCGTGCACCCCTGAGACGCGGGCACCCGGCAGTAGCTCACCCCATTTATTTATTTATTTGTTTTTGACATGAGACTATCATAACACTAAGGTAAAAAAACAGGAGTACAAATACATTGGGCATTCCCAAAAGGTCTACAAGGACAATGATTCCTTGAAACAGCAACTAACCACCTTCCATCTAACAAACACATAAACTCATAACCTTATAAAACGATAAACAAAAATCTGTATTTTCCGACACATATCATCAACTATTTGTTCTTCATTCTCAAAAAGCCAATGATTTATGGCGTGCCAAATATGAAAAATAACAGCTGTCATAGCCATGTAGCATCCTTTTCCAAGATGAAGTCCCTCGATAAATCCCTTTGAAAGCCTTTAGCAGAGCTTGATGAGAACCCATGAGTTTGTTCATTCCTAACCATTTATTAAATGACTAAGCAGAACAGAGTTGGAAGAGCGACGCTCAAAAGGGATCTGCTTTAATTGTGATGAAAAATATGTGTCAGGGCACCAATGCAAACAGTTATTTCTATTGGAGGGTTGGAGGAGCACACTCCTTACCTGGATTTGCAAACTGATCATGATTTTAACAATTTGGAAGTTTCTATCCATGCAATTCGGGCTCCCGAGGTGCAAAAACATTGCGAATTTTGGGACAGATTCTCGGCTTTTATTTGAAGGTACTCATTGATTTGGGAGCACACATTGTTTCATCACCACAATCGCGACCAACGGGCTATGAGTTCTAGCCGAGCATAGATCAACTTCAATGTTCAGGAGTGTGCCTAATACACATATTATTCTGGGAGGGGCTAAAATTCTCTGTTGATCTCTTCCTGATACCTTCAGATGAATTGGGGGTCATCTTTCAACTGGTTGTGCACACTTGAAACTATTAACTAAGATTTTACTAATATGGAGATGCATCTATGATATCTGGAAAATGTGATCAGCCTTAAGGGAGATGATCTGGGATCGAACGATGGCCTTCTGTATATACAATCTCGGAGTTGGTCGGAAGGAAGCAAACAGGCCTGCATGAGCTACTGGCCAAATTTGAGATGAATTTTTTGGAGCCTACAGGCCTCCCTCCACATCGGCACAGGATTTTATCGACACAAGGGACAGATCACGTTGTAGTTCGGCCATATTGCTACCCACATGGGTAGAAAGACGAGACTTAGAAACAGTGTGCCAACATGTTAAAAAAGAGGATCATCTGCCCAAACAACTCTCCCTTCTCTTCACTATTATTGTTAGTAAGAAAAACGGATAATTTCTATTTGTATGGACTATCGGGCATTGAATTCAATGACCATTAAGGATAAATTTTCAATTCCGGTGATTGACGAGTTGTTGGAGTAACTTAATGGGGCTCAATATTTGACCAATTTAAACTAGATACCACCAAGTTTTGATGGAGCCAGCTTGCATCCACATGGCAGCATTTAGAACCCATCACAAACACTTCGAGTTCTTGGTTATGCCCTTAGGGCTAACCAACACACTGTCTACCTTCCATTCCATTATGAACTCTATCTTTGCCGATATTTTGGTTTACAACAAATCATGGAAGGATAACATGGATCACCTGCATATGGTTTCTCCACTTTATAGAGAAAACCGTTTTTCCTAAAAAGATCCAAGTTTTTTCTTGGCACAGATGCATATCTTGGACATCGGGTAACACAATCAGAGGTTAAAGTGGACGACAAAAAGGTTGCAGCAATTTCTACATGTCCTACATCGACTTCTATACGTGCTTTGGGTTCCTAGGACTTGCGGGGTATTACCGCAAGTTTGTGAAGGACTACGAAACTATAGCCGCACCCATGACGCATCTCCTTGGTAAGAATTCATTTTTTGATCAGATGATGCTTCACAATAATTTGAAGCCTTGAAAAAGACAATGACATCCACCCCCGTGCAGGCCTTGCCTAATTTTGGGAGCCTTTTGTGGTGGGATGCGATGCCTTGGAAGTAGGATTATGTGTTGTCCTCCTTCAGAATGGTATACTTGATGCTGCAACACCATAAATTTCCAGCATATGAAACGGAGTTGATTGGCTTCGTTAAGGCCATCCGCCACTGGCAGACTTACTTCCGGCGTAATTCATTTCTGGTGCGCATGGATCATTACAGCCTAAAATTTTTGCTGGAGTAACGTATCACTTCCACTCTAAGATTGGATTAGCAAGCTGTTAGGGTTTGATTTCCGGTTCGAATACAGTCAGAAAATCAAATGTGGTCGTCGATGCTCTCTCTCAGCTTGATGAACCCGAAGTTGGCTCCCTCTATGCATTCTCAGTCCCACACCTGGAATAGTTAGCTGCAGTGAGGGCCGGACATCACCCCAAGCCGGAATTACAGTCCTTAATAGAGAAAGTAAAGAAGGGAGAAGCTCTTGATACTTGGGATTATTCAGACGATCTCCTATGGTACAAACAAAAGATTTTCTTACTATCGGATTCTGCGTTGGTTCACTCAGGATTTTTATTGGCCTTGAATGAGTGCCCAGGTGAAGACATTTGTTACAGCATGTGTTGTGCCAACGCAATTAAGACTGAAAATTTAAAGCCATCATGTGTGAATGGATATTTCTTTGGATTTCACTGAAGGACTTCCTCCGTGGCAAGGTAAAAATGTTCTCCAGGTCATAGTTGACAGATTTTCGAAATATCCGCACTTTGTCTCCCTTTCACACCCTTACACAGCGGAGCAAGTTGCTCGGATTTTTTTCGAGAATATTTTCAAGCTTCAGGAGCTTCTTAAGTCCATGATGCGACAGGGACATCACATTCACTGGCAGTATTTGAAAGGAGTTGTTTCGCCTCAGTGGCACTCAACATTGTTTTTACTTAGCTTATCATCCTTATTCAGATGGCTAGACAGAGGCAGTTAACCATATCGTGGATATGTATCTCCGATGTTTCTCGGGATATACCCTCAGAAGTGGACTCCTGGCTCGCTTGGAATTCTGTTACAGCACCAACTTAACTTCCTCCTTACCGACTTTCCAATTTGAAGTGGTTTATGGCCGCCCGCCTCCGCGTCTCTCATTATTCAGTCCCGACATGGCTAAAGTGGAAGTTGTTGACAAGGTATTGCAGTCATGGAATGAGTTCATGTCTCTTGCATGCCAGAATCTCATGAAGAGACAATTTGGTTCTTCTCATCGCGATCTTCAATTTTCTCTGGGATACAAGGTTTGTTTACGCTTGCAACCATATCGTTAGTCTATCACGGCCGCCCACGTGAATAAGAAGCTCTCCCCACTCTATCATGGTCTTTTTGAGGTACTCATGTTTATTGGCTAGGTAGCTTATAAGCTTAAACTCCCAGACACCACTTTGATCCACCCGGTCTTCTATATTTCATCCTTAAAAGCTGTTCGAGAGGTCTACTCCACACAGCTCAGACCTGACCATGTTCTCTCCTGACGACCCCCGCCACCACAACTGCTGGATATTTTGGATTCGCGTTCACCGAGGCTGACGAGAGCTTGTAATCAATTGGGTCGGCTTCTCGCCAGCGGAAGCTTCTTCTCTCGCCGAAGACGATATAAACGAAGATACATATGGGAAGTTTAAAGCTGCATATTCTTAGCTAGTCCTTTTGGTGATAGGATTTCAAGATTTTGTTTTTGCAACTCGTTTGTTTATCAAAATAGTGAGCCTCTACAATAACTACCAAAATAGTAAGACCTTGGAGGAAATCAAATTAACACTCTAACACTATTGGGAGTGAGGATTTACTTGTCAATCGTCCCAACTAGATCCTTCGCTCGTGGGCATGACAACATATTTCTACTTGATCATAACCTGTATACCGCTGTAAGAACAATTGAATTCCGCCTCCCTAATTGTTATTTTTTAATATATGTATAAGTAGGCTCTACCTAAGCCTCACCCCTTCTGAAGTTTTAATAACAAAATATTCTATGATTTTGTACGCTAAATATTCTCAACGATGTTTTTTATTCTTTGTGCCACCACGAAACTTTCCACCGTGATGGCACATTTAACACAAATTTATAGAGTAATTGAGATGATTGACAGACACGAGGTTTTCTTGAGTAGGAACGCAGCGACAATTAACAATTTGGATAGGTTCAAAAACAACAATTAACAGCTACAACATTTAGATGCTCATATCAAATTGTGATAGATATAGGGCTGACCACATCAACATATTAGGTACTTAATTACTTATCTCTTAATTAATATGGATTTTGTAGTCAGAAACAACCCTAGAAAAAATATGTCCAAAAATTCCTTATACATACATCAGTGCTGATGAAAAACGGTTTAATTTGATAAATGCAAACAAACTGAATCTTAGAAGGCGGCATATTTGGCATGAAGTAAAATATCTTTCACAACATGTGGACATACTTTGTTGATGAGACGATGAAGATATACTCAAGTTGTAATTGAAAGATAAATCAAGCATATGTGCAAATATAATAAACATAGAAGTCAAACACGTTCTGGAAAGGAGAACAATGGTGAAGAAAACATCAGATTGAGACATCCAAAAAAAAAGCAATAGGTCCTACCCACGTATATCCTTGAGATCTCATGTTTCTGAATAATTTAACATCAGATAGTTTATGTCTTTTGCTTAAGAATGAATATGAAAGAATGGCATCATAGGTCAACTTATTATATGTACATAAATGTCACCTCGATGTAAATGAAGCATTCTGCTTCCTCAATGAGAACACAATAAGCTCTATGAATGCTGTCTTCAGTTTTGCTTGTTCCAGCAGACCACTGGCTGACACTTCTGACGACCTATTCAATTATATGTCACGAAAATGAACTCAATAAAAATAAAATTTTGCAGCTAAATATTCGAAAATTATAATTATCTCATTATTCTATATTTTTGCATGAAAAATCTGATATCATGTTATTACTTTCGTTTTTATGCTTTATGCATGGAAAAACTTGGAATTTGTGACATGAAATTCATGATCTTGATGTTGCTTAAGGGGCTGCCAGGTCAGGGATGGTATGAGCATGATTTAGGGGCTGTCTAGGAGTCCTAGATGGGGCTGTACAGGGCTGGAAAGGAAGGGTAAGGGAGCTGAACGAATTTGGGTTTCAAGGGAGCTAGGGTTTTGGCTTTTGGTTCATGGAGGCTGCAGGCGGCGTGCGTCAGTTGGGCTGCATCCAGATGACCTAGGAGGGTTGTGGCGTGGTCCTAGATGGGTTGAGTGGTGGCTGGTGCAACGGCAAAGGCTCCTAGGGTGGTTGGTTAGGGTCTCGTCTCGTTGGTTTGGGGCTAGGGTTTGGCCGTAATAGGGCAGGAAATTCAGTAGGGTTCCAGGCGTTGTTAAGGGTTCTAAATGGGTTGAATTGGGTTGTATAGGGTCTGGTTAGGAGTTATTAAGCTGTGGTTAAAGTTTGGGAAAGTGTGTTTAATTTCGGAATGATTCGGTTTAAAATCAGGACTCCGGTTTAAGTTTTAAAACGAGTTACGAAATTTAGTCAAGGGGCTTAAGTTTACGTTTAAAAAATGCTCATGGGCGTGTTTTAAGCCGTCATGGTAAGTTTGGTGGTTGAATTTTTAAGGTCCAGGGATAAAATGGAAAAATTAGGGTTTCAGGGGCAAAACAATCATTTTACCCCTGAAAAAGTTAGGGGTCCTAGCAGTGTCCTGATAACTTTAATGAATATTAAAAATGTTTATTTTGAAAGATTATGGAATTTTTATGATGAAAAATGATAAATGCTAAAAGACGTGTTGCATACTTGGTTTAGAAGAAAATGATATTTATGCATATATTTTTATAAAGTGATGGAAATGATGAAAATGTTTTGAATGAGGTGATTTGATTTTTATGGTAAAGAAATAGAAATTCGTGAGAGACAAAGCCCCAGTGAAACCCGTTTACGGGACAAAGCCTAGAGGGAACCCAATACCGGATTTCCATAGGCCACAACCCAGTGACTTTAAAGTGGTTGATGGTGCCCCCGTCAACTATAGGCTAGGGCACAGAATGGAAAAGTGGCTACTGTTGCCCCGTCGCCTGGTACCATGGTTACAGCTAAAATTGATCAATCGACCGAAAGATGAAAGGATAGTCACAATTAATGAACTGATTCCGTCTAAAAGGAAATGTATATGTATAAAGATGATAGGAAATGTTTAAGGTTATGCAAATGTTCATGTTAAAGTTATTCTATTAAGGTAATTTTTACTGTTGCATGTGGATGTATACGTATTACTATTTATTATAGTTAAGGCTTCCTGAGTCATTAGACTCACTATGTGTGAATGATACAGGTGAGGATACTTTTGTTGAGACGGGAGAAATTGATGATTAAACTGGCTGAACTGATGATGCACAGAAACCCGAGGACCTTGCTAGTTTGCCGCACAGTTGACAATTTAACGGTACTTTAAATAATTTTATGACTTTTATGCGAAAGAGTGGTTTTGAGAGGATTTAGGCCATCTCCAATCCACTGCACAACATTCTGCACTACATTGGTGTTACACTAAAATCATCTCCAACCACGTTGCACTACATTTTACACTACAATATAATATTTCAAGAATATTCTTTTTTTTCAATATTAATATTTCTGGTTTAATATTCTTTATGGTTTGTTAGTTGTCGTAGTTTGTTTATTGTTTCGTAATTTTTGTTGTTTTTTGTTCGTAATTTGTACCATTTTAACGCATTATTAATTTAATCTGTTTTTTTTTATTTTTTATTTTTACACTTAATTAATTTCTACTCACAATATTAAAAATGTTTTAATTAAAATTTCAAAAAAATATTAATCAGTTAAATATTAAACACTTAAATTAAATTATTCAAATTAAAAACAAAAAAAAAAATAAGTGGTTATACATATATATTTGGGAAAAAAATTATTTGAAATAGCACTAGATATTTATCATGATGATGATA
Source organism: Primulina eburnea (assembly GCF_022965805.1). Taxonomy (NCBI): domain Eukaryota; kingdom Viridiplantae; phylum Streptophyta; class Magnoliopsida; order Lamiales; family Gesneriaceae; genus Primulina; species Primulina eburnea. The sequence goes on along the minus strand of NC_133101.1, from coordinate 49,062,829 downwards.
ATATCAATTCCAATTCAGACATATCATATCTTTTTCCCAACACGCACCTTAAAGTTGAACACTAACATTAACTCAAGTGTTCAACTCGGAGAAAATAGATCTCGAGGAAAACTTTCTACATTGGTGTATCTGAGAACCAATTTGCTATCATGATATGGTACATGATTTCTAGACGAATTAACTTTGACTATTTGCATAATACATACATACCGTGAGTGGTAGAAGATTTAGTTTTAGTGATATTTTGAAGCATATTCATCTCCAAGGGATTCTATATGGAATATAACTGGGTGATTATTGCGTTTAAACTAGGAAACGATAAGATAAGGTGTGGGCTAACATCTTAATAGCCGGACGACATTAACCATGTATATTGTTTGCTTATCTCTTCACTGTATCTTACTACTTTATATGCATTTTATTTTTTTATATAAAGAGATGATATTGTATCCAAATTAAGAGAATACAATAAGAATTTTAACACTTACATATTTATTTGTGAATGTATGGTTATTATCAGATCACTTAATTTCTGTATGGTGATTTTTTCTCTCTTCAGTCTCCTTATCAAAATATAACCACCTTAAAATTTTATTATAGAAACAATATTAGACCTAGACTGGAAAGTTAGTATATATTATACTTTATATAAAATATTGCGAACAAAAGAAAAGATGAACACATGCGAAAAACGATAACAAATGTGAGTCTACATAGAGATCATAAAAGCATCTTTCCACATTAGTTCAAGAGAAGGAGAACTCAAAACGCTCTTAAAAGACTTCTACTATCTTTAGCTAACCTGGCAGCGGCATGAACTACGAGGGCCAACTTGTGCTACTTCATTGGCCGATATAACCTGAAATGTTTTCTCTTTTGGCTCTGACCAATCATCTTTAACTTGCAAAGAAGATTCTAAGGCTGTCTCTGTTAACTTTCCACTATCAAAATTTGAATTACCATAAATATCAAAGAAATTATTTCTCATGTCTTAGAAAGAAGTTGGACATTTGGATTCTCTTTAAAAAATGAACTACCTTTGAAAGGAATATTTGGCTCAGTTTGATAACATCCATTTAAACTGAAGCCATTTTCTATAATTGAAGCATCTGGCACACTTGCTACATGAGGTAACAGAAGTGGGATATTTTCTGGTGGTGATTTTGGTGAAAAAGAACACTTCTCACTGAGTTTCTCAAAATTCACTTCAGAGGTCCTCCTTTTAATGTCTACCTTGCTGGTTCTTCCCATGTAATGTGGTAAAACCATGTGATGCTGAGGCATAAGCAGTGGTATTTTATGTTCATTCGGTGCTTTGCTTCTCTGGATCGAAGGTAGAAATATGTTTGGACACTGAGTTTTTTTGAAAAAAAAAATCTATAAAGAAAAACCAAACACATACCTTTGCATGGTTCCAACGCTCAACAAAGTGTCTAGCAATATCCCTGCAAGGGGGTCCCCATAGAGCACAATGAACATCATGCCATGGCATACGAGGATATTTTTGTCTATCCATTTCATCTTTCATGGCATCCTCCCAAGAATTTGGTTCTGATTCTCTGTACATTCCATGAATGAAAGATATATATCAAATCGGCAAAACCTATGGTACCTGTTCGGGATTTAATCAAGGTGCTATCTGATGATACACATTATCAGCATAATTTTCAGTCATTTACAGTTTTTCCCAGTGCTTGTAGGAGATGCTGCCATGATAATCAATCAATGATGTGTCTCTACAAATTTACTATTGTAGACAGTAAAGTTTTCAAAGCAAAAACTTACATATGGTTGTAATTTGTAATAAAATTATTTTTTATGCATAAAAGTTCAAATGCAATTGTTCACAAAGAATATTTTGGCATCAATCAAGAGAATTTTGTTCTACCTTGGATTGTAGTAGTCCTTTCCTGGCCATAATGAGGGAGGGCAATCACCTACTTTATGTTCACTTGTGTCATAACGGCCAAAGCATAAATCTAACCCTCCAATGAAGCTTATCTTTTGGTCAATGATTACAAGTTTTTCGTGATGAGACCTGCATTTTCCCATAAAATAATTAATTGTATAAAATAATGGAACAAGGAAAATTCTTTTATTGATATCCACTATTAGATTTCTGAAGCAACAACTTACCATAAGTAGATGCCAGTTGACAGATGGTCAGGATACCGCAGAACTTTAACATTTTCGTGAATATTTATAAGCTTTTTCTTGCTGTATAGGCTGTTGATTTTTAAAGCAAGAGAAACTTCCTTGTAAAGAAGAATATGTATCTGCACAATATTGCTAATAGATATGAGCAAGAATAAGAAAAAGAATCCATTTAGTACATAACTTTGGCTGGAATATTAAAAACATGAAAACAAACCAATAAAATTATCTGAACATTCACAATGATGAATGTAAATAATTGAGAATAAAATTCAATTATTCTCCTGAAAACGAGGAGCTAAATGAGAAAAATACTAAACAAGGAACCAATAACATAATAATATCCATATCCTTTATCATATGAAACAAATCAAACTAAATCAATCAGCCCCAAAAATCAGGTCACAGATTTCAATGCTCCACCTCAAACCAGATAGTAGATGTTAAGAAAACCATGACTTACACTATTATATCAAAAGGAGAGTAAAAATAATAGATAATTTCTACAAGTTGTTGAGACAGACAACTGATAAGGTGAGTCACAATCCACAAACATACCAAAGAACACCTTAATATGGATATGATTAAAAATGCACCTGAACCCCTTGCTTAGCTTTAGCCTCTAGTAAAACATCAAGGCGAAAGGAGCTGTTGTTGTGAAATGGACGTCTTAAATACAATTCGGGGCAAAGCCACCACCCAGTTATGTATATCTGCATGTAGTTTGAGCAATTTTACTGTTTCAGACTCTACATTGGGCGATTTAAGTGGCAAATTCAGCAACTAAATGTCACTGTATGTATGTTGGAAAACTTAACCTCTGAACTTGCATTCTCTATTGAGGATGCAATTGCTTCAAATGCTGCTTTGCCATCTATAAACCATTGAGCTTGGCTTCCATCCTCAACCAATCCTCTAGTTGGGGCAAATGAATTGAAACGATGAAGAGAACGCCAACTTTCAGAACACTTTGAACCAACCTCATTGATGGCAGATACCCAGTCTCGCACTTTAGCATGACTTGTGGTCCTCAACTTTATGTTCCTATTCCCACCAGAAACCTTTTCACCATTGAAGTTGGATTGCAGCTTAGTGATTGGAGGTAAAATTATTCGCTCTAATTTTAAGATATATTTTTATTTATCGAGGCAAACTAGGATAAGAGATTAGATATTTTCAGTTTCAAAGTCAAAATACATCGAGAGAATAATGAACCCCCGCATATTGTGAGGATTATATTTATTATTTCATTTACTCAAATCCTAAAACAGTTTTCAACTTTTCAATAGTAAAAGTTCTGCCTATATTTTAATTTTCTCTATAATTATATAACATTCCATGACAAATAATATTCCAGCAGAATATATTTAACCAAATGCTTCCACTTTCCTTTTGGCTACACATTCTATTGAACCTAAAAGTGACTGTGTAATTAACTTATATAAATTAAAATGCCAAAGTCAAAACTATTTTAGACATTAGGAAGCTAATGATAGGATTAAAAAAAGCATGGTACAGCAGTAAACTCAAAATTTCTAATGAAGTTTTGAAACAGATTGCTTTATATCTTTCACATGCTATTATATCCATGAGGAACTTGGAATGTGAGAGAAAATGCAAACCTGAAATGCATGACGCAAAGGGTTTCGTTGTTTTAACACTCTAGCCAAGTACACTTCATCATGGCCTTTGGCATTTGAAGCTGGTGGGGTATCAAAGATAATTATGTCTAGGAGTTTAGCTTCAAAATGATTTTCAAGGAAAGCCAAGAATCCCTGCTTAAGAACAAGCCAAACCTGGAAGCAAGTCAAAGATCATCGCTTATCTTCAAATTGAGTCATGCTACCAAGATGATGAGACAACTATGAATAGATGTCCAAAGTCTTGTTTGAAACATTACTTAGGCTATTTATCAGTAAGAAATGTTAAATATGTAACCGAAGGATCAAACAAATCTTTTGAACATATAGTCAGACCTAATCAAGGTATCTAGTTTCAACTCAAAAAAGATAGTCGAGTTACGAAAGTATAGATTTTCAACCAATTAATAATGAACTAAATTGAGTTTTTTTGAGCTACTTTTTCAAGTGCAGCCCAATATCTTACATTCTCCTACAATGGAGATATAGCTTCATGGGTTTTCTTTTCCTTTGTTCTTTCCACATATTGCTCATATCACTAACTTCGGTCATTTTTTGGATTTTTGTCACAAGCACGTGATACGGATCTGGTTACGGCCGAGTTATGGGGTAAACTGCTAGTGTAGGGTGTTTGTGTTTGTGGGATTTTCTATGTGTCGAGCTAGGATTTTTGTTTATTGCTTTTGCTAGTTTGCAATGTAACGCAGAGTAGAGGCTCTTTAGAGAGAAGCTCTCGATCTCCACAAGTACGTGATATTTTTTGGAATGAATCTTAATTCCTTTATTCAATCTGATCATGCCAATTAAATACAGCCAAACCAAGATAACCATAATTCAAACAATTGAAAGATAAACCAAAAAATCTAAATCCTAAACTGCTGAACCGAGGATCAGATTTTCCTCTTATTCAAAAATAACAACCTTGAGATAAGGAAAAGCTTTTGTTCACAAATGAGAGAACTTTTTGCTAAGGTTTTGTGTACGCGGCTTGGGCTTGCATGTGTTGGGTCATGGTAAGAGACGAAGCCAATGGGGGGCCGGTGGGCTCGACCGCCCCCTCAATTTTTTAAATTTTATTGACTAGGTACCTAAAAGTAATTATATTTTTTTCACTTTCCTCCTTAATATTTGTTTTTCCCCCCTAAAATTTTTAAAAAAATATTTTCCCCACCAACTTCTATTTTCCGGTTCCGTCCTTGGTCATGGTTCGAAGTGTCCATGACAGAGCTCCCCCCGGGAGAACCATGATCTTCCTCGAGCAAGAATGAAGGCATTGAGTCAGTTGTTGATAAATCGGGAAGTTCTGTCTCATAAGTTACACTGCTCTTGAAGGGCTTCAAGCATTAAACGTGGAACACCAGTTGTATCTTGATGGGAACAGGTAGGTCTATCTTGTAGGCTACCTGGCCAATGCATTCCACAAAGCCAGAAGGGCCATAATAGCGAGGCGAAAGGTTCTTGTTGTTGCGGCTATGCACATTGACTTCATCCTGTTAGGATCAATCTAAACCAGCCCATTATTGGGCTATCTTTCAAGTGTGAAAATGTGTGGACGAATGCGCACAAAGACCTGTTTGCCCACTTGCAACTGGACGTCGCGATGGGTTGATTGGGAGGACAACAAGCATTTACGCAGCTCAAGTAAGAACTGATCTCGGGATATTAGTGTATAGTCGATTTTATCAAGCTTGGAAGTCCCTGCACAGTAAGATAGAAGGCGAGGTGGAGGGCGACCATAAGCCACTTTAAAAGGTGTTGCCCGTAGTGAAAATTGAAAGCCCGTGTTGTCACAAAACTCTACAAAAGAGAGCCATTGTAGCCATTTGCTCAAGAAGTAGCCCGAAAAACAACTTAGATACATCTCTATAATGCAGTTCACTGCTACGGATTGGTTATCCGATTGTGGATGGTAAGCGGACGTGAAACAGAGACGAGTACCACTTAGCCTCAAGATTTCTGTCCAAAAAGGACTAGTGAACGTAACATCCCGATCACTCACAATGGACTCTGGAAGGCCATGCAACTTAAAAGTATTGTAAAAAAGATACGAGCAACCTGAACAGCCGTGTATGGGTGCAGGGCGATGACGTGGGAGTATTTAGAGAAGCGATCGACGACGATGAGGATAACATTTTTTCCTTGTGAAGACGGAAGGCCCTCAATAAAGTCCATGGATATGTCGGCCAAACGTGATGAGGTACGGGTAAAAGCTGCAATAAACCAGCAGGTTTCAAATGGTCAATCTTGTAGCATTGACAGACAAGGCAGGCAGTCACATAAAGACGAATTTGGCCTCAAATACCAGGCCAATAAATATTACGATTAATACAATGGAGGGTTGATAGCCCTCATGGCACGAGTCATGGAAGAAGGCAATTATAGTGGAAGCGAGGCTGGAATTTGAAGGGATAAATAGCTTTTTTTAATACCACATGAGATCTTCCCCATAGTCCCATGGGTCAAGGATTTCGCCTGCTTGGATCTTTTGAATAGTGGTTTGCAGTGTCGTGTCCTTGATAATGGCAGCCTTAATTTTGGATTCCCATGTAAGCCATGGGATAGATATGGCATATACCAAAAGCGATCTGTCTTCATCACGACGAGAAAGGGCATCGACATCTATGTTGGATATACCCGCCTTGTATTCCATCGTTAAGCCATAACCCAAGAATTTACTTATCCATTGTTGTTGCGGAGACTTAGTGATACGTTGTTCCAGTAAAAATTTGAGGTTATAATGGTCTGTGCGAATCACGAATGAGTTGCCCCAGAAGTAAACGTATCAGTGCCTTACTCCCTTCACCGATTAGTTCCTACTCATAAGCAGATACGTTTCCATAACGAATTGGTAGGGACTAACTAAAGAATGCTATCGGGTGAGAGCTCGAATCTCATATGGCATTGATCTTTAAATTCTTCCCAAATCAAGTCCGGTTTATCCCGTTCCAGCTGCAAGAACCACAGTTGGCCTTCACCCTCAAGATGGAAGGAGGCCAACCCTAGCTTTTCGCTCTCGAGCGTGTGCTGATGGCGAAAAAAGTGTTCGCATCGATTGAGCCATCCCAGCGGATAATATTTCCCATCAAATACTGGAAAATGTAGCTTAGAAAATTTGGGCACAAAGCCTTTTCCCTCATCCCCCTTGCATCAGTTGTCCTTGACCTTGTGATGTGATTCAAATGATTCTTCCCGGTTGTTCTCCCCTTCCTAGTCACCTATCGACTCATGCCTTGTGTTGGTTACCTGTTGCGAAAGCTCCTAAATTTTGCAGCCAAGGTGTTGTGTCATTGTTCCGCTGCCATCTTGTCCACCTTGATTTTTGTGAGATTTGCGAGATTTTCTACCGGGTCGAGCTATTATTTTTGTTTGTTTTTTTTTACTTGTTTGTGATGTAACATGGGGTAGAGGCTCGTCAGAGAGAACCTCTCGATCTCCACGAATACGTGATATTTTTGGAAAGAATCTTAATTGTTGTATTCAATCTGATCGTACCAATTATATACAACCAAACCTAGATACCATAATTTAAACAATTGAAAGATAAACCAAAAAGTGTAAATCCTAAAATGCTAAACCGAGGATCGGATTTTCCTCTTATTCAAAAATAACAACCCTAAGATAAGGATAAGCTTCAGTTCAGTGATGAGAGAACTTTATGGTAAGGTGTTGTGCGATGCTTCCCGTGTGTGCCATGCTTGTATACATGTCCTTTGGGCCTGGGCTTGCATGTGTTGGGTCATGGTTCGAAGTGTCCATGACAATTTTTCTCGCTCCTAAACATTTTATTGGTTTCTCAAAACATTTGTTGCCACACCCAATGGAAACCAGATTCTTTAAGTGTGTACACCATATAAATGCATGAAACATGCAAAGGAGAAAGATGATTAACTGGATTTGTTGCTATCTTTGCATAACAAACTCGAACTCAAACTCTTGAAAACCATCAAGTAAGGTTTTTTCCTTGGACTATATCATGAGTATGTAACTTATTAAAATATAAGATCCAGATGAAAACTTACAGCCAGTAGAGAGCAAAAGCCTACCAAAACCAAACCACAAAACCAAATCAAACCACTGGTTTGGATTGTTTTTAGTTAGTGATGGTTTGGATCGGTTTTAAAATCAATCAAACCAAAAAAATTGGTTTGGCTAAGAACTTGGATGAAAATTATTAAAATTGTATAATACATTTTGTTAAAAACTTAATTTACTATAATATTTTCAACTTCAGAAAATTAATTTGTTGTAATTGATTTAATTTCTTTTCTTAAATCTATTTATTTCTTTAATTAATTTTTAGGATATATTTTTTATAAAAATGATATCAGAGGATTATGAAGTTTTTTTTTGAGTTAAAGTAATTTATTCTGAGGTTTTTTATTTTTTATGCTAACTTTGTTATGTTAGTATCATAGATTACAGCGTTAAATGCTTTAATGTTTGTGTATATATTGATATTACTTTATTTATAATAAGTAATTTAGAAATTTAAATTATATTTAAAAATAATCACAAAATTCCACTTGAAAAGAAAATTCAAAATTTAAAATCAATCATATGAACTAAACCCCATTTAACCAAAACCAAAAATCTAGGTTTTGTTTGGTTTGGTTTTTATTTATTAATAGTTTGCTTTGGTTTGTAATCTTCGTCTGGTTCGAGTTTCTGTCACAACCTGAAACAAACCAAACTTCCTAGGTTCTGTACTTTCAAAAAGAATGGAGGTTTTCAAGATGAGGGAAACATTTATGAGATGATAACTTTAGATTATCTATTAGATACAGAAAAGATTTGCCTAGAAGGGTGTTTCGCCTTTCTAAGAACCGACCATCCAATCATTCAACTTCGTACGTACCTGAACCTACTCAAAGCAATACAATAAAGACTATACTTCTCTTCCCTTATGGTAACATGTTAACCTAAATACACTGGGCTTTAATAGTTTAGAGGTATTGTAATGGCCTTAATTGAATTGGGCCTTATGTGATTTGGAGAGGGGGAAACATGAAAGTAACGTTAGATTTTTTAAAAGGGATTAATTCATGTTTTACAGTTTATTGAGTTTACTAGCTTGAGCTAGGGTATCTTGTCAAGGATTTAATCCTTTGGCTGAGTGTTTCACTCAGATTAGTGTAATACTTTTTGTTTTGAATCAACTGAAAATTTAGTTCGTAACATAATCCCCCATTGTAAATGAATATTTCATGGCATTAGTATTCTGAAACAAGTCATCTCCCATGCATACAATTCTTGAAGGATCGCTAACATTTTGATAGTAAGGTTACAGTTAATGTCCATCAGAAAGCAACTTACACAGTGGATTCTTGTTTCTGGTAATTAATGGAAACCTCAGCAGAAGTTCATCAAACAGCATCTTGAAAAATTAATGTTTCTGAATTTCACATTGAAAAGTTAATAAAAAAGTAACTTACAGAGAGTATAATGGCTTAGTTTTTGATAACTTAATTGTCTTGATAACTGAAATCATAGAGCTCGAATGTGTGGTAATGTATTATTCCAAAATTTGGTATATGCTAAGATATCTGTGCATAAGAATGGATTAGAACCATTCTGTAATTTTCTCGCCTATATCATATAATGGAACACCTAAAAAGCATTGGCAGTGGAAAGTACAAGCTGTGAAGCTTAGTCTGAGAAGTTCAATTATTTCCAGTCAAACATGCATTGGCATGATTTAACCCTTACAATGTATCTGCAACTCTGCCACAAATCTGATCTGACTTGCTTAAAAATATGAGCCGGCAAAAGATATTGTGATGGAACTGTAGGTTTTCTTTAACAAAAAGAAAATAAACTTTAACATTTTGTTTCTAGTCATAGAAAACATTAAAATTTGAGACATGAAATCTACCAAATGTGCTGTTAATGACAGTACAGATCAGTGATATGCCACTTATTAGGAGAACATGGAAAACATTTCCAGTAGGGAACACTTACTTTTCTCCAATTGTTGTCACAACAACCCGAGCAATGACACAGACAACATATTGAACATGCCACATCCTCTGAAGGGATTGTCAAATGATTTACCATCACATAACCTTCTTTAAGTTTTGGGCCGTATTCTTGTAAAAATGATAACCTAGATACCTCCAAGAACTTGCATACCTGGAATAACGGAACAAAAGATCTTTAGTTCTTAAGGTTTGGATATGCTACATATGGTAAATATGAAACGTGAAAATGGGGTTATATAGATCAATAGTACAAGAACGAAGGTGATCTACAAACAGCTATGGGCACATGTTGACCGATTGAAACCACATGTAAGTAAAAAATTATGGAATAGAAAGAAATGCAATTGTAGGGCATTGATATGATTCAGCTTATTTTATGAACAGCCATGGGCACATGTTAACAACATCATGACATCATACTCTTTAGATTGATATGATTCAGCTTATTTTACTAAAAATATTTATTTATGTTCTGCAAAAACTCTTAGATAACGGTCAGAATTCATGAAAAACACTAAAATTCAATTCTAACAGTGTTTATTATCAATTAAGGATAAATAATATAGAAGTAAATGTAGACTTTGTTGTTCTATAAAATGTTTGTCGATATCCTTACCATAAAAAAAAAAAAGAAAAACCATCAAAAACAAAGAAAAAATTTATCTACATTTAATGCTAATTATTGAAGTCAGGACAATAATCAGCCAAACCACTGTTACGCACGAAAGAATTAAAGACGTCAAGCACAGATATTTCACTATGAATTATTAAAGTATGAAGAACATTTTAAACATGACAAACCAAAATTTTTCTTGTTTTCATGCAAATAGAAAATTTGAACAAGTTAATTTGACGGAAAAGACGTCATAAATCCGGCATAATAGCATGCTCAGCCACCATCCAAATGGAACATTTTGCAAAACTGTTAGAGAGAGAGAGTGTGTGTGGGTGGGTGATGAAGAAACAGGAGACCCTCCCTCAGAGGATATGAAATAGTTGAGATATGAAATAGATGAGGGCATAATCATTGAATTGGCAAGAATTAATCATTCATGGAAATCATATCTGGAAAGATGAGCCTAACTACAGCAACAATATCAATTTGTTTAAATCATTGCTAACTATAAAGTTTTGGCACAACTTGATGGCTAGCTGCTAATCAGACTACTGAAATATGTTGTGCACTATTTAAAATCATACAGTAAAGCAAGTGACTGAACATATCAACGATGTAATGATTAAATTCCTGGAATTTAAATAATATAAAATTACTATTCAGTGTAAATGTGAGTATGCAGTTGAGCACCTCTGGTGAGTTAATAATATCCAAGTTTCCCAGAAAATGATTCAGATAACCTTGCATAGCATTTTTTGCTTTATCTGATATAGTCTGCTGCCTGCCTATTGTTGGACGAATAATGGACAAAGCAGCACTTGAGGGAACATATCTGAAAAAGTAAATGTTATGTAAGAACCTATAATTGGATAATCTCTCCTTGGAAAAAAAAAAGTGTAATGTATTCTCATCACCTGATTTTAACACTATCTTCACTGGATATTGGCAGTGCTCCATCATCTGGCTCATCCTCATCATCCACAACGGTTGCATGATCACCTAATCCTACGTTATGAAGCCATTCCCTAACCTGTCACGAAAAGACAAAGATCATCTGCAAAACATAAGAAAATAAACCATGAATACATTGTCAAGGACCAAGTGTACAAAACTAAATATGCACTTTGACACATAATAAAAAACAGAAATATAAAAGGTAGGAATTTTCGGCAATAAAAAACATAAGCGCAGATAAGAAAAAGAACCTGCTCTTGCTTCTCATGAAATTCTTCAATTATTGCACGTTTCTTCAATGCCAGGTGCAAATAAATAACTTGGGAAGCCTTCTTCAATAAATACCACTTGAACTGTGAAAATAAAGCTCAAATTACACATTAAGAATAAAATCTGGTGCCTCATGAAAAGCATTCTTGTGCTCTCCAGATCCGAAGATGTGAATAGAAATCTAAAACAGATGGGACAATTACTGGTGAATAGAAACAAATATAAAAAAAATGAAATGAGAAACACTTCTAAAGGATTAGCAACCCGATTATAATTGAACTTCACTTAATCAATATATTAGAAAACAGAATTCAAAGATGCGGAAGCTTTTATTCTCATGAACAAAAAACCCAATTCTACAGTAGTCCATGTGTGACGTATTTATAGACATGTGTATTGACTAAAACTAGACACATAATCATTTTTATTTCTATGCACATTCTCAATACTCCCCCTCAAGATGGAACGTGTATATTATGTACACCCATCTTGGACAAAAGGCTGTGAAAACGAGACGGCAGCAATAGTTTTGTGAAAAGATCGGCTAACTGTAATTGCAAGGTGACATGCATGAGTTTAACCAATCCGGCTTGAACATTTTCTCGCACAATATGACAATCAATGTCAATATGTTTAGTACGCTCATGGAAGACCGGGTTGGAGGCGATAGGCACGGCTGCTTGACTGTCGTAAAACAACACTGCTTGTCCATCACACACTGACGAACAACACCAAGATCTTTGATCAAAGACATGATCCATAGTATCTCACACGTTGATGAAGCCATGGAACGATATTCCGCTTCTGCAGATGACTTAGACACGGTCTGTTGCTTCTTAGACCGCCATGAAATCAAAGACTCGCCGAGAAAAACACAGAAACCAGTGACTGACCGTCGTGTGTCCGAGCATGTTGCCCAATCCGCATCAGAGAAGAACGTCAGATTAAGATCAGAACCTGATTTGTACAGCAGCCCTTGTCCAACTCTCCCTTTGATGTATTTAAGTACATTCATTGCAGCTTCTAGATGGGGAACTCGTGGTTTGGAAACATATTGACTCAGCTTGTGCACGGCATAAGCTAAGTCTGGCCGAGTAATTATGAGGTATAGAATTCTTCCAATTAATCGTCTATACAAAGCTGGATCAGAGATCAACTCCCCTTCGTCTTGAGACAGTTTTTTATTAACATCCATAGGTGTGGACCAAGGTTTACACCCAAGAAGTCCAAAATCTGTAAGTAATTTGAGCGCATAATGCCTTTGACAAATGGATATCCCTTGCTTTGATCTTGCAATCTCTATTCCCAAGAAATACTTTAGGGAGCCTAGATCTTTTAGCTGAAACTTATTGTCCAAAAACACCTTCAAATCTGAGGCTTCTTGCTCACAGTTGGTGGCTATTACTATATCATCAACATAGACCAATAATGCCACAAAAGCGCCTGCTCGAGTTCTGGTGAAGAGAGAGTGATCAGCTGGTGATTGTGTGAAACCAATGCTTAGCAAGGTAGAAGAGAAATTTTCAAACCATTGTCGTGAAGCTTTCTTAAGTCCATAAAGTCTTGGAGAGTGACATGAGAGGGCAGTACTCTGTCAAAAAAAAAATCAGGAGGAGGGAGGGCTTTAAAGTCCTTGAAAGGAAAGACATCTTCATGGAAGATGACATCTCGCGAAATGTATGTTTCATTCGTGTCAAGATCTAAAAGCTTATATCCCTTATACCCCGGTGGATAACCTAAAAAAATGGACTTGATAGCACGAGGAGAGAACTTATGACGAGAAAATAGGAGTGTGGAGCTATAGCACAAACATCCAAAAACTTTTAAATGAGCATACGAAGGATACTTACAATACAACAGCTCAAATGGTGTTTTATGTGAAAGAATTGAAGATGGTGTGTGATTAATGACATAAACAGCAGTAAGAATGCAATCACTCCACTAACCTAGTGGCACATTTGATTGGAACAACAGAGCACGAGCAACATTCAATATGTGTTGGTGTTTTCTTTCAACAACGGAATTTTGTTGGGGGCGTTCGACACAAGAATGATAGTGTACAATGCCCTTTGCCTTAAAAAACTCAGCAAAGTTAAGCTCGGGTGCATTATTACTTCGAACAGCTTTAATGCGAGCATTAAACTGGATGAAAATCAGCTCGCAAAAGGATGGAAAATTATTGAACACATCAGATTTGTTCCTTAACAAATACACCCAAGTGAATCGCGTATGATCATCGACAATGGTCAAAAAATATTTGTATCCTTCGACTGATATTGAAGCAAAAGGACCCCATATATCAATATGCACTAGATCAAAAGAATGTTCACTCAATACATTGTTCGAAACAAAAGGTAAACGCCTTTGCTTCGAAAAGTGACAAACAGGACGATGTGACAAATCTTTACGTGTTGTGCTAAATTTCAACTCATTGTTTACAACAGAAATTCTATCAAAATGGGGACGTCCCAATCGAAAATGCCACAGATTAGTATTAATGGAGGACACTAAGTATCAAAAACGTAGAGGTTGCCAACTCGTCTACCCATCCCAATCGTCTTCGTGTGATGAATATCCTGAATATCACAAGTATCATTCAGGAAAGACACTAAGCACGGAATTTGATTCGTGAGTGTGGGGACCCAAATCTAATTCATTTTCTTAATCCTTATTAAGATCCAATGTAATAATTAAGTAATGTGGGACATAAATTTTTTTTATAAATTACACGAGTGCGCAACAAATGAAATAAATCTTATTTCATTTACAAGATCAATATCCAGATCTAATGTACAAGTCTTGTACAAAAGTGATTCATAATAAACTACTGTTTATTCACTATATGTCAGGTGATGAAACAGATCTACTTCTAAGTCCGGATCTCCACGCTAATCTTGAATCTCTCATCCTCTTTTAGAACATGATCCTGTCCCACCTGTTGTCATGCACACATACATACACAACAACAGCCGTATAACTCCGGTGAGAAATACATCCCAGTATGAACAACGTATACATGCAATTATATAAACAAATATAAAGCATGAAACACATATCAATAGAATTGTATCAAAATCTGAAAACATGAAATGATATAACACTGTAAATCAACTCGTGACTCGTCATCTCAGACTCGACTCATCTCTAATCTAGGGATCCCGGTTCCTAGACATTGACATATATATCGAATCTCAGCGATAGGAGTCGATCTACTCCTAAACAACATCGATATAATTCAATCATCCAGTGTCTTGGCATATCCGCCACAGACATGGCATATCCGCCAATGACTAGGCATCTCCGCCCATGACTCAATACACGCTTTGCTATAAATCAATAGACTAAGCATATCAATCTCATTTAATTGCAAACATCAATGTAATAAAGTAAAGTATGTGGTTTTTGGGAAACTCAAGTCCAATCTGACTCAAGACGATCTCCCGGTTAACATTGATTTATACTTTTCTTTCTGTCCATCTGACGAAGTCGAAGTCTCGAATTCGAAGCCTGTCAATACTCAATCTGGCAATGACAATATCGAGGAGTATAATAACAATACACCGCTCAAATCAATACTGGATATAATCAGAACTAAATCAAATTTTGTTTCAGCGGCATAACTGCACAATCTCAATATACCCAACAATACAAATATCAACCAATATCAATCTCAACTCATAATCAATAACAATACAAATCTGATATCAAATCTCAATCAAATCCATTCGGAAAATCATAACAATTTCATATGGTATCCGTTCTTCAATCAGGTTCAAATTATACGATGTTTACTATGTCAAAACACCATATATGAATCATATCCGATTCTGACAATATCATAATTTCAAATCATAACAGAAACAATAAAACTTACGTCCGTGTGAAGCCGCTAGCACGAGGATCACAGAAATATATTCAGATCGAAATTCTGACGGACGGATTTTGCTTAACCTTCAAATTCCTAAAATAAAAGGCGTAAGGATTTTTCACACAATTCTTCTGAACCTTTCTCGTTTCTTTCCTTTCTGCATGGTGAGAGATGAAGTTTGTATATATATCATGCATGGTGAGGGGCAAGTGGCTCATTCTTGGTTCAGCACGTCTACGCATATGCGCGACTCTCCTCGGCGCATATGCGCGAGACCTACTGGTCTCGACACATTTCTTCTCGGCAGCTCGCGCATATGCGCGCACCATCGCCGCGCATATGCACGAGGCTCTCTGGACTCGGCATCTTGTCAATACACCTCCTCGCGCATATGCGCGAGGGGTACTGTCCTCGCACATTGAATCTTACATGCAAACTCAAATCAAGTCTCGGAGCGATCCTTCTAATCACATCAAATCATAATTCAATAATCGTAGATTAACAGCAAATAAATCTCGGGCATTACAGTGAGAGAGCTGATAGAGAGCAAATTGAACTGAAAATTGGAGCATATAGTACATCAGTGAGATGAAGATATTTTGACAACCAAACTGTCCCAATATGTGTGACCGAGATAGTGAAACTATTTGGCAAGATAACCTTGGAGTCAATTTTCTTACAAGAGTGAAATGAGAACATTTTGCAACAAATGTGATGAGTTGCTCCAATATCTAGCACCCAATTTTTACATGATATAGAAGTAAAGGAATGAGACAAAGAATTGATACCATTGAAACAAGATACAATAGGCCCTTGGTGCTACTGTGAATCTGGAATGAATCCAGCTCCAGCCTGAAGTTTGGTGGTTAGGAAGTCAATGAGCTGCCTACATTGCCCTGCAGTTAGGGAATCGGCCAAAGAACTTGTTGGCTCTGGAGCAGGAGCTTGACATACATATGCTCTCTCTTTTTGTTGTTGTTGATTAAATTTTGGATGTTCAGGTGGGTATCCATGAAGCTAGTAGCATTTATCAACTGTGTGCCCAGGGAAGTCACAATGCGAGCACACTACTGTATCACGCTTTCCTCCTTTCACATTCTGGAACTCCTTAAGCGCAATAACCGAAGCCGGTGATGCAAGAGCCAGTGGTTGGTCTACCACTGCTTTGGAGGAATTTATACAAATAGAACGTTACCTTTCTTCTTGAACAACTAACGCAAACACCTTCGAGATCACAGGAAGGGATCTAACATAAGTACCTGTGCATATGATTCATTTAATCCCATCAAAAATTGCATTACACACTCTTGATTGTGATAAGACGCCAATTCCATCATCGAACCACAGGTACAAGTTGTCACAAGTTGATAATCCGTCAATTCATCCCAAAGGATGCGCAGTTTCGTATAATAGGTGTTTACATCCATGGATCCCTGATGCAAGCTAGTCGACAACTTCTTAATCTGGAAAATTTGCGGAGCGTTGCTTTCAAGGAATCGCTCCTTCAAATCTATCCAGACATCACGAGCAGTAGACAGATACATCAAGCTATCCGCAATTTCTTTGCTAACTGAACTCAATATCCACGAGATGACCATGCTATTGCATAGATTACATGCTCCATACAATAGATCATTAATATGTGGCTGAATGATGTCTCCATCAATAAATCCTAACTTATTTTTAGCAGTCAGTGCCATAGAGAACGATCGACTCCAAGTATTGTAGTTCGAACTTGTCCAATTGATGAGAAACGAGCAGTAACCCTGGATTATCTCCATTGTGAAGGAAGAATGGGCTATCGAATCCTCTGAAATACCGCGATTAGGCTGGGGATTAGCCATATTGTTGCCTTTCACCATTTGCGGTAATCGAAGGAGAAGAAAAAGAAGAATAAATCAGGGAAGCGAAGCTCTTCGCTCTGAAACCATATTAGAAAACATAATTCAAAGAAGCGGAAGCTTTTATTCTCATGAACAAAAAACCCAATTCTACAGTAGTCCATGTGTGGCGTATTTATAGACATGTGTATTGACTAAAACTAGACACATAATCATTTGCCGACCGGCCAGGGCTCGAGGGCGAGCTTTCGGGGCTTGGCTTTGAAGCCGTAGCTTGCTGTTTCTATGCACATTCTCAGTACAATAATTCAACCAAATAATAGAAGGTTCTCTTACCGACACGCTAACAAAAGGTAATGTATAAACTACAATTACATCTAAAAAATCCTGGGAGCACAGTAAACTGCCCTACTTCGATAAAGCTTTCTGCAAAACCAATTGCATTAAGTTACCAATCGTTGCCCCAAGGCCCAACGTCTGATCTGATATCTCAGAAATAGGACCTTAATTTCATCAGACACTCAGAATAATGTATTCAAGAATACAGTTTCTTATCTTTCTCTAAACGAATCCCATTTTTAGTTCTTACAAATGGTTAGCCAACTGTATAGTTCCCATCCATAAAACGTTGAATATTCCATTATTCAAAGTTATCGCAGTGAGTTTTTTACCAAACTAAAATCAACTTTCACAATCAGTGTCGTTTTGTTGCACAGTTACGACACCTGATCTACACCAACCATAATAATTTTCAAACGTTGATAAAATATGTAATCACATTAACATTGAAGTAATTTTGACGCAGAGGTATGATGCAAACACGTCCACACTGCATGGTAACGCACATGCAACAAATAAAAAAATAAAACAAATTCCACGCCCCAAACGAAAGCACGTGCAAACTAAATGTGAGTTAAAATATTTTTATTTAGCTGTCACCTTACCTGTTTGTACCGGAGTTCAATAGTGTATGACAAAAGCAACGGCGTGATGTCACTCGCATCTGGCCGCGATACCGAAATGATAGTAGCCGTCGGCAACTCCTCGAAAATCTTCACCGTATCTTCTTCCGCAAGCCGAAGAGAATGCGACGAGGAAACCGCAGACTGACCGCCGGATATGAGCCTCTCCGACGACATTTCCGTCGAAAATCACCCAGCTTCCGAATCAAAATTGGCGCCAAACTGCCTAAAAGCTCCAAATTCTGACGTGATCGAGAAATAAGAGATTCGATTTTGCGGTTAAGCAAAAGCCGAAGGCGTAATATAGTGCGGGAATGGGTAAACTGCGGATGACCAGGATTTCTGATAGACTCGAATCAAATCGAGACACGTGTACTCGTAATGGCTCACCGATAGGTTGAACTTCGTATCGTTCGGTGGAAGTCCGGTGAGCCCTTTTAGCTGCGTAGATTTATAAGTTGGAGACGAGGGGGCTTTTGTATGTCAAATGACAAATATACCCTTGCTTCTATTATAATTTTGATTTGCCTAAATATTATAAAAACTTGCAACTTTATATTATTTTATTGATATATATTTAAATTAATCAAGTTGGATTAACTTTTGGGTCAGATCTGAATGTCAAATATTTTTTGGTTCATAAATCATCATCCTACTTGGCAATCTATCCTTAATATTTTATAAATACTAAGCAGTTAAACATATGAACAACAACAAAATATGCGTCAATTTTACTTTTGAATATGATTTGTTTTGTTAATAATATAAAGTTATGAATAACATTTGGTTTGATTTGTGCACTTGTATGGTCGAATTTTTAGCTGAAAAAATTAAATTTATCAAATAATTATTTACTTTTCAAACTAGTATATATGATTAAGTCCAAAAAAACTATGTTCTATGGATATTTTTTAATTTTAATATAAAAACTGAAGCCCTTATAATTATTAGATTATGTCTGATATTTTATGTCATATCACATTATAAATAAAATAAAAGATATTAAAATGATTCACTTTGCAAAAAAAAACAATAGATTATAAAGATGAATTATGGACGGTAAAAATTTAGACAAAAATTTGTGTGAGACGGTCTCACAGGTCGTATTTTGTGACACGGATATCTTATTTAAATCATCCATGAAAAAGTATTACTTTTTATGCTAAAAATATTACTTTTATTGTGAATATCGATAAGATTAACCCGTCTCACAGATAAAGATTCGAGAGACCGTCTCACAAGAGACCTACTCTTTTATTGATCTTTATGAGTGTATGGTAGATTGAATTGTTAATATTTGTCTTAGTTTTCCTAACCTAAAATAAAATATTTATGCAACAAGTTAACTGTTGCGTGCAAAAAATGAAAATGATCCCGTGAACTTAATTTGCAGCGGTTGATTGCACTGGATAATAAAATAAAATAGGAAGATTAAGCAATGAAATAGGGTTGAGGGTGATTTGGAACTTTCATCGATGACATGTCATCGAGTCCAAATTGCCCACGACATATTGGCTATCGAATCAATCGCAGAATATCCAAGTTAGTGCTGGCCTACAGGAATATGCTGTGAGCATAATGATGTTAAAGGTTATTTAATAAATATTTATATACCATACATCCAAGGGACCCTTTTAGTTTATTATTATATTAGTATTTCGATACTTTTCTTTCACGGAATTTATATTATGCCTTTCTTGTACTAGGAGTTCATTTAGAAGCATATAATTTTCGCTTTTAGGTCCAATTGAGGCAACTAGTGTATTTTAAAATGAAAAATTATTTTTATAAAATCTTAACTAACTGTATATAATTACAAAGTATTGTAATTATTTGAAAAATAGGTTTTTTGTGACACGAATTGACTCAGGCCACATATGAAGTACAAATATGCATGACTGTAAATTTCCCCGACTTGAATGAACATTTTTTATAAGTTTTTTATGGATGATTTTTCTATTTTTGGATCTTCATTTGACGAGTATTTTCATAACATGAATTTGGTGTTGATGAGATGTGAGAAAACGAACTCGATGTTAAATTAAGAGAAATGACATTTTATAATACAAGAAAGAATTGTGTGGGGGCACAAGTTCTTGGAGCAAGCAAATTGAGGTGTATAACTGTATAAGGACAATATTGAAGTTATCAAAACTTGTCATCTCCATCATCGATAAAGGGAGTTATAAGTTTCTTTTGACATGCTATTTTTTACCTACACTCAATTAAATATTTTTCCAAAATTTCCAAACGTTTATCTTTTTTATAGATGAAATATGTGCATTTGATTTTAATTATGATTGTTTGCAGACATTTGAGAAATTGAAGGAGTGTTTGGCAACTACACATGTCTTGGCAATTTTAGATCGCGACCTATCTTTTGAGGTAATGTGTGATGCTAGTAATACTATTATGGGTGTTGTCCTCGGTCGAAGAGAAGACAGGGTATTTCATATTATATATTATGCAAGTAAAACTTTGAATGAATCTCAACCTAATTATACTACTACTAAGAAAGAATTGCTTGATATAGTATTTTCATTTAATAAATTTCATGTGTACCTCGTTTTGTCTATAGTTACTGCATACATCGATCACTTTGTCTTGAAATATTTTCTTCCTAAAAAAGAAGCAAAACCAAGATTTATTAGGTGGATTTTATTGCTGCAAAATTTTGACCTTAAGATTAAATATAAGAAAAGTGTAGAGAATGTTGTGGCACATCACTTATCTAGACTAGAACACATTAGTAGTAACTGTCGATATAATGACATTGATGATTGGTTTTCTTATAAACAGTATTGTGCTTACAAACTGTAAAGTCCCGAAAATTTGAAGGTTCACGTAAATCACATTCATGCAAATTATAAATTTTTTTTGTATTTTATTAAATTGTTATAATACATTAAATGCATCTTTATTTCATTAATTTGTGTTTTAATTCATGATTTATTTAAAGTTTCATGCATTAGGATTTTAAGTTGTATTTCGTGCTCGAACGAGGAACGGAGACCGGGGATATTCAGGAAAAATATTTTTATTAAATAATTATTATTAATTATTTAGTATGAGGTGTTTTTAAGTATGATTTTTGAAATTGGGTCTTGGTTGGGTATTTTTACTCGACGGGTTATATTTTTAGCCGATACACAAATTTTATCGATTTGAGGGACTTTTTGAGGGATCGGGCAACATTTTAAAAAACGTACCCAAATGAAATGATTTTCGGGAGTGTTTTTGAGCTTGATGGGTATATTTTATTGCTTAATAGGTCTAAAATCATTTTAATCCCTTTTATTTTTAATTAAAGGCCCATTATTGAGTTATATTTTGAATTAAATACCTCATTAGTAAACCCTAACCCTAAGCAACCCTTGTGGCCGCCCCCTCCTCCCAAGACCAGCAGCCATTTTCGAAATATTATAGCATCACCTTCATTTTCTACCAAGGTTTTCAAGAAAAATGCTTCCCTGCTCCTCCGGTGCTAATCTCGCGCGTATTTCTTCAAGTTTTTCATCACACAATCACTAAGGCACGCCTTGTAACATCCTTTTACTCATCATTCACATTATGTATGTTGATATGTGTATTTTTGTATGAAGAATTTTTCGGTCAAGCATGGAGCATCGATCTTGTTCGGTTTTTACTCGATTTCATGCATGTTTTTTTTTTTATCACAACTCATGTTTTCATGTTTTTGTGCGAGGGGCTGTGGGTTTTTGGTCACTAAGGGGCTGTACTCGATGGTATGGTGGAGTCATGAGGCTGGTGTCAAGGGGTTGGTCACGTTAGGTTGAGGGTCGAGAGGTGTTTTGTCAAGGGATGGCTCGTTTTTGGTAGAGATCGGGTGAGAGGTGGAGCTTGCGGTGCAAGGGCTGAAACAAGCCATGGACCAGACCCTGGTGGGTCTGAGACACGGCCAGAAAGGCTCAACCACCGCTGGAACCAACAATGGAGCCGGCCGATCGCATGAAGGGAGATTGGACGCGGGTGGTGTGTTTGGGTTGCTTCTCGGCTGTTGGCGTGTTGCAGCATGCATGGGGTTATGAGCTTAGGTTAGGTAGGTCCAGTAGGTCCTAAGTTGGGCTAGGAAGGGTTGGTCCAAGGCTGGTCCGAGCCGATAGAGCCTAGGGTCGATAATTTTCAAGTTTAGCGTATTAGGGTTTCGAACGTTGATAAGCACGAATTATATAGCGTTTTAGGGTTTTTATTTTGTCGTTTTCGTGCTTATCTGGCATGTTTTATTCCGGGTTATGCGCTTAATTCGTACTGTTATGGCAACTTGTAGGTTTGACCAAAAGAGGATGAAAGCCAAAGAAATGAAAGAGAAGTCAAACTCCGCAATGCCACGTCAAAAATGCCGGAAAAATAACAAAAGTTGACATCCGGACCCATACACGGACCCCGTGTAAGGGTCCGTTCATCAGAAGCCAAAGGAAGACATTTACAGTATGTATACGGACCCCTTGCCGGACCTTTATCCGGGGTCCGTGTCGCTTGCATCAAGAAGAAGAAAATTACAGTATCTATACGGACCTCAGGACGGACCCCTACACGGGGTCCGTGTCCACCAATCCGGAAGAACGCTTGGGCAGAGTCTACACGGATCCTTGCCCGGATGCAAGCACGGGGTCCGTGTGCGTAAATTCAGATCGCGATTTTGGAAAAGATTTGCACGTAATCTAGAGGGAAATAAAAGGAAAAATCGGAAAAGAATCAGGTTGTTAAATTTCTGGGAGATAGCAGCCGACTTTGGAGCTTTTCAAAGGAGATTTGATATTTGTTGAAGAAGGCAACGGCTCGGGGAGAAAATCGAGGGAGAAACCGACGCGCTTCACACGCAGATCTGCGCGCCACCGCTGAGATTTTCTCGTCTCTTTTAATTTCCTAGTTTTTATTCATGAATTCAATTATTAAATTTGATTTTGGTTTTGAATTTATGGAGTAGTTTTCTTTTGTGATCGGGACCACGATAGGAACAAACGATTGATTTTTGTTATTCATTGAAGTGTTTGATTTATAAAATCGTTCTATGTTATTGATTAATATTTGTCTAAATTTCGTGCTTTTAATTTGGCCAATTATTTGCATGTTTGTTGTTTAATCTTGACTCGAAAGAGAATTGATTAAATTTAGCTTCAAAAAATTTTAATCAACACGTGGTTAAATCGACTAGAAATAGTATTCGGTTTCAGTGTGCGATTTTAGGCGACTTCTATCGTTGATGAATGCGTTTTTGTTTAATTAAATTCAATTAGAAATAGTTGAACTGTTAAATGAAAATAGGATTATAAATTCTAGAAATAGATTTATAATTAATATAGAGAATCGCATCGTGACATCAAGTGATCTATAGTTAAATCATTTCATTGCATGCTATTAATCAAAAGTCTGTTATCATCGTGTGTTCCCGGTCATTTCATTTAAATTTGAAAATCCCCAAGTTTCAAGCATCTCGGATATTTGATTTAGTTATTTAATTAGCATACATTAGTTTAAAAATTTACTTAGCTGAAATAATAATCAATCACTCATTTTTGTTTGCCTAGATTAAATAAAATAATCGAATCTTAGTAATTAAATAATAGTCTATGTGGGATCGATACTTGGACTGTTAGTCCATTTACTATAACTTGACCTAGTCCGCTTGCTAGAATTATTCCCAACCGAAATTTTCGGTCAAGTTTTTGGCGCCGTTGCCGGGGACTATTTATTTAATATTAGGATAAATTATTTGTTTGAGACTAGGCTTTTATTCTTAGCTTTAAATTTTTCAGTTATTCTATTCTTTAGTATTTTGATTAATTTTGTTTCAGTTTTTCTTATTATATATACTCTTTTGGAGCTTAAATTGTGCACTTAAATTTTTGATTTCAGGGGTTAGCTCGTGTTATATGAACCATGCTCAGGACGTCAAAAATCTAGTGCCACTCGATCTGGAGATTGAAGCACCCTTCGAAGCATCCGCAGAAATCGAAGGAACAACAACTTGTCTTTTGAATCCGAGTCTGAAGCAGAACCTGAAATAGATCTTAAACCAGAATTCGAAGGAATGGCCGGAGAAGAGGATAACCGTACATTGATGGAGCTTCATCGACCAGCATTCGAAGGTTATGGGTCTAGTATAATCCGCCCTACGATTCAGGCAAATACATTCGAGCTGAAGCCAGGCATCATCCAAATGATCCAAATGCAAGTAAAGTTCGGTGGAGCACCATCTGAAGACCCTAATGCACATCTGGAGAATTTTCTGTCAATCTGTGATACGATCAAGTGCAATGGGGTGAGTACTGATGCCATTCGACTCAGACTATTTCCATTCTCCTTGCAAGGAGAAGCTATGGAGTGGCTTCGCGACCTTCCAGCTGGTTCTATCACTACTTGGGATGGGCTAGTTGAGTTCTTCATGCACAGGTATTTTCCCCCTACTAAGATTACACAACTGCGAAATGAAATCACTTCATTTAGACAGAGAGATGGGGAATCACTGAATTCAGCATGGGCGAGGTTTAAAAAGATGTTGAGAATGTGCCCGAGACATGGTTTTTCAGTAGGCCAGCAGGTGGAGACATTTTACTATGGGGTAGATCCTTCTGTGAGAGCTATGCTTGATGCGGCAGCAAATGGGAGTCTATACAGGAAAACGCCAACCGCCGCACTCGAAATCATATCTAATATGGCCGAGAGCAATGTGGGTTGGCAAGACAACCGCAGGGAGAAGAAAGTAGGATTCCTTGAGATGGATGCTTTGACAATGATTACAGCAAAACTTGATGGATTGACACATCAGATGTCACAGTTACAAGCGCAGAAGTCAATACCAGTCAAGTCAGTGAATCAGATCCAAGGAAATGCTGAAATAGTTGGTGGTCCATCTTGTGACATGCCATTCATGCCAGATATGCCTTGTGAGGAAATACAGTGTTTTGGAGGGGATTCAGTAAATTATTTGGGAAACCAGGGGCGTCAGCAAAACAATCCATACAGTTTCTCGTATAATCCAGGCTGGAGGAATCATCCAAATTTCGGGTGGAGACAATCAGAAAATGCTGTTATGCCATTACAGTTTAATCCTCCACAACATCCTATGCAGCAAAAGCCTCCTCAACAACCACCTAAGCCTCCACAAGGTGTTGGACCATCTATGCCACCCGGTTTCAAGCCACAAGATGGCAAGTCAAACCTTGAGGACATGCTTGCAAAGTACATAGCAGGAAATGAGATGAGATGGCAAAATCATGATGTCATGATGCAAAGAGTGGAGACTCAACTAGGGCAGCTAGCGACACAAATGTCTACACGAGCTCCGGGTTCACTACCTAGTGACACGGAAAAGAATCCTAAAGGTGTCAATGCAGTCACGGTGACGTCTCCCATAAAGCAAGAGGTGATTGATGTCGATAAGTATGCGAAGGAGAAGGAGTCATCAAAGCAAGGATCTAATGACACGAAGGAGAAAGGTAAGTCCCTAAACTTGAACTCTCATATTGATATTAATTCGCTTCCCTTTCCCCAAAGAGCTAAGCAACTGCAATTGGATACTCAATTTTCAAAATTTCTTGAGATTTTCAAAAAGCTGCACATAAATATCCCATTTGCAGAAGCTTTAGCTCAAATGCCCTCATATGCAAAATTTCTTAAAGAAATCTTATCAAACAAGAGGAAATTGGTAGACTTTGAGACAGTTAAGCTTTCGGAGGAATGTTCTGCTATTTTACAAAATAAATTACCTCCAAAGCTTAAGGATCCAGGTAGTTTCTCTATTCCCTGTACCATAGGAACTTCATTTTTTGCTAAAGCCTTGTGTGATTTAGGTGCAAGCATTAATTTGATGCCTTATTCATGTTTTGAGAAACTAGGAATAGGTGAAGTGAAACCAACTACAATTTCTCTACAGTTAGCTGATAGATCAATTAAATTTCCTAGGGGAGTTGTAGAGGATGTGTTGGTGAAAGTCGATAAGTTTATCTTTCCAGTAGATTTTGTTGTGTTAGACATGGAAGAGGATCGTGAGATTCCTCTTATTTTGGGAAGACCATTTTTAGCTACTGGGAAAGCTCTGATAGATGTACAAAAGGGTGAGTTGGTGTTGAGACTGAATGATGAGAGTGTGGTGTTTAATGTTTTTCAGTCCATCAAATATCCTAATGATAAATCTGATTGTTTTAGAATTGATGCTACTGACGAGCTTGTTGAGTGCAGTTTGCAGGAATTGATCGGTGAAGATCCTTTGGGGGTTTGTTTGACTGAGTCATGTTCAGGAGAGTTGGAGAATGAGGATGTTAAGGAATACATGCTTTATCTGGAAGCAGGCAGACCGATCTCGAGAACGGTAAACTCTAGGATTGGGGAGCTTGGGCATGTCCCAAGACCTTTAAGGTCATCCATTGAAGAAGCCCCAATCTTAGAGATGAAACCTCTTCCCTCTCATTTGAAATATTTATTTTTGCTTGACAATGATAAACTGCCAGTAATTGTTTCATCTATTTTGACAGGTTTGGAGGAAGAAAAGCTGCTGCGAGTTCTGAGGGATAATATCAAAGCAATTGGTTGGAGCATTGCAGACATCAAAGGGATCAGTTCATCCATGTGTATGCACAAAATTCTGATGGAGGCTAACCACAAAACTTCTACCCAACCTCAAAGACGACTGAACCCAGCTATGCAGGAGGTAGTAAAGAAAGAGGTGATTAAGCTACTGGACGCAGGTATTATTTACCCGATTTCTGATAGTAGGTGGGTTAGTCCAGTGCAAGTAGTTCCGAAAAAGGGTGGGATCACTGTTGTCAAAAATGAGAATAATGAATTGATCCCTACTAGAACTGTTACAGGGTGGCGTGTTTGCATTGATTATAGAAAACTTAATGACGCCACCCGTAAAGATCATTTCCCCCTCCCTTTTATTGATCAAATGTTGGAAAGGTTAGCTGGGCATCCTTTTTACTGTTTCCTGGATGGTTATTCAGGTTATATGCAAATTCCTATTGACCCTGAAGATCAGGAGAAAACCACTTTTACTTGTCCCTATGGGACATTTGCATATAAACGAATGCCATTCGGTCTATGTAATGCACCAGCTACTTTCCAACGATGCATGATGGCAATTTTCCATGATATGATTGAGGATTTCATTGAAATATTTATGGACGATTTTTCTGTATTTGGCTCTTCATTCGATACTTGTTTGAATAATTTGTCTAAAGTTTTGGAGAGATGTGAGGAGTCAAATTTGGTGCTGAACTGGGAAAAATGCCACTTTATGGTGAGAGAGGGGATAGTGTTGGGGCACAAAATCTCTGAAAATGGGATTGAGGTCGATAAGGCTAAGATTGAAGTGATAGAGAAACTCCCTGCCCCAACAAATATCAGAGGAGTGCGTAGTTTTTTAGGACATGCAGGGTTTTATAGACGTTTTATCAAAGATTTTTCCTGCATTTCTAAGCCGCTGACCAATTTGCTGATAAAAGATGTGCCATTTGATTTTTCTGATGAGTGTGTGCAGGCATTTCAGGTCCTGAAGGAGAAGTTGATCACCGCACCAGTGATGATAGCACCTGATTGGGGGTCGCCATTTGAGGTGATGTGTGATGCAAGCGACACAGCGCTAGGGGCGGTGTTGGGACAAAAAAGAGACAAATGCATTCATGTCATCTACTATGCTAGTATGACATTGTCAGCCGCCCAACTGAACTATGCCACCACAGAGAAGGAGCTTCTTGCCGTTGTTTTTGCTCTGGATAAGTTTAGATCGTATTTAATAGGGAGCAAAGTTGTAGTGCACACAGATCATTCAGCCTTGAAATACTTAATGTCTAAAAAAGATGTAAAACCAAGGCTAATTCGTTGGATTCTTTTGCTGCAGGAATTTGACCTGGAAATAATCGATAGGAAGGGCACAGAGAATCAAGTTGCAGACCATCTTTCTCGTTTGGAAAACCAGAGTCAAAGCAATGACATTATTCGAGACAGTTTCCCAGATGAGCAACTCTTTGAGATCACCAGTCTGCCATGGTATGCTGATTTTGTTAACTATCTGTCAAGTAAGTTCATTCCTCCCCACTTTACTTATCAGCAAAAGAAGAAATTTTTCTCCGATTTGAAATACTATTTGTGGGAGGATCCTTATTTGTTTAGAATATGTGCAGACGGTATAATCCGTAGATGTGTTCCCCAAGAGGAGGTAAGCGAAATTTTGTTTCATTGTCATGCTGGTCCGGCTGGAGGCCACTTTGGGGCGACTAGAACTGCGTCCAAAGTCCTCCAGTCTTGTTTTTATTGGCCTACTCTGTTTAAGGATGCGCATGAATATGTTACAAATTGTTCAAATTGTCAGCGCACAGGTAATATCTCTAGAAGACATGAAATGCCTCTTAATAATATTTTGGTATGTGAGATATTTGATGTTTGGGGTATAGATTTCATGGGGCCGTTCCCGGTTTCTTTTGGGAACAAGTATATTTTGGTGGCTGTAGACTATGTATCTAAGTGGGTTGAGGCGGCTGCATGCAAAACTAATGACTCTAGGGTTGTCGTTCAATTTCTTATGAAAAATATTTTCTCACGTTTTGGCACACCTAGAGCCATCATTAGCGATGGGGGTACTCATTTTTGTAATCGTCAGTTTGACAGTCTATTGGCTAAGTATGGGGTCCGACATAAGGTGGCCACACCCTACCATCCCCAAACTAGTGGCCAAGTCGAGGTTTCGAACCGAGAACTTAAACGCATTCTGGAGAAGACTATCGGTGCTTCGAGGAAAGAATGGTCTAGGAAACTCGACGATGCACTTTGGGCTTACCGCACTGCTTTTAAGACCCCCATTGGCATGTCCCCTTTCAAATTGTTGTATGGAAAGTCATGTCACCTACCTGTCGAACTTGAGCATAAGGCCTATTGGGCCACTAAATTTCTGAATTTTGATGCTAAAACCACAGGTGACGCGAGAGTGCTGCAGCTAAACGAATTGGATGAGTTCAGGTTGGAGGCGTACGAGAATGCCAAGCTTTACAAGGAGAAAACCAAACGCTGGCATGATCAGAACATCGTCGGTCGAGAATTTTTGGTGGGTCAACAGGTATTATTATATAATTCTCGACTAAAATTGATGCCAGGTAAGTTGCGTTCTCGGTGGTCCGGTCCTTACACCATCACGCAAGTTTTTCCATATGGGACAGTAGAGATCACTAGTGAGGCGACTGGATCTTTCAAAGTGAATGGACATAGGCTGAAGGTCTATCATGGTGGTGCCATACCCGATGAGCCGACCACAGTGGATCTGCAGGATCCCAACTGAATCAAGGGAGTACAGTCAGGCTATCGACTCTAAATTTAGCGCTTGCTGGGAGGCAACCCAGTGTTCAGTTTTATTTTTCTTTCATGCTTTAGTTTATATTTTTTTTTTTTTTTTTTGTTCTAGTTTACTTTCTTTTTGTTTTTCTCGCATTATTCGTAAGTTAATCTCAGTGAATGGTGGTGCAGGTAATTTATCTACTGACGGTGGGATTTCTACAGTGTGGGAGAATTTATCAAGGCGATCGACTTTCAATATCTCGAACAAACCGGGGAAGTTTCTGTACAATTCGTGCATCTTGTGTGCTTGATTGAGTTTGAAATTTGTGTTCTAGATTTATAGAATTGTACATGCATTGGTATAACATTTGGATTAGGGTAGTATATTTGAAAAAAAAAAAAAAAAAAAAAAAAACTTGAAAATTTCGATTCTTATACAGTAGGTCCACGGACCCGTTCCCGGACCCCTACACGGGGTCCGTGTATTCTACTTCCCAAACTGCAGAAATACAGTAGGTGCACGGACCTCTACACGGACCCCAGCCCGGGGTCCGTGTCTCTTATTTTCGCACCACACCAGAATAAATTCGCGATTTCTTCTACCCAAAATCGGCCTCCTCCACCTTTCAAAATCGCTCCCGTCGCCTCCGCCGCAACACCGCCGCACCCCTCCGTCGTCATCTCTCACATTATCACTTCCTCTAGCATCCTTTTGAGCACCTCACCCCTCCACTTTCACTTTCCTACAACACACACACCGGGCCACTTCCTCCCGACGCCGTCGCCGACCACCGCCGGAGCACAGCCCTTCGCCGAGTTTTCGTCCTCACCGTCTTCGAGTTTATGGTAAGAGTGGCTACCCCTCGTCTCAAATTAGCAATTATCAGTGTTGGGAAATTTATGCTGCTGTAGAAGAGATAATCTATTGCGAATTGGTCCGATTATTGCTTGGGTTTCATCTCTCGTGTGTTGGCTTGTTGGACTTTACTTGAGGCCTATTCTATCTTCATGTTGATGTTGATTTAGTGTTGAGAGTGCATTGTTTTGGAAGCCATTGATCGTGAATTGAGGGTGTGTTTCCTACTTCGTGAGTTGGTGTTAAGTTGTGCGTTGTTTGTGTTTGCTTGGGATCGGTTGAATTGTGTTTCTGAGTTGGGATTGCTGTGTTTCTTTGTCCGCCCCTTCGAGTTCGGCCTTTCACGTCATCATGCCTCCTCGTCGACTGGTTAGTAAGCGTGCACGAAGCGAGGCTTCCTCATCATCCCGTCGCGCCAGAGTAGAGTTTGACTCCTCCAGATTCACATCCCTCGAGAACTCTGATTGGTACTCTGCCTTGCATGAGAACGCAATGATTATTGAAAAGTCTATTCATCCCCGTATCGACGCCGAGGTACCTTTGAGGGCGGAATTCGATAAGTTTGGTTGGGGTCCCCTCTTAGACATCTCCGGGCCATACTACCCTGATCTGGTGTGGCAGTTTTATGCGAATTTTGAAGAGAAGGACAAAACAGGGTTGACATCGATCCGTACTTACGTCAAGGGCATCCCCATCGGCATTTCTAGCGATTATCTGGCCTCGATTTTGGGAGTCCCCAATGATGGCCCTTGGGTGGAATTTAACCAGATCGATTTTTTCCACTCGGACAGCACGTACAGAATCCCACAGGCACGGGACCGCCTCGACTACGATACGACCCCAACCGGGTCCCGCTCCAGCATCCTCCCGACGTCCATCCCACTACTGGACCGTTTGATCTGTTATTTCACTGGGGCCAACATTATTCCGAGAAAGGCGAGCAACAATGAGGTCCGTCACATGGATCTGTACATCATCGATAAGATGTTGAATGGATTGGGGGCCGTTCCTGCTATTCCGGTGGCGTCGATTATCATCTCACATATGCGTTCCGTCGCTCACATTGACCCCACCAAGAATAAGAAGCCGTATGCCCCGTTTCCCATCATCATTGCTCGGATTTTAGCAGCCCATGGCGTCGACTTCACTGGTGAGACATCATTCATGCCTACCTCTACCCAGATGCTCACTGCTCAGGCCATGCAGGGCATGTTCTTCATTTTTCGACAGGGAGCGTGGTATCGTAATCCTGGGAGTCGACACATCGGTCATCATCCCCGGGACCCACCGGTGCCTCCCCCTGCCATCGCTGACCGGGCCTGGGAACCTCGTATGGAGGAAGAAGCGGCTATGGATGCACGCGCTGGCCCACAGGATTATGCGCCCCCACGACGGCGTGCACCGAGAGGTATCCGTCCAGTCTTCTCGGCCATCTTTGACACCATGGACGACATCCGCACCCGCTTGGCTCGTATCGAGCATTATCAGCAGACGCAGTCGTCTACCGCCGATATTTTTGCGCCACCCTGCGACCGATCTGCACTTGACGGGCTGGAGGACTTGGAGCTAGGATCTGATGAGGAGTAGTTGTTTCATTTTTTTATTTTCAGACTGTTGGAGGGTTGATTTTTCTCTAGCTTTGATTATTACTTTCCGATGCTTTTGTTGATGTTCTGAGACTTGTTTATTTATGATTATTCTCTGCTGGCTTTACTTATGTGCATGATTGGTTTTCCTGTTCATTTTTACGTTTCCTCGTGTATTCGATGTCGTGTTTTTCAGGAGTTGCTGATTTCTACCACATTTTTACCACTTACTCAACCTGTGTCCAGGGAAGTGTTTTTGCTTTACATATCTTGATCATCCAATTTTTTATATATTGTTTTCCACTGAGGGCAGTGTCGATTTCAAAGTGTGGGGGTAGGTCAGTTTAGTTTCACATCGTTGCACACCACTTCACAGCACTTTTCACGTAGGATGAGATTATTTTTAGACAACGAACTCCTGTTTCACTTGATATTCTGATTAATTTGTTAGATTTTGGATCACCCGGGAAATCGTTTCACGCCTAGTATTGAATGAGAGGAGTCGTAGTTGCAAGGAGAGGGCCCGACACGAACCAGTTTTGTTTCAACATTTTGTTCAATGCACGAGGTCAAACTTTTACTCGTTGATAGTGAATTGGTGAAATGTGAAAGAAAAAAAATGAAAAAAAAAAAAAAAATCGAACAACGAACCCTAGAACTTGTCTGATTAGTCCTCGAAGCAAAAATACGAACGATGGTGACTTAGGGATGATTTAGGCGATCGTTGGACCGTTTGAGCCTTTCAAGCCTGACCGATACATCATTCATTGCCCCTAGCGACCCCTTTTGAGCCTGAAAAAAATCGAATGGTGTGTGTCAATGACACACAGTTAGCCCCCATTCGTCAGTTATTCAATGTCCCACATCAACTACCTGAATCATAGCCTATACACTTTTTCCTACCTACATGTGAGAGAAATAAAACTCCTGTGCACATTGAAATGTTTGAAATACTCCAATAGATTGAAGAGATATGTGTCAAAGGAGTCGATGAATTTTTATTCAAAAAAAAAAAAAAAAAAACAGTGGAAAGAAAAGGAAAAAAGAGGAAAATGTATAGTGTTGAAAGCACCCGAAACAAAATTTTGTGGGTGAAAGTGGGTAGACAATGAGAAAGAAAAGGAGACGCTAGAGCTCTGGAATTGATGAAAAGACAATAACTGTTGACGGGTCGAAAGTTGAATGAATGTGCTACAGGAATAATGTTTATTGTATCTCACTTTTGATTCCCTATCTTTTATTGTAGCCGTGAGCCTTGGCCTTACGTTATAAGCTTAAAAAGACCTATTAACCAAGTCACTGTCGTTCAACATTTAGTAGAGAGGGGTATGAAAGTCAAGCATATGGGGCGTTTCGATAACAAATGAAAATAAGTGATCATGAAACCAAGTAGCTGGAGATGAGTACGAGTCTGACATGCACACTACACACATCTTGTTCCGTTGATCTTTACTGGTGACTGTTTTTAAATTGCAACGAAAACGAATCTTGTGATTTGCGAAGCGTAATCTTTTGACCGGGGGTGAACGGATTTAACAAATTGAGAAGCTCTGATTGTGTCACTTGAGTTCTGAATCTGAAATATTTCTCATCCTTATTCTTGTCTGATTTGTTCGAGGATGAACAAAGGTTAAGTGTGGGGGAGTTGATAAGCACGAATTATATAGCGTTTTAGGGTTTTTATTTTGTCGTTTTCGTGCTTATCTGGCATGTTTTATTCCGGGTTATGCGCTTAATTCGTACTGTTATGGCAACTTGTAGGTTTGACCAAAAGAGGATGAAAGCCAAAGAAATGAAAGAGAAGTCAAACTCCGCAATGCCACGTCAAAAATGCCGGAAAAATAACAAAAGTTGACATCCGGACCCATACACGGACCCCGTGTAAGGGTCCGTTCATCAGAAGCCAAAGGAAGACATTTACAGTATGTATACGGACCCCTTGCCGGACCTTTATCCGGGGTCCGTGTCGCTTGCATCAAGAAGAAGAAAATTACAGTATCTATACGGACCTCAGGACGGACCCCTACACGGGGTCCGTGTCCACCAATCCGGAAGAACGCTTGGGCAGAGTCTACACGGATCCTTGCCCGGATGCAAGCACGGGGTCCGTGTGCGTAAATTCAGATCGCGATTTTGGAAAAGATTTGCACGTAATCTAGAGGGAAATAAAAGGAAAAATCGGAAAAGAATCAGGTTGTTAAATTTCTGGGAGATAGCAGCCGACTTTGGAGCTTTTCAAAGGAGATTTGATATTTGTTGAAGAAGGCAACGGCTCGGGGAGAAAATCGAGGGAGAAACCGACGCGCTTCACACGCAGATCTGCGCGCCACCGCTGAGATTTTCTCGTCTCTTTTAATTTCCTAGTTTTTATTCATGAATTCAATTATTAAATTTGATTTTGGTTTTGAATTTATGGAGTAGTTTTCTTTTGTGATCGGGACCACGATAGGAACAAACGATTGATTTTTGTTATTCATTGAAGTGTTTGATTTATAAAATCGTTCTATGTTATTGATTAATATTTGTCTAAATTTCGTGCTTTTAATTTGGCCAATTATTTGCATGTTTGTTGTTTAATCTTGACTCGAAAGAGAATTGATTAAATTTAGCTTCAAAAAAATTTTAATCAACACGTGGTTAAATCGACTAGAAATAGTATTCGGTTTCAGTGTGCGATTTTAGGCGACTTCTATCGTTGATGAATGCGTTTTTGTTTAATTAAATTCAATTAGAAATAGTTGAACTGTTAAATGAAAATAGGATTATAAATTCTAGAAATAGATTTATAATTAATATAGAGAATCGCATCGTGACATCAAGTGATCTATAGTTAAATCATTTCATTGCATGCTATTAATCAAAAGTCTGTTATCATCGTGTGTTCCCGGTCATTTCATTTAAATTTGAAAATCCCCAAGTTTCAAGCATCTCGGATATTTGATTTAGTTATTTAATTAGCATACATTAGTTTAAAAATTTACTTAGCTGAAATAATAATCAATCACTCATTTTTGTTTGCCTAGATTAAATAAAATAATCGAATCTTAGTAATTAAATAATAGTCTCTGTGGGATCGATACTTGGACTGTTAGTCCATTTACTATAACTTGACCTAGTCCGCTTGCTAGAATTATTCCCAACCGAAATTTTCGGTCAAACGTGCATTGGGCAAAAATTTCCCGCAGCACGTGGCCTTGTTTCCTTGGGTCTTAGTGGGCTGGAAAGTGTGGTTTTAAGGCTGGTTTGGTAGGTTTACGACATGATTCAAGTTTGGGAAAATTTGGTTTAATTTCGAGTTGATTTAGGTTAAAACCGGGAGACCCCGGTCCAAGTTTTGAAAGAATCGATTAGGTTTTGAAATGGGCTCGAGTTTATGTCTAAAAAACACTTATAAATATGTTTTGGGATGTTTTAAGGAGTTTGGTAAGCTTCGGGTCAAAATTTAGAGGTTCATGGGTAAAATGGTTATTTTGGGTTTCCAGGCGCAAAATGATCATTTCGCACCCGGGTTGAGTTTTTAGTCCTGGCAGCGCATTGAGCACAAATTTGTCATGTTTTAAATGTTTATGTATCATATACATGATTTTTATGTAAATATGAAAAATACGTTGCATGCTTGGTTTCAAAGAAAATTTACGTTTATGTATGATTTTATTAAGTGATGAATATGATTACATGTTTTGAATGATGGGAGTTGGTTGTGACTAATACGATGACACGATGACATGTAAGGCCAATGCTCAGTGGACAAGTAATGTTGTCGGTGATGCCCCCGTCGTCGGGTACCGCGGTTACACGTAGATGGATCCATCGATTGACATGATGATACGAAAGTCACAACTAATGAACGGAATTCAATTAAAAGAAATGAACACGTATATGATGTTATGTTGAGATATGTTTTGACACATATGTTTTATTATGTTTACGTTTACTCTTTAAAGATCATGAACTGTATTTTTATTACGGTACTTTTCACTGTTGACTGCATGTATATGTACTTTGTAATAACGTTACAGGTGTGTTGCATGTATATGTACTTTGTAATAACGTTACAGGTGTGTTGAGTCTTTAGACTCACTAAGTGTGGATGATGCAGGTGAGCATGTTGATGAGGAGGCTGGAGATGTCGAATTCTGAGTAGGCATGGCTGGATGTGCGCATATGACCTGATGACAATATTTTCTGCACATCACATGTTATGAGTTTTGAGTAGAATTGATCAGCTTTATTCGCTTGTTATGATAATTTGAGGATTCCCATGATTTTTACTTGTTTGATTATTGATGGTCGTGTTGGCAAACTTTAAACTGCAGTATTTTATTTGTCATTTGATTGCGATTATTTTTAAAAGACGTATTTTTTAGCAGTCCTGCATGCATGCATTTAAATGGAATTTTTGTGTATTAGTTTTTTTTAGAAAAAAATTATTAGCATTTTTAAGCAGTAGATGTTTCACAAACTGTCCTTGGTATGTGAATTTTTCAAATTTCCTTGTCATATGCACTCTCCTTCTAAATCTAGCATTTCACCAACAAAATAATTTTTTTTCCCTGACATTAAATATTATTTTTAGGAGGAACCGTTTTTCGTTTAAATTGTGTGGAGATTCAATGATAAGAAATATGTTGCAGAGGAAGAGATTGGACAAAATATGAGTCACTGCCATGATCGTGAGGTAGGTGGTCATTTTGGACCAACAAGAACAACGTCAAAGGTATTTGAATATGACTTTTATTGGCCTAGCATTGTTAAGGACGCTTGTCCATATGTTCTTGCTCATCATAGATGCCAACACAATGCCATTAAATAATATCATTGTGTGTGAAGTATTTAATATATGGGTGTGGATGTTATGGGAATGTTTCCCACTTCTTTTACGAAAAAAATAAATTTTGTTTGCGGTTGATTATGTGTCTAAATGAATAGACGTATAAGCTTGTGTCTCTAATGATGCTCATGTGGTGTTGAAGTTTTTGAAGAAAAATATTTTTAATTCAATTTGGTCACCATGAGCAATCATCAGTGATTTTAACTGATGCAAGATACAAAGAATGTGGAGTTGGCTTTCTTTAGCATCTTTATTTTCCTAGAAGGTTCGTGGAAGAATAAGCTTCTTGATTTTTACTCGAAGTTGCAGGAATTTAACAATGCAATCAACATATCCATGGTAAAGAAATCGGGCATTGAAAATATCCATTTGATTTATGTTTTTTTTTTTTTTGATAACAAGTTCTTCAATCTCAGTTTTGAGTTCATTATCTTTGATTTTGGCCGGAGGGTGGAGGAATTCATAGAAGATCGAATTTCAAGACTTAGCCTTGAGGACAAGGCTTATTTTCAAGATTACGGTATTGCAAAGGACCTGAATGAAAGGATTTAGTGGGACATTTTAGGAGAGGCCCATGTTGACCTAGCCACGGGCCGGATTGGACATGGACCCAGACCCGAACTCGGAGCAGACCTGAAACGTCTACTCATTTTAAAATGCGGAACTATTTTTTTTAGAGCTCTCATTTTAAAAATAACATTTTAAATGATCATATTTATTTAGCAATGAAAATATCGCAGTTAAAAATAACCAACATCAATGTAAACGTAAATGAGTAAAAATCATGAAAATCTTCAACGTAAATAAAATGTTTAACTTCTCTCCAAAAACCATCACTCCATATGCGAAAAAAAACGCACGGTCCTCGGGTTATGTCACCGCACCAGGACTGCCTACTCAGAGCTCAGCACCTCCTGTCTCCTGATCAAAATGCTCACCTGCATCACACACGCCTAGTGAGTCTAAAGACACAACACACATGTACCAGTAATAACTAGTACATATACGTAGCACACAGCAGTGAAAAATAGCATAATCAACATACATTTCATGAGCTTAAAAACATGAACATAAGCGTGTCGTATAAAATGGTAACGTGTCAAAACATGTCTCGTCATGTAATCATATCGTATGCGTAACTGTGACCTGTCAAAACATGGTAATAACACGTATCATCGTATCAACATATATGTGTTAAAATCTTAATTTGAATTCCGTTCATTAGCTGTGACTTTTGTATCATCGTGTCATCATGTCAGTCGATGGATCCATCTACGTGTAACCGCGGTACCCGGCGGCGAGGGTCATCAGCGACGACATTACTCGCCAACTGAGCCCGGGCCTATCATATCATGTCATTAGAAATACGATCGTCGGGCTCCCTCTGGGGCCTTCTCCCGTAAACGGGCTACCTCTGGGGCCTTTTCCCTCACGATATCTCCAATCATATCATCGTGTCATCGTGTTAGTCACAACTAAATCCCTGCCTTCAAAAATGTGTCATCATTTTCATCACTTAATAAAAACATGCATATGCGTAACTTTTCCTTTAAACCAAGCATGCAACATATTTATCGTAATTCCATAAAAATCTTGAACGTGATGCATAAACATTTAAAATGTCATAAATTTGTGCTCAGGGCGCTGCCATGACCTAAATCTTACCCCGGGTGCAAAATGATCATTTTGCCCCGGAGAACCCAAAAATTATCGTTTCAACCCTAGAACTCTAAAATCGACCCGAAGCTTACCAAACTCCTTAAAATATCCAAAAACATGTTTAAAAGTATTCCTAGACGTAAACTCGAGCCAAATTCACAACTTAACCGATCGTTTTAAAACTTGGACCGGGGTCCCGGTTTTAGTCCGAATCGAATCGAAACTTAACCAAAAATTTCCCAACTTTTTATCACAACTTAAAAACATCTAAAAGGCCTAAAAACCCAAAAAAAAACAAGCTCTTAAACCTTCGGACCACTCCCGCCCCGCTACTGAAAAATCCAGCATCTACCTTCACTACACACCCTTGTCCAACTTGTCCCTTCATGCGCTATAGCCTACGCTTGAGTGATCCAGACCCGACTCAGCCGTTTTAAAACATCTTAAGACGTCCCTACACCTACTGAACCCATGCAAATCATCCCAAGCAAGCTGCAGCCGCCTACAAATTGCTATTCTCCAAAAATGGTTAAACCGAAGCCAATCCTCTACCTTCTCGATCCACAGCGCTTGGGGTGGTTCCAGAACGAGCCAAGCCCTTCCAAGCCTTGTCTCAGACCCACCAGGGTCTGTTCTAAGCCTCGACGAGGTCCCTGTGGTGCTGGTCGAACCCTGCACGCTGAAGAACCAAAGACCGTGCCAACCCCGATGAACCTTCCTCTCGTCCCTTCAGCTGTAGGCGTCCAACAACATTCTAAACCCCATGACAACATCTTAACACCACTAGCAGACCACAAACAAACAAAATCGCAGCCCCCTTGCACCAAAATTTCAGAAAAACGTTAACAACGATCATAAGATGCAAGAAAACGAATAGAAACCGAATTCCTTTCAATGACATGCT
This sequence comes from Primulina eburnea, assembly GCF_022965805.1. NCBI lineage: Eukaryota > Viridiplantae > Streptophyta > Magnoliopsida > Lamiales > Gesneriaceae > Primulina > Primulina eburnea. The sequence goes on along the minus strand of NC_133101.1, from coordinate 49,023,421 downwards.
TGGATCGGAAATATTTATGCATGAACAGAAACATCAGTATAAAAACGTGTGTGATGCGTAAAGAATGATACAAATGCGTGCATGCTGATTTTTGTGTGAACAAATGCTAGAAGAGTCACGGCCGAGACACGGGGAAGGCTTGATCTCAAAGGACAAAATGAAACCGTCTCCTTGCTGATGCAACTCACGGGGAGAATTGTGAGTGGAGGGGGTGGGCGGCTGTTTAGTGGTAATTAGGTTTAGGGTAGGTTTAGCATAATATTTAATTAGTTAATCAAAATATGGGCCTAAATTTGGTTTTAAAAGATATTAAAATGGGTTTTGGTCCATTTAGCTTAAAAATAGGTCCATTAAGTCCAAACACACTCCCGAAAAATATTTCGTGTTGGAAAGCTTTTGAAAATATTAGCCGAACCCTCAAAAAGTCCCCAAATCGATAAAATTACGTACCGTTAAAAATATGCTATGACGGGTAAAAATACCCAACAAAGCCAATTTCTTGAAAATACCTTTAAAACGTCTCATAATAATTAATAAAAATTAGTCACGTAATAAAAATAATTTTCTTGATAATTCCCCGGTCTCCGTTCCTCGTCTGAACGTGAAATGCACCTAAAAACTCTAATGCGTGAACTTTTAAAATTTCATGAATTAAATCCTATCATGTATGAATTATGCATAAAATGCATAACAATAATTAAACACAATTTAATAAAATCAACAAGCATTTAATGCTTTAAAACAATTTAATAAAATACCAAAGAAATTTAATAACTTGCATGCATGTGGTTCACATGGACCTTCAGATTTTCGGAACGTTACAATCTACCCCCTTAAATTGAATTTCGTCTCTGAAATTCGCTTATACTAGTTAAATAAAAATTTTAGACTTAGTTCTAGTATCCCAATAGTCCACACTTCCGCTGCGCTACTCTGATAAAATAAGTGTTGACTTGTCCTTACGTCTTCTCAATCCTAACTAAATTGCCTACCAAAGTCCTCGTTTGCGAATCGTAAATTAAAAAAACTTATGGTGACTTAGTTCTATTCTACTATGGCCTCGAATTTTGACTTATTTCACAATTCTTCATACTAGAGATGGGTGTACAAACTTGTTGCACTTTACTTTTCTCATACTATGCCCATAATATTCATCAACCTATTACATTAGCATTTATGCATTTCAACTCAAGAAACCTTAGCATCAAAATTTACTGATCGACTTCTATCCTTGGTAATACACTTAAATGTTAAACCTTACCTCAACCACATAATAATATTAGCCTAAGATTCTTAAATCGAATCTTTATCTTACGGCACCAAACTTACAAACTTAATTATTTACAAGTACATCCCAAATATTAAATTGTCGCAAATCTTAAATTTCGAGTTAGTGATAATTCATAAAACCTAAAATATGCAATATCGATCTTCTACCTTAATAATAAAACCCTTCTAGTATCACATACATGCTTAAACTATTTTTTTTCCAATTACAATAAAGTTGATGCCTAAGACCCTTGGGCTTTTCCTCATTGGAACGAATATTGCATTCTTAATGCTTAATTAATTCTAGCGTATAAAACTTAATAAGTTATCCCATGTTAGCCTTTGACTAACTCTGATAAATCAACTTCACTTATAGCCTCTAGAGTTCTAGAATCCCCATATCACGATTTTAGATTTCTTACTCGGTAAAAATCTTAACATTCGTTCCTTGATAACCTATGCTGAATACAACTAATTCTCTTTTGTTTTTATTTCCCTAAAATTTTCCGTACAAACACCTAATTCATAAACTTAAGATTCAAGCTTACGCAACCCAAATAGTATTAGATAACATAATTCCAACACATATAATCACTTATTCCCAAGTTTCTTAATGACTTACCAAAAATTCCTCAAGACAAGGTGTCTACCTCGATTCTTACATGTGTATATCGAGTAGCCTAACCATCAAAAGTACCCAACTTTCTAGAAAAATCAAATTCCAACAAAAGTATACATTTAACTCTTAAGATCATGATTAAAACTTATGATACATCAAACTTAAGTTCCCAAAATTTTGTTAGCTCAATATCTACTCTTATAACTTAACTAACTGATCAACTTCACCTTAAATTGTCATCACTTTAAATTTTTAATTTGACACAACATTATTTCACTAACACTTAAGTTTTCAATCCCAACATTGATTCATCCTACAATGTCATTGATTATCGTTTCTTATAACATTATAACTCAGATATCTCAAGGTTCCTAATATCGCTTCAAATCTAAATCATCAAAAATTCCGGTCATTTAACCCATACGCCTCTCACTTACTGCTAAACAAATCTCTCAAATTTCTTAAAAATTGCAAAATTAGTTCTTACTTTCCTCTAATATTATCTGATTTGTCCTTAATCTCAAGAATCCAACAATTACCCATAAGTTCTTGACATTCCTAATCCCACTTTATAGGTTTATCAGTACATAAATTTCAGAAATTTTAAGTTCATTAAACCCATAATCAACTCCCAATACCTCGAAAAATTATTGATTTAACCGTGTTCCAAAAAGTTCGAATTTAATCCTCAAAAATTTCGGACTTTGCAATTTGGTCCTTAAAGTTCTCAAAGTTTACATTTTTGGCCCTACAACTCTTCGAAATTTATATTTTTGTCCCCATAAAATTTTCGATTAGACCCCATTAACCTTAAAATTCTCGAGCTCAAAATTTAATCCCAAAATTTGGTAAATTCGAAAATAGTCCCCTTAGAATTTTGTTTTGCACATAGGTCCTCAAATTATTAGTTATTACAATTAGTTCCTTAAAATTCTCAATTCATGCAATTAAATCATTAAATCTAACTATGTAGAGCATGCATCCTAAATAAATTCTACGTTTTTATACTTACAAAGATAGTCGTAGTCCCAAATCATTAATCCTCACATGAAATTCTCAAAAATTAACTCAACTAGCAACCACGAACCATCCGTAATTTCTTAGAAAATCTAAAAGTCCCAAAAGCATTCATAATTGTCAATTTTACTTATGACCCACAAGTAAAACATCAGTACTAATAACCAAAAATTAATATAGTCAAATCATTTTCAATCCTTTCTTAATACCCAAAAAGCAAAATTCTTATTCATATCCAATTCCACCACAAAGCCAGCATGCATGAAAATCATATAATTTCTCACTTCATATCATAACATGCATAAAAAAAATTTAAAGCGTCTAATCTCAAAACATAACGACATATAAACATGTCCCGTAAAACGTATATCATGTACACCAGCAGGTGATCGCATTAAAAACATTCAAAACCTTAAAACTTACAGACTTGAGGCTTGAAAACTGAACGGCAAAATCTGACGGTGGCACAACCCTATACAGAACCCTTGCTCTGATACCAACTGAAACGTCTATTCATTTTAAAATGCGGAACTATTTTTTTTAGAGCTCTTATTTTAAAAATAACATTTTAAATGATCATATTTATTTAGCAATGAAAATATCGAAGTTAAACCAACATAAATGTAAACGAAAATGAGTAAAAATCATAAAAATCTTCAACATAAATAAAATGTTTAACTTCTCTCCAAAAACCATCACTCAATATGCAAAAAAAAAAAAAAACGCACGGTCCTCGGGTTATGTCACCGCACCAGAACTGCCTACTCAGAATTCAGCACCTCCTGACTCTTGATCAAAATGCTCACCTGCATCACACACGTCTAGTGAGTCTAAAGACTCAACACACATGTACCCGTAATAACAAGTACATATACGTAGCACACAACAGTGAAAAATAGCATAATAAACATACATTTCATGAGCTTAAAAACATGAACATAAGCGTGTCGTATAAAATGGTAACATGTCAAAACATGTCTCGTCATGTTATCATATCGTATGTGTAACTGTGACCTGTCAAAACATGGTAATAACACGTATCATCGTATCAACATATACGTGTTAAAATCTTAATTTGAATTCCGTTCATTAGCTGTGACTTTCGTATCATCATGTCAGTCGATGGATCCATCTACGTGTAACCGCGGTACCCGACGGCGAGGGTCATCAGCGACGGCATTACCCGCCCACTGAGCCTGGGCCTATCATATCATGTCAATAGAAATACGATCGTCGGGCTTCCTCTGGGGCCTTCTCCCGTAAACGGGCTACCTCTGGGGCCTTTTCCCTCACGATATCTCCAATCATATCATCGTGTCATCGTGTTAGTCACAACTAAATCCCTTCCTTCAAAAACGTGTCATCATTTTCATCACTTAATAAAAACATGCATATGCGTAACTTTTCCTTTAAACCAAGCATGCAACATATTTATCGTAATTCCATAAAAATCATGAACGTGATGCATAAACATTTAAAATGTCAAAAATTTGTGCTCAGGGCGCTGCCATGACCTATATCTCACCCCGAGTGCAAAATGATCATTTTGCCCCGAGGAACCCAAAAATTATCGTTTCAACCCTAGAACTCTAAAATCGACCCGAAGCTTACCAAACTCCTTAAAATATCCAAAAACATTTTTAAAAGTATTCTTAGACGTAAACTCGAGCCAAATTCACAACTTAACCGATTCGTTTTAAAACTTGGACCGGGGTCCCGGTTTTAGTCCGAATCGAATCGAAACTTAACCAAAAATTTCCCAAATTTTTATCACACCTTAAAAACATCTAAAAGGCCTAAAAACCAAGCTCTTAAACCTTCGGAGCACTCCCGCCCCGCTGCTGAAAAATTCAGCATCTATCTTCACTACACACCCTTGTCCAACTTGTCCCTTCATGCGCTATAGCCTACGCTTGAGTGATCCAGACCCGACTCAGCTGTTTTAAAACATCTTAAGACGTCCCTACACCTACTGAACCCATGCAAATCATCCCAAGCAAGCTGCAGCCCCCTACAAATTGCTATTCTCCCAAAATGGTTAAACCGAAGCCAATCCTCTACCTTCTCGATCCACAGCGCTTGGGGTGGTTCCAGCACGAGCCAAGCCCTTCCAAGCCTTATCTCAGACCCACCAGGGTCTGTTCTAAGCCTCGATGAGGTCCCTGTGGTGCTGGTCGAACCCTGCACGCTGAAGAACCAAAGACCGTGCCAACCCGATGAACCTTCCTCTCGTCCCTTCAGCTGTAGGCGTCCAGCAACATTCTAAACCCCATGACAACATCTTAACACCACTAGCAGACCACAAACAAACAAAACCGCAGCCCCCTTGCACCAAAATTTCAGAAAAACGTGAACAACGATCATAAGATGCAAGAAAACACATGGAAACCGAATTCCCTTCAATGACATGCTTGGATCGGAAATATTTATGCATGAACACAAACATCGGTATAAAAACGTGTATGATGCGTAAAGAATGATACAAATGCGTGCCTGCTGATTTTTGTATGAACAAATGCTAGAAGAGTCACGACCGAGACACGGGGAAAGCTTGATATCAAAGGACAAGATGAAATCGTCTCCTTGCTGATGCAGCTCACGGGGAGAATTGTGAGTGGAGGGGGTGGGCGGCTGTTTAGTGGTAATTAGGTTTAGGGTAGGTTTAGCATAATATTTAATTAGTTAATCAAAAGCATAATATTTAATTAGTTAATCAAAAGATTATGGGCCTAAATTTGGTTTTAAAAGATATTAAAATGGGTTGTGGTCCATTTAGCTTAAAAATATGCTCATTAAGTCCAAACACACTCCCGAAAAATATTTCGTGTTGGAAAGCTTTTGAAAATATTAGCCGAACCCTCAAAAGTCCCCCAAATCGATAAAATTACGTACCGTTAAAAATATGCTATGACGGGTAAAAATATCCAACAAAGCCAATTTCTTGAAAATACCTTTAAAACGTCTGATAATAATTAATAAAAATTAGTCACCTAATAAAAATAATTTTCTTGATAATTAACTGGTCTCCGTTCCTCGTTTGAACGTGAAATGCACCTAAAAACCCTAATGCGTGAACTTTTAAAATTTCATGAATTAAATCCTATCATATATGAATTATGCATAAAATGCATATAAATAATTAAACACAATTTAATAAAATCAACAAGCATTTAATGCTTTAAAACAATTTAATAAAATACCAAAGAAATTTAATAACTTGCATGCATGTGGTTCACATGGACCTTCAGATTTTTGGAACGTTACAAGACCTCACCTGTGGTTAACCAAGCCAACGGTTTTGGCCCGGAATCGTGACTGTAACCAACCAAAGGCTGTCTGGTTACAATTTTGGGATAAAAAACCCATTGAACTCGGTGGATTGAAAATATTTAAATTTATTTAAAATATATATATATGGCCATGATGAAGTGACAGTTTATGATCAACGGTCCCGACCAGGACAAACGAGTGGACTGTTGAATTTTTTTTAAAAAAATCTGAATTCAACTAGATAAATACCCCGTGCCCCTTTTATTTCTTTCCACCCAATTATTTCTCAATTCTCAATTCAAACTTTAGTTTTCTATTATCAAAATATTAATTGTTCATTTATTTTTCAAATTATTTTCATTTTATTTTCATACAAATGGTCGTTTCAAGTCGTAGTGGTAAGGGCAAGGGAAAGAGAATCATGCCTAGTTTACGGGTCATGATTTTCTTATCTTGATTTTTTCGATGAGGAGCAACAAGAAAAAGAGGCGGCCCTATAAACACATCATCATCCAAGTCAAGAAAGCATAAGCAATCTGATGACGCTAAAAATCGAGTGGTGCCAGACCAGACATCTAATATTTTCACCAAACATTTCGAAAAGGTGACACTTCCGATAATTTGCAAGCCAAATGCAAATATTGTTCGAAAACTTAGAAATTTCAACAAGTAAATTGTTATAAAACTTTAACTCAACTCGGCGAGAAATCATCCCGTTAAAATTTGTATTGATCTTTATAAAACTCAAATTTCGGAATTCTCGTCTCAAATGGGTAACGATTTTAATCTATTAAAATGGGTAAATTTTTTCATATTAGGTGCACATGTTATATTTTAAATTTATATATTCAAGATGAATTAAAAAAAATTAGAATTGCATATTAAATCAATTAAGATTGCAATTCATTATCTATGGACATATTTCCAAATTATGAACAATTGGACAAATTTTGCAAAATCAATAGTGTGAGGTCTAATTTGCACGAGACGTTTGAACACATTGGAATTCAACATATAAATTTGTTTTATCTTCTTTTGAATATAAAGATTTATTATGTTTATTTTTCATAAACATATTCAAACTCGTCATATTTATTTGGCAAATCAATGGAACATATTCACTAATATTTTTGAAATTTTAAAAGTGTTTAATTATGTTAGTGACCAATTATTCAGTGTTTATTATTCTATTTCTTATTTAGTTTTAATACATTGTTTAACGTTGCATGAATTTTTAGTGAATATATTAAATATAACCAGGGGCGGAGGCATATATGGGGCTGGGTTGGGCTCCAGCCCCACCTAATTTTTTTTAAAAAATTAATATTTTTTATTTTAAAAAATTTATTGATTAGTCCAAGTTCCAATCTGTTTTTTCTCTTTTTTCACTTGTCTGATACGTCATGTCTATTTTTAGGTACTATATTTGAGCCGATTGATGGTATTGATAATTTTAAATTGTTGATTGTAGGTACTATATTTGAGCCGATTGATGATATTGATAATTTTTGGAAATTTATTTGAGCATTATTTCGAATTTACTGATTTTATATTGGGGATTGTCGATTTTTAATGTTGATTATTTAGTATTTGGATGTTTAGATGCTATAGAAAATATAAATGTGTATTTATGGAATTTTGTAGGAATTTTTGAAAAATTCAGAATTATGTAAATGAGATTTTTGAACTTATAAAGCTGTAAAAATTTTATATTTAAATATGTTATGCCTTAACATTGTCAAATGTTAACTTCGGAATTGTTTTGGAATAATTATAATTGTTCGAGGTTTATTGGATTAAAGTAACAATTATTTAGTGTTGGTAATGTTGATTTGATTCAGTTAGCCATAATAAGTTAAACTAAAGTGACATTTTATATATTTTTATCTCTGTCGTTTGCTTAGTTATCGAATCTGATATATTTATTTAATTGACATGTTAATTCGTCTTGTTTTAACTCTCCTCGTTTTTACAACAACAACGAAACGAGCATTTTCAGCAATGAAACTTGTTAAAACAGCTCTTCGTAACAAAATGAAAGCGGAGTTTTTCGGAGATTCTATGGTAATCTACATCGAACGAGATTTGATTGAAAAATTTGATAACGATTTAATAATTAATGAGTTTTATTCTAAGAAAAATCGAAGAGTACAACTTCAGTAGTGTTTTAACTCCATGTTTTTGAAGGTATTAAATATTAAATACTCTTGTTCTATGTTTTCATGAAATCAATGTTTACATATTTTTTATTTTATTCAATATAGTATGGGACGGAGCCAGCCCCAAGTAATTTTGAATCCTGGCTCCGCCCTGAATATAACGATGATATTTTAGTTCAATATATTTATATCGTTAAAGAAAAATGGGAAAAAATATTTTTTTATAAATTGCTGAATTTTTTTTATGTTATTTTGTTTTAGATCATTGACTTAAATTCGATGGTTTACAAGAAATACTAACATTATATTATGATTCTTTATAACATACTACGAAAATGGTTTCATGTGCCTCATTGATTTTATTTAATAGTAGAACTCATTTATATGTTATTTTTAATTAATATAGCACCAAATATGGTGGATAAATTGTTCCACGCGAACCACAATCTACTAGTAATATCGCTTTTTAATATACTAAACCTAAACTTTTATTAAGAAAATGGACAAAACACCAACAAAAAGCATCATGTTCTAGTCAATAATTTGATAACTGTATTACCACTACTTTTGATTTTAGTGATGCATTTGATTTTAGTAATGCAGATGACGACACTTTCGTCATATTGCAATGATGGTCGCAAAAAACGCAACTATATCTAATTTTATCTATAATTACAAAAGAAATTTTAATTTGGTCCATTTCAAATGTTACAGTTGAGCAAACTTTTAGTATAAGAGGAAATATATTAGATGAAGACGTTATAGTTTAAGGACGAAAAATTTGAAAGCCCAATGTTTGATCAATTATTAGTCAAAAGCCCTTACCCAAACACAAGATCGTAAAAGTGATGAAGAAAACTAAGACGAAACTGAAGGAACATCCGGAACAATAACAAGAAGAAATGTGAGTGATTGAACAACATCACTCTTAAAAATAAGTATATAAAGAAAGATAAGCAAACCTCCAGAATTTTGATTCCTCTACATCAAAAAAAGATATATAAGCAATTTATATAGTTATATATTAGTGCAAGCTTTTTTTATACATATTTTTTATTGTATGTGATACCTTGAATTTGAAAACTTTAATATTTGTTCATGTAACAGAGCACTGAGCCCGTGGGCAACCAAATTTGGCCATCCGAGCGCGCCTTCGCTTCCTGAAAAATGGCTTGCTCTTAGCCATCGTTTTCATACGGATTGTTATTTTCACCCAAGTCTTATTTGCGTCCTCGTATATATCTTCAAAATATTGTTCTCTTAGGCTATCCTTAAAGTCATTTCGTTTCTCATCCTTTGAAATTAAGCTCAAGGCAATGTGGGGAAAAATTTAACAATAAACAGATGTTTTATATAAAAAATAGTAGAATGATTTTTTTTATATAAAAAAAAATTTCATCATGAAATTACTTTTAAATTTTGGAACATTATTTTCCAAACAATTTTATATTTGACTTTACAACGGATATTTTAAATAATACTAGTACAACGACGCACGCGTTGCGTGCTTGTACGATATGTTTTTATAATTTATTTGATTTATATTTAAATGAGGATCAAAATATATTTATAAGAAATAATGAGTGACTACATTATAATTTTGATATATGAACTAAAAAATAAATTAAAAAAGAATAAGAGACCCAAGGGTATTTTAGGTATTTTAAAAAACAAACCAAGGAAAGTTACTCTAACCTACTCAGCCTTAATAAATAGTAAGAGATATCTAATCAAGTATCCTATTGTAATCCCAAAAAAAATTTTGAGCATCCAATTATATATATTCTTATACTATGACTCTCATTGCTACAGCTTCAAACAAAAGATATGAAAGGATGTGACCTAGTAACAAGCCGCGAGAGGTCGTCCCTTTGATTGTATTGCCTTGTAACACAAAAGGCTGCAAAGAGGGAGATTCGACTTCGAATCTCTGTATTTGTACTCATTTGTACATGAAGGACCGGCACACTTTTCTCTTGGTGGTGGATAGCTGAAATTTCCAGGAAAACCAGCAAAAAACCAAATCACATAAAGCAAATCTGACACAAACTTGAACCCGAATAATAATATGATTACCAACCATCTTTTGCCAAAGGTTAACCTGATTTGATACCTGCAAGGCTTAGGTTCAAAAATACTTGGGAGGCCAATCTCGTCAGGGAAAGTGACGATGGTCCCTGAAGGTCCCATAATCCATCTAATGACATTGGATGCAATTTTAGCAGAGTTCGAGGTCCTCTCCTGTACCGTGATGCAAGAAAAGGGTGTGAAAACGGGAAGTTTACTAAGATAACGATCATGTTGATGACTATCATGTTACCTGTGCTCGGTTATCCTGTTGTTTCTTGGTTTTCACCCCTCGTTTTTTCCTGCTGGAATCTTGACCCAAGATTTTCCTAATTGCCTCTGCCTATACATTTCAAGCACAATAAACGTGGAAAATGTGGAAGCCAAGACACAAAATGTACAGAAATATGTACCAAAAGATATGAATACAAACCTCAGATTCACGAGCGGCCTTTTCATTTTGCATCCTACGCCTTTTTGTTAGAGTAGATGCCCTGCAAGCCAACGGTTGGCTAGGGAATTTATTGACTCAAGTGAAATAAACAATCTTTATTTTAATATAATTTATTTTTTTAATGGTTTCGTGATACTTTATCTGTATACCCATACAATCAACATAGATAAAGTCCTTGATTATGCTTTAATACAAATGAATCGTAATTCGATGTTGAAACTCATTTGTAAACACTGCATATTCTAAATTCGTTCCTAGTCGATTCAGCCGCCTAAAACATGGATAAAGGTCGCTTGAGCTCGAGACTAGCATCTGTGATGTTGTGTACTGCGTTTCTTAGTAAGGGCATAGAGATGTCCAAACATGCAGATGGGTAATCATATGATGATTATACCGAACAACCCTCCCTCGGACTTTCCAAGTGGTTATCATTCATCGAGAGGATAAGTCCGTGGTTATGATTGTACACCATTAGTCCTTACGACCCGGGACAACACTGAGGCTCTATATGCTAGGGCTATGCTTTGACTCGTTTACCGGCTCCAGGAGAGTCATCAGGTGGCGAGGTTGGGTATAGTTGCGACACATATAGGAGCCAGTGCATTGTAGTCGGGGATTCACCGCTCATGAGATGTATCCCTTATGTGCCATGGCTATTCAAATGTAATAATTAGAAATAGTGGGAGATCAAGACTGGAAGATGGTGGGCCCGATGATCAAGACGAAGACATGTAAAATATTGGAAGCTTTTGTAATAAGTTGCATTTGCATCCCTGCATTCACCTAGGTTTGGACCTGGATCCATGAATGGCTCACATGGATCTAATAGTGTTGGCGATCGATCATCCTTATTTATTGTTGAATGTCATATTATGATATATGCGATATATAGTAGTATGCATGTATGTATATTATTAGATAATATAGTTGCATGAATCCGGCAAACATACAAACTCGTGGCACGCGTTTTTTAAATTAAAATGATGAGACAATTTTAAAATTAAAATCCCTCATTTTGAATATGATTCAAAATTTATATCAAACCGGAAAAGTAAAAATTAAAAGAGTTTAATTTTTCCTTGCCTTCCATCAACCGTGGTTGCATGTTGATCGCTACCCGCGGACAGCGTCTGGCTCATATTATTGGGGAGGCCTGTACGCCGGAAAGCTGTGACTTCCACCGGACATATGATGTGAATTGAGTGGAACTCCCATAACTTCGGCTCATATTATCGGGGGAACTTATGGCGACCGTCTACTACAATTCAATATTGATGGGTTGGTTTGACACGCGAAAATAAACGACGTCATATTATTGGGTCCTTATTAAACGTGAGGCAAAACACGCGGAGGTTGCATAGGGATGCAATTGGACTCTACCTTTTAGAAATTATAATTGGCTGATATTATTCGGGATTATAATTGGCTAATTGGACTCTACGTGCCCACTAAGGAAATACGATTTCTCTTTTTCATCAGAGGGTGGTGAAAATGTCAAAATAGTGGGAGGAAGATTTATAAAATAAAATCCATATTTTATATCTTAAAATTATTTTAAAATAATCAGCAACCATTATTCTGTTTCCGTATCAGTATATTTTCGATTTCGTCACATAATCCAATTTTGTTATGAACAAGCTAACCGAATCTAATTTTCAAGACTGGTTGGGAAAATTGTTCTGAATTCGGAGAAAATGGCATACACACTAATGTCAGTCCTGCTGAACTGACAAAGCATGCAAGATGGTAGGACCATAGTATACAAGCTAAAGTGTAACATGCTCGATTCTAAGTCAAATGAACTGTAGGGACAGTTTGAGGAAATTTTGAATGCTGCTGACATTCGAATGCATGTGCAAGAGTTGCATGGTGCATAAAACTATGCACACCACTTTCAAGGAGCTCATGACTACACGCATGCAAGATAGAGCTTTGGCCCATGAGCGTGGTGTACATATGACTGGGCTTATTGAGAATGTGGTGGGCCTGAAATATGTGATTCCTAACGAGTTACTGGATAACATCAATTTGTTGTCTTTCTCTTCCTCATTTGACGGGAGTTATGGTGAATTGAATAAGATAGATGATAGCCTTGAAGAGCTAGTCATTACGTTTATACCTTATGAGATCACTATAAAATAGAAAATTATTGTTTTTCTAATTGGCTTTTCGTCAGACGAAAAATGGCCCACAAAGTAAGGGAAAGAAATGTTCCGCCCCTCACAAGAAAAAACAAACCCAATAAGAAGCAAACTCCGAAAGACACTTAAAAGGACTACAAAGCCCGATAAGTCAGAACATATTTCACTGCAAGAAGTCCGGACATAAGAAGTTATATGCGCCAGAAATGTTCTGGAAATGATGAATGAATGTCCAAGTAAACAGGATTTCAACAACAAACAAAAGAAAGTTAGATGATCCAAATCCCGCACAAATATGGCACGCTAGACTAGGTCACATTTCTCAAAGAAGGATGCACAAGCTAGTGGGAGAATGCATGTTTGACTTGTCAAACATAAATTCTATACTTACCCGTGAGTCCTGTCTGAAAAGAAAAATGACCAAGACTCCATTCGATGGAAACGTGGAACGTGCGCATGGTCTATTGGATTTGATCCACACAGACAATTTTGGCCCGCTAAGTGTTAGCACAAATATGGGCAATCCTACTTCATTACCTTTACTGATGATCATTCGAGGTATGGGTATGTTTATGAAACACAAATTTGAAGCATTTGAAAGGTTCAAAGAATTCAGATCTGAAGTAGGAAAACAGCTAAAACAAAGTATTAAGACACTTCGATCTGATCGAGATGGAGAATACTTGAGTGCTGAATTTTTGGGTTATCTAAAAGAGAATGTGATTCTCACAGTGGACTCCACCAGCAACACCACAATTGAACGGTGTTTCTGAACATTGTAAGCGAACCTTGTTGGACATGGTTCGATCAATGATGAGATTCACTGAATTGCCTACATTGTTTTGGGGCCTTGCGCTTGAAACCTCGGCAATATTGTTGAATAATGTCTATATTAGAGCAGTGGATAAAACACCATATGAGATATGGATGGGAAAAACTCCCAAATATTCTTACATGAGAATATGGGGATATCCTGCTTACGTGAAGCAGACAGTGGGAGAAAAATTGGATAGTAGATCCACTTTATGCTACTTTGTAGGATATCCAAAGAATTCTGTTGGATATTATTTCTATCTTCCTAATGAAGCAAAATTGTTTGTTTCAAGAAATGCCACCTTTATGGAAAGGGAATTTCTATTAGATAGAAAAAGGCAAGATGATAGAACTTGAAGAAATTCAAGATACTCCCTCAACTATAGTAGTTGAACCTAATCTCCAACAACCAGTAGTTGAAGTACAAGCTCCTAGGAGGTTTGATAGGGTTATTAGACCACCTGCTAGATATACGCTTCTTCATGAACAAGACCATGATGAGTCTTGTGTTGGATATGATCCAACGAACTTTAAGGAAGCAATATCTGATACTGATTCAACCAAATGGCTTGAAGTCATGCAGTCAAAAATGGACTCTATGTATTCAAACCAAGTCTGGACATTGGTGGATCAACCTGAGGGAATCGTTCCCATAGGGTGCAAATGGATCTACAAAAGAAATCTTGGGGCGAATGGGAAGGTAGTGACCTTCAAAGCAAAGTTGGTTGCAAAAGATTATACTCAAAGACAAGGAGTTGACTATGAGAAAACTTTTTCACCAGTTGCTATGTTTAAGTCCATTAGATTACTACAAGCCATAGCATCATGGTATGACTATGAGATATGGCAAATGAATGTAAAGACTGCATTCCTCAATGGAGACATCAAAGAGGAAATTTATATGTCTCAACCTGAGGGATACACATCAGTAGGAAGTGAGCAAACGGTATGCAAACTTCAGAGATCAACATGGTCTCAAGCAGGCATCAAGGAGTTGGAACCTCATATTTGATAGCACTGTCAAAGAGTTTGGTTTTGCTAAGAATCCTGAGGAACCGTGCATGTACAAGAAGGTTAGTGGGAGTGTAGTGACATTCCTAGTACTTTATGTTGATGATATCCTACTCATTGAGAATGATGTAGGATTATTGCAATCAACTAAAGTATGGTTAGGAAGTAAATTCTCTATGAAATACATGGGTGAAGCATCCTATGTATTGGGAATACAAATCTATAGAGATAGATCAAAAAGATGCTGGGGCTCGCCCAAACGATTATCGATATCATTCTAAATAGATTCTCTATAGAAGAGTCCAAGAGAGGATACTTACCAATGTGTCATGGTGTTACTCTATCTAAAGCTATATGTCCCAAAACTGATGAAGAGATAGAGATTATGACACGTATTCCATATGCGTCTGCCATTGATAGTATCATGTATGGTATGATATCGACATGTCCTGATATTGCTTACGCTATGTGTAAGGCTCGAAGATTTAGTTATCATAATCAGATGGATTCGTTGATAATTAAGATGATTGTAGATGTATTTCATTGGACTAGAAAGGAAAGGGAAATGTATAATAAAGATGTGAAAGATAGTCAAAAGAATAAGTAAGGTCTAAGCTATGGCGCACATGCGCGAAGAAATGCGCGCATATGCATGAGAATTCCAGTAGCATTGGCGCATATGCGCGGAAAGAGTGGCGCATATGCGCGACATGTACAGCAGCCTTGGCGCGCGCGAGAGTAGTGGCGCATATGCGCGGAGCGTCCAGAACCATTGGCGCATATGCGCGAGTTTAGTGGCGCATATGCGCGAGTGCTAAATCTGCCGAGACAGTAGGTTCGGCGCATATGCGCGAATAATGCCGCGCATATGCGCGAGACGTGTATTGCAAAGAACAAGCCATGTGTTCGAAACATGCAAAGTATATATATGATTTGCCTCGATTCTTTCCTCCATTTCAGCAGAAGTCTTCGAAAAGGCTGAGGGAGAAGCTTCATTTCTTCTTACTTTCAAATTGTGTTCTTGCAAGATTTAGCAACCCAAATTCAAATCCGATTTCGGTTTTGAGATCCTCTCGGTATTGGCTACACAGTGATGTAAGTTTATTCGATTTCAGTAAGTTTGGAAATTCAGATATTGGGGAAATGAGAATATGATAGTTATATTGTGTTCTTGGCATATTGAGCATGATATATTTGTAAACGGATCAAAGAAAGGATATCATATGCATTTCCTATGAATTTCAGTAAGATTTATGAATTGTTGGGATAGGATTTATTGTGTTTTGGATGGATATTGTATTGGGTTATGAATTAGAATGATTGAGGATGAGATAATGTTGATATCTGTTAAGATTTGGATTGACCGGTATCGAGAATTACGTCGTTATGCCGTCAAATTGTATCAAGATCACGTAGTGACTTGGTTATGTGTTGATTTAGATTAGAAATTGATAGAGTGCGTATTCACATTTCCATTTCAGATTCGTATTGGCGACCGTGACAGCGATTCTACGACGAAAGGTATAGTACATGTTTTGTTTGGGGAATCACGACTCAAATGAGATCACATTTGAGTTTCCCAACCAAAATCACATACTTGTTTTATTGTTCATACCTTGATATGATTATGATTGTTATAGAACTTGTATGCAGATCTTGCTATGCTTTGTTTACAGATCGTGTAGCATTGCATTATGCTTGTTTACAGATTTTGTATTCATGCATTAAGATAGGGCAGTCTGGAGATCAGGCAGACAACTAGATGTTCGGCGATATCTCAGCTTAGGGGAAGATCACCGCCCCTTTGTATACGTGGATACAGATCAGGCCGAAGTCTAGGAATAAGACGTACAGCACCTCGATTGGTAGGGTAGGTGACAGCCAGTGACGTCTTATTCACAACGGGATCCCTAGAGTTCTAGTCGAGTCAAGTCTAGACATGATTAGATTCACATTGCATGATTTTATATGAATGACATTCATATCAGCATGTTTCATGTTTAGATTATTTATATGCATGTTACATGTTTATACTGGGATTTGTTCTCACCGGTTTTCCGGCTGTTGTTATGTCTGTATGTGTGCATAACAACAGGTGGGGCAGGATCTGGGTCGAGACAGAGATGATCGGGATAGCGTGGTGATCTCGGGCGCAGCAGAGGACTAGTGGTTCTTTTGTTAGACTTGTACTACCGGTTGTTTATAGATGGTATTGAATACTAGTTGTAAGAACAAGACTTGTACTTCATGTTTATATTGTATGTTAAGCTAAGAATTATGTTTGTTTAGTTACATTTGATTTAATGTAAAAGCAAAAAAATTTGACCCACATTTTAGAATAATGATCCATTTAATACCAAGAAAAAGAATTAGAGCCCGGGTCCCCACAACAGGTGGTATCAGAGCAGATAGTTCCTTTAGACTGAGATAGGATAGAATGAGCGGGGTAGATCGAGTCTTCTTCCTTGCTTGATGACGTGCTAGCATGATTATTGCTTTCCTTATTACATGTTGTTGTTATTTGATTTCTTTCAGCATGTGATTTACTGAATCAGAACTGATTCTAGATCAGAGGTAAGTGACTAGAGGATGGCTGAGACAGTAGTATATCTTGTTTACTAATCCGTTGGTTCATTAGATATGCCTCCTAGAAGAGCAGCCGTACCTCTACGACCAGCAGCGCCAGAACAGGGGAGCACATCCGGAGATCCTATGGATGTTACGGCGACCCCTATGGAGACGTTGCTGAAGCGATTCCAATCCTTTCGACCTCCCACATTAAAAGGTACCGAGAATGCCATCGAGTGTGAAAGCTGGCTTGAGGATATTGAAATGCTATTCGACTCTTTGAAGTACAGTGACGAGAAGAGAATAAAGCTAATTGGCCATCAATTGCAAGATATAGCCAAGAATTGGTGGTTGAACATTAGGAGAGCTTTAGAGCAGCGGGGTACCGAGATTACGTGGAAGGGATTCAAGACGGAGTTCTATTTACGGTTCTTTCCCATCTCCTACCGTAAAGACAAAGGTGCTGAATTTGCCAATCTGAGGCAAGGGCAACTGAACATCGAAGAGTACGTCGCTAAATTTTCCTCTCTGCTTCGTTTTGCACCCCATGTTTCAGGAAATGATGAGGCCATGGCAGATCAGTTTATAAATGGCCTGAATCCAGATATCTTTACGTTGGTCAATACTGGGAGACCCGATAATTTCTCGGATGCATTGAATCGAGCCAAAGGTGCAGAAGCAGGATTGTTGAGGCAGCGGACTGCTCCTTATGTTGCTCCGATACCGAGACCGCCATTACCTACATCCCAAACTCCTCCTCCAAGATTTGATAGTGGCGGTAGTAGCAGTGGCAGAAAGGAACAGCTGAAGGCGAAGGGGAAACAGTTTAAGCGACCTGGGAGCAGTTCGTCCAGCTCCAGCGGATCAAGACAGACTGGTTTTGATCAAAGTTCAAGGACTTCAGGTGTCTACTGTAATTCTTGTGGAGGTAGGCATGCGACTGAACAGTGCCAAGGAGTTACAGGCCGATGTAACATTTGTAGGCAGCCGGGGCATTTTGCCAAAGTCTGTCCTCAGAGGAGTGTACAGCAAGGCCAGAGTGGAAGAGCATCCGGGTCAGTACCTCAGTTTGAGCGGCAGGCATCATCGGTCCACTCCTTTCAGCCTCCACCAGCACAGACCCAACCCAGAGCTCGAGGTAGTCAGACGGTGAGTCAACCTCCGAGGCAACAGGCCCAAGTGTTTGCATTGACCGAAGAGCAAGCACAAGATGCACCAGATGATGTTATAGCAGGTAACTGCTCTCTTTATGGTTATCCTGCTTATATCTTGATAGATACAGGTGCATCGCATACATTCATTTCAGAGCGATTTGCATTGTTGCATTCTTTGCCTGTTGAGTCTTTGCTAGATGTTGTGTCTATTAATTCTCCGTTGGGAAGTGGATTGATATCTATAACTACGGTTAGACATTGCATTCTACAGTTTGAGGGGCATGAAATTGACCTAGAGTGTATAGTGTTGGGTCTAGCTGATTTTGATTGTATAGTCGGTATTGACATGCTAACAAAGTACAGAGCTACCGTGGATTGTTTCCACAAGATTGTCAGATTCAGACCCGAGATGACAGACGAGTGGAAATTCTACGGGAAGGGTTCCAGATCTCGGATTCCCTTGATTTCGGCTCTTACTATGAACAGATTGTTACAGAAAGGAGCAGATGGTTTCTTTATTTATGCTGTAGATATGCAGAAGTCGAGCCCGGCGTTGGCAGATATACCAGTAGTGCGGGAATTTCCAGATATTTTTCCAGATGAGATCCCAGGATTACCTCCGGTTCGTGAGGTAGATTTCAGTATTGATCTTACACCAGGTACCGTCCCTATTTCGAGAGCTCCGTATAGGATGGCACCCATCGAACTAAAAGAATTGAAAACACAATTAGAAGATCTTCTGGCCAAGGGATATATCAGACCTAGTGTATCTCCTTGGGACGCTCCGGTGTTGTTTGTGCGGAAGAAAGACGGTTCGATTCGATTGTGTATAGATTATAGGCAACTGAACAAGGCAACGATCAAGAATAAATATCCTTTGCCTAGGATTGATGATTTATTTGATCAGGTGCAGGGATCCTCTGTGTATTCTAAGATTGATTTGCGTTCTGGATATCATCAGCTTCGAGTTCGAGATGTAGATATACCGAAGACAGCATTTCGAACCAGGTATGGACATTACGAATTTATTGTCATGCCTTTTGGTTTAACCAATGCTCCTGCGGTATTTATGGGCTTGATGAACCAAGTGTTTCAGAGATATCTAGATGAATTTGTGATTGTCTTCATTGATGATATTTTGGTGTATTCGAATAATAGAAATGAGCATGCAGAGCATCTCAGAATTGTGTTGCAGACACTGAGAAATGAGAGATTGTATGCTAAATTGTCAAAGTGTGAGTTTTGGTTGAATCGAGTTGTATTCTTGGGGCATATCATTTCTGGAGATGGTATTTCTGTTGATCCAGGTAAAGTGGAAGCTGTGATCAGTTGGTCGAGACCGACTTCTGTACCAGAAATACGCAGTTTCATGGGCCTAGCCGGATACTACAGAAGATTTATCAAAGATTTCTCCAGTATTGCAAAGCCAATAACTCAATTGACGCAAAAGAATGCACCATTTGTTTGGTCAGAGGAGTGTGAGTCTAGCTTTGTTGAATTGAAGAAAAGGCTGACCAGTGCTCCAGTACTGACGATACCTTCAGGTACGGGTGATTTCGTTGTATATTGTGATGCTTCTCATAGAGGTTTGGGATGTGTTCTTATGCAGCGAGGCCATGTGATCGCATACGCCTCGAGACAATTGAAGCCACATGAGGTACGATACCCCATTCATGATCTGGAATTGGCGGCTATCGTATTTGCATTAAAGATTTGGCGTCATTATCTCTACGGCGAAAAATTTGAGATATTCTCCGATCACAAGAGTCTAAAGTACCTATTCTCTCAATCAGAACTGAATATGAGGCAGCGTAGATGGCTAGATCTTCTGAAAGACTTTGACTGTGAAATCAAATATTATCCACGGAAGTCAAATGCAGCAGCAGATGCCTTGAGTCGTAAGGTATGTTCTTTGTCCTTATCGACGATAGGTGTTAACAAGTTAGTTGAAAATTGTTGTACATCTGGATTAGAATTTGATACAGATAGTAAGCCACTGCGACTTTTTACGATCCAAGTTGAGCCCAATTTGATTATGAGGATCAAGGAAGCACAAAGAACCGATCAGAATGTGCAGAAATCAATCCAAATGGTCAGATCAGGGCATATATCAGAATATCAGGTACGAGATCATGTGTTATACGTGAATAACCGTCTAGTTGTGCCAGATGTTGCAGATTTGAGATAGCAGATTCTGACAGAGGCACATTGTAGTCGGTTCAGCATTCATCCGGGTGGCAGGAAGATGTACAATGACTTGAAGACACAGTTCTGGTGGAAGCAAATGAAGTCAAACATTGCCGAATTTGTGTCTAAGTGTTTGAACTGCCAACAGGTGAAAACTGAGAGGAAGAAGCCTGGTGGATTACTTCAGAGTTTAGCCATTCCAGAATGGAAATGGGATCACATTTCCATGGATTTTGTGACGAAGTTACCACGATCATCCAAAGGCTGTGATGCGATTTGGGTCATTATTGACAGATTGACCAAATCTGCATGTTTCATCCCATACAGAATGACGTATAGACAGGATCAGATGGCGGAGATTTATATTCGAGAGGTAGTCAGATTACATGGAGTGCCGAAGTCTATCGTATCAGATCGTGATCCACGATTCACTTCACACTTCTGGCACAGTTTACAGCAGGCCTTAGGTACGACATTACACCTGAGTACTGCTTACCATCCTCAGACAGACGGACAGTCAGAACGGACTATCCAAACATTAGAGGATATGTTGAGAGCCGTCGTGCTAGATTTTGGCATTGGTTGGCAAGAGTCTCTACCTCTTTGCGAATTCTCTTACAATAATAGCTATCAGACGAGTATCGAGATGGCACCGTTTGAAGCTTTGTATGGCAAGAAGTGCAGATCTCCGCTATATTGGGATGACGTTTCAGAAGTACCAGAACTTGGGCCAGATACGATTCGTGACATGACAGAGAAGGTGAAACTCATTCAGAAGAGGATGAAGACAGCACAAGATCGACAAGCAAAGTATGCCAATATCAGACGTAGACCGTTAGTATTTGAGGCGGGAGATAGAGTATTCTTAAAGATTTCTCCTTTCAGAGGCGTTGTAAGGTTTGGCAAACGCGAGAAACTATCTCCTCGATACATTGGTCCTTACGAGATTCTTGAGAAGATTGGCGATCGAGCTTATCGACTTGCACTTCCTCCTTCTCTATCTGGGATACATGATTTCTTCCATGTATCAATGTTGCGTAAGTATATGCCAGATGTTTCTCATGTCATTCAACCTGACGAAGCTGAACTTGATCAGACATTGAGCTATGTGGAACAACCGATACAGATTCTTGATCGGAAAGAAAAGAAACTCAGAACGAAGAATATTCCCCTAGTGAAAGTCCAATGGAGTCGTCACGGCGCTGAAGAAGCGACATGGGAGACAGAAGCCAACATGCGACAGAAACACCCCGAATTATTTCAATAATGTAAGTATTGATCTAACTTTGATATTATTACTTTTGATGCTTTCATTGATAGAATGATATGCGATTTCGAGGGCGAAATCATTTCTTAGAGGTGGAGAAATGTAAGGCTCGAAGATTTAGTTATCATAATCAGATGGATTCGTTGATAATTAAGATGATTGTAGATGTATTTCATTGGACTAGAAAGGAAAGAGAAATGTATAATAAAGATGTGAAAGATAGTCAAAAGAATAAGTAAGGTCGAAGCTATGGCGCACATGCGCGAAGAAATGCGCGCATATGCATGAGAATTCCAGTAGCATTGGCGCATATGCGCGGAAAGAATGGCGCATATGCGCGACATGTACAGCAGCCTGGGCGCATATGCGCGAGAGTAGTGGCGCATATGCGCGGAGCGTCCAGAACCATTGGCGCATATGCGCGAGTTTAGTGGCGCATATGCGCGAGTGCTAAATCTGCCGAGATAGTAGGTTCGGCGCATATGCGCGAATAATGCCGTGCATATGCGCGAGACGTGTATTGCAAAGAACAAGCCATGTGTTCGAAACATGCAAAGTATATATATGATTTGCCTCGATTCTTTCCTCCATTTTAGCAGAAGTCTTCGAAAAGGCTGAGGGAGAAGCTTCATTTCTTCTTACTTTCAAATTGTGTTCTTGCAAGATTTAGCAACCCAAATTCAAATCCGATTTCGGTTTTGAGATCCTCTCGGTATTGGCTACACAGTGATGTAAGTTTATTCGATTTCAGTAAGTTTTGAAATTCAGATATTGGGGAAATGAGAATATGATAGTTATATTGTGTTCTTGGCATATTGAGCATGATATATTTGTAAACGGATCAAAGAAAGGATATCATATGCATTTCCTATGAATTTCAGTATGATTTATGAATTGTTGGGATATGATTTATTGTGTTTTGGATGGATATTGTATTGGGTTATGAATTAGAATGATTGAGGATGAGATAATGTTGATATCTGTTAAGATTTGGATTGACCGGTATCGAGAATTACGTCGTTATGCCGTCAAATTGTATCAAGATCACGTAGTGACTTGGTTATGTGTTGATTTAGATTAGAAATTGATAGAGTGCGTATTCACATTTCCATTTCAGATTCGTATTGGCGACCGTGACAGCGATTCTACGACGAAAGGTATAGTACATGTTTTGTTTGGGGAATCACGACTCAAATGAGATCACATTTGAGTTTCCCAACCAAAATCACATACTTGTTTTATTGTTCATACCTTAATATGATTATGATTGTTATAGAACTTGTATGCAGATCTTGCTATGCTTTGTTTACAGATCGTGTAGCATTGCATTATGCTTGTTTACAGATTTTGTATTCATGCATTAAGATAGGGCAGTCTGGAGATCAGGCAGACTACTAGATGTTCGGCGATATCTCAGCTTAGGGGAAGATCACCGCCCCTTTGTAGACGTGGATACAGATCAGGCCGAAGTCTAGGAATAAGACGTACAGCACCTCGATTGGTAGGGTAGGTGACAGCCAGTGACGTCTTATTCACAACGGGATCCCTAGAGTTCTAGTCGAGTCGAGTCTAGACATGATTAGATTCACATTGCATGATTTTATATGAATGACATTCATATCAGCATGTTTCATGTTTAGATTATTTATATGCATGTTACATGTTTATACTGGGATTTGTTCTCGCCGGTTTTCCGGCTGTTGTTATGTCTGTATGTGTGCATAACAACAGGTGGGGCAGGATCTGGGTCGAGACAGAGATGATCGGGATAGCGTGGTGATCTCGGGCGCAGCAGAGGACTAGTGGTTCTTTTGTTAGACTTGTACTACCGGTTGTTTATAGATGGTATTGAATACTAGTTGTAAGAACAAGACTTGTACTTCATGTTTATATTGTATGTTAAGCTAAGAATTATGTTTGTTTAGTTACATTTGATTTAATGTAAAAGCAAAAAAATTTGACCCACATTTTAGAATAACGATCCATTTAATCCCAAGAAAAAGAATTAGAGCCCGGGTCCCCACACTATGAGTGTTACAAGCAGGTATCAGGCGAACCCTGGTCCTATGCATAGGAAGGCCGTGAAAGATATTCTTAAGTACTTGAGAAGTACTAAGAATTTGTTCATGGTCTATGTGGGTGGAGAATTGAAATTGGAAGGCTACACTGATTCTAGTTTTCAATGTGACGTAGATGATTCGAAATCGACCTCTGGTTTTATATTCATGCTATATGGTGCGGATGTCTCTTGGAAATGTTCCAAGCAAGACACCGTTGCGGATTCCACCACTGAAGCTGAATACATTATTGCATCTGATGCAGCCAAAGAGGTAGTTTGGATGAGGAATTTTGTCCAAGAGTTGGGCGTTATTCCTAATGGAGTTGATCCAGTCTCGTTGTACTGCGACAACACTGGTGCCATTGCGCAAGCAAAGGAACCAAAGTCTCATCAGCGATCCAAACATGTACTGAGGAAGTTCCACATCATACGGGAGATTGTGGGAAGAGGAGACATATCAGTCGAAAGACTCCCCTCTGCAGATAATGTTGCTGATCCACTTACAAAGCTCTTGCCATGACCATTGTTTGAAAAGCATCGCGAAGCAATGGGATTAAGGGTAGTTGGCTCTAGGGCAAGTGGGAGATTGTTAGAGTAGATGCCCTGCAAGCCAACGGTTGGCTAGGGAATTTATTGACTCAAGTGAAATAAACAATCTTTATTTTAATATAATTTATTTTTTTAATGGTTTCGTGATACTTTATCTGTATACCCATGCAATCAGCATAGATAAAGTCCTTGATTATGCTTTAATACAAATGAATCGTAATTCGATGTTGAAACTCATTTGTAAACACTGCATATTCTAAA
The DNA here is from genome assembly GCF_022965805.1 of Primulina eburnea. Taxonomy (NCBI): domain Eukaryota; kingdom Viridiplantae; phylum Streptophyta; class Magnoliopsida; order Lamiales; family Gesneriaceae; genus Primulina; species Primulina eburnea. The sequence continues at coordinate 48,998,556 of NC_133101.1, read as the reverse complement.
TTCGTTCCTAGTCGATTCAGCCGCCTAAAACATGGATAAAGGTCACTTGAGCTCGAGACTATCATCTGTGATGTTGTGTACTGCGTTTCTTAGTAAGGGCATAGAGATGTCCAAACATGCAGATGGGTAATCATATGATGATTATACCGAACAACCCTCCCTCGGACTTTCCAAGTGGTTATCATTCATCGAGAGGATAAGTCCGTGGTTATGATTGTACACCATTAGTCCTTACGACCCGGGACAACACTGAGGCTCTATATGCTAGGGCTATGCTTTGACTCGTTTACCGGCTCCAGGAGAGTCATCAGGTGGCGAGGTTGGGTATAGTTGCGACACATATAGGAGCCAGTGCATTGTAGTCGGGGATTCACCGCTCACCTACGGGTGTGGATATCCTATGTGATCTAATGAAATAATAGTGCATGGAATCTCTGGCCAGAGTACGAGATGTATGTTGGAGAAGGAGTTCTCCAAATAGTGCACGCGATGCCACTATTATAGTTATCACATAGTTATCGAATTAATATGCAACCCTCGATGAACCAATGGTTGCAGATTCGATCGGGATATATGAGATGAAGGGACCGTACTGTACGTTAATCATAATCGACTGGTTCTTGCAGGCACTATCAGTGATACCTAGGGGATCATGGGGCGATGCTACTAGACGCTCTTACCATGATCCGATGGGTGCAATCAGAAATGAGTTCTGACATTCTTGATCAAGGTGTTGATGAAAAGAATGGGGCTAACTAGGGTAAGCCCGAATAAAGGATTATGTCCTGAATCACAAAGAGTTGTGAACCCACGGCTAGCTGTATCCTTGAACCATTGAGGGTCACACAAGTATTGGATCGTTTGTTCCCGTTGAGAGAATAAATTCAAGAAATTGAATTTATATTATATAGTAAATTCAAAGTGTTGAATTTATGATAATTAAATTTTGAGAGAATAAATTCAAGTAGTTGAATTTAATTTATTAAACTCAAATGTTGGGTTTATTAAATATTAAATTTTGGAGGTGATAAAAATTCAAGGAGTTGAATTTATAATTTAAATAATAGATTCAAATGTTGAATTTATAATGTATTTAATTTATTAAGCTCAAAAGTTGAGTTGATTAATTAATAAATTAAATATGATGGATAATATGTTTAATGGGCTTGTAGGGGTATAAGTCCAACATATTAAATAATTAAAGTTTTAATGGACTTTGATTAAATTAATTAAACTATTTAGACTAGCCCAATTAATTAAATCAAGCTCATTAATGTTAATTATGTAAGTAGATGAGCTAAACCTTAGCCTCCAAGAGACCACAAGTTTTCGAAAATGTTTCGGTAAATTGGAAAGGAAAAGATTTGGTATGCAATCAAATTATTTCATTGACTTAATTAATTAAATTAATTAAGAAAATGAATAATTAGTATTTAAAATAAGGATTTGTTTATCCTTAAGAGATTGCATCAAATCATGAGAATGAGATTCTCAATTTTAAAAAACCCCCTTTTCGGCACTTCCAAGAAGTGGATTTTTGGTTCTCGAGAATTCCTTCTCAAAAGCATGAACATTCGGCCACCTTGATATTTTTAAGGGTTTGAGCCGCCTCTCAATTATTTTATCTCCTACGAAAAACTTCTTTTAATTCTCTAGTGCGAGTTAGAAGAGGAACAAATCATCTAGTCGTGGACCTGATTAGAAGAAAGGAGTCTCTTGAAGAAAGTTCGTAGGGATTCATCAAGAGCTATATCTGTCTTTACCAGATCAGTTGGTGCCACGTGATTTATTCACAAAAGGTATAAATTTCTAAACATCCTATGAATATTGATTATGAAAATCATACGAGCGTCCAAATAAAATATATTTTGATTGTCAAAATAAAATAAAAATTTTAAAACTTCCGCTGCGTTTGGGCGTGTAGAAAACCAGATCCAACACTTTTAGCAGCCTCAGCTCTTTTCATTTGCTGCTCCACTTCAGAGAGTTGCTCGTTTTGCTCTGCCGGAAAAGTAACTTACAATAATAGCAGTACATTTACCATAAAATAATTATGGAACGAGCAAATTTATCCAGTGCAACAACAAGTTTTGCTCACTTCTTGATGTGGCAGGTGACAAGGTTGGAAAATGAGTTGGAACAGCACCTAAATCAGGTGAAACGTCTCTACCAGTCAGAATAGCCCTCCTACGTGTAGTTATTGAGCTTTCCATATTGGAATATTTCGATACTTCAATTGATTCCTGTCTCTAATTCTTGTTCTTTAGATCAGTCTCACAGTCAAATACTGAATCCTTATCTTCCAAATAATCAGGCACTTCAAATGATCTAGGAAGTTGGGAATTCATACTTTCTTTACGTAGATTTGAAGACTCGTATTGTCCGATAACTGTCTCATATCCGTACGTATGCATACCTGTTACTCTAGATATCTTCCGCATTTGCTTGCCTATAGTCTTATCTTCATATTTTGTATTAGAGCAAACTGAAATATTTGAAATTTTCAGCTTTTGAAGGTACCGAATCTCATCATCATCTTCATCATTATACAATTCATCAAAAACATATTTCTTAGTAACAAATTTCCTTTCACATGATCGTTCATGCTTTGAACCTTGCTCGACAGACTCCCCAGTCATGTCTAGCCCAGATGAATCCATTTTTTCAAAACTAAAACCAATTTTGGAAAAATCTTTCCACGGCACGCCACACAAGCCTACTTTGTCTCCCATAAAGCAGATATCTGAGTTTTCCTGCTCATTAATGAAAGTACTTTTATGATTCAATGATTGAACTAAATGGAATCAAAATCAAATACTTCCAGCAAATTAAGAAGAATTTATATCAAAGGCTACGCTTCTGAACATGAAACACATGATATTAAAACGGAATTTCAGGGGATGGAAAAGCAGCTTTGAGTAAGATAATAAAAAAAAAAGACCTTATAAAATAAACTAGCAGGAAAAAATTTACATTCCAACAAATGGGAAAATTAGTCAAAGCAGTGTCATAAACTACAAAATTACACCTTAAAAATTATATCAAAACAACCAATTTATGTGGGAGCTGACAGAATCTTGTTGTCATTCAGTTATTTTTAGGTTATTCAGGAATTGGAGCCATTAGCAAATGAAATCAAAGTTCCACGAAAGAGAAAACAAAACCTAGGATTAAGCTTACGAGAAGAATAAACGGCCTCTGAATGAGAAGACTTCATATTGGAAGTTCCAGATATAGAAGAACCATCCAAGCTCTCCCTTGCATGAATTGTATGCGTAACGCCCCCAAGCTTAAGTTTGACCACCTTGAATTTTCTCTGGTTCCCAATTCCATCATATGCTGATCCTGGTTGCCCAGATTCATTAACTTCTCCATCTTCATCACCACTCTTTAAAACTATTTCAGCATTAGCAAGATTAGCATATGATAATCTAGAATTATGCTGATCTGAATTCAAGTCCTTGGTACTGTCTTCAATCAGGGCGCCCCTGGTTTAGTCAGATGGTGTTGATGAAAGAGAAACAGAATGGCACTCTTGAGGGGACTCTGATTCAGGACGGCGATTCAAATTGCTCCTCTGCTTTCTAGAAGTTTTGGAGATAGTACTTAGCCCCGAACCTCCCGAATTATCCATCTTCTGGGAAAAAGTAAACCAGAAAAGTTAACAGTTTCATTTTCTCAACGTAAACCAAAAGGATATGAGACAAGTTGCAATTACAAAATTTAATTCACGAACCAACACCAAGTGATTTCATTAGTCCACCCAAATTGTGACCAAAAAAACTAAAAGGAATATTGGTCAGCGTTGATGATAATATTGAGTAATAAAAAAAACATGACCACAGAGTGCCCAACATTTATTTAAAAAATAGTAACATGTGATACTATTACAGAAAGTCCTCAAATAAAAGGAACAGAAACTTGATAAACATCAAACATTAGAAAATATAAGTAACAAAGCTTAGCAAATGGACGCAGACTCATCAAATGGGTTGATGGAAAGACAAATATCGAGCAAAATCAAGAACTCTCAACTCAAAAACTGATTTCAGGATATCATCAAAACAAAGGGCATCGGTCAAATAGGAAAAGTAAATGGCAAGAAGCTCATTCACAAGAACCAATGCAACAGATTACACATACAACTAGCCCAATATGCCAATGAGCCATAATTAACATCCAACAACCTTTATGTTGGTAGAAAATGAATAACAGTGCATTTTAGGAATATAATTTGAATTTCACGAGTAGCTGTGTAATTTTTTTTAAAGATCGAACTCTATATGTAATTTTTTTACATATATATGACATTCACACAAGCTTTTTGGTTCTCAAAAGATTTTTAGTTTTCTATAAATACATGATTGAAAGCTTAATGCAGAAGAAACTTGAGAAACAAGACAACCAACAAATTAGGATTTTCTTTAGTTTTTATTGGTTTAAGGTTAGAACTTATGTTAGTTTTATTCATCATCATGTTTTTGGTTTTTCAGAGGTTATACTTCAAAATATTTTTTGGAATTGTTGTTAGTTATTGTACGTTTGTGCAAGTTTATGAGTGATTTTTGTTTGTGGTTTGTTATTTTAATGCATTGTCAATATATCACTTTTTTGTTGTATAGCTTAGTATTCTGCTGTTATAGTATTGTTGTACTTGATGTAATCGATTTGTTCTGTTTTTTTTTAAATTTTTTCTAGTTTCTCTTCGATTTATATTGGTTTCATCGAATCATGTTGGTTCTATTCGAGCTTTGTTGTACTTTAGTGTTGTTATTAAATCATATGTTATCACTGATTTTACTTTGTCGGTATTGTATTTTGATTATATAGTCTTATTTCTATACTATTAGTGGATTTATAAATACTTTTATTAGTTTTGGTGAACATTTTATGAATAAGTTTATGAACAACATTTTTTTTAGTTTTTGTGTGATTTTTTTTTTATAATTTTGTGTTCAGTAAAAATTTTTTCTTTTATGAAATTTTTATCCATTTAGTTGATGCATGTTTTTGTTTGATTTCTTGGAGAAATGGAATATGGATCTGGATTATCAAATTTTTCATTCCTGGGTAGCTGAGAGTACAAAAATTAGCTCTATATGATTTCAATCTTTAATAGCTTCTGTCTAACAGAGTTGTTTCTTAATTTTGGGAGAAAATGTACGGAGATTCCCAACAAAATATTATCTTGCAGTATCTAGCCCACCATCAGAAGATGTATGTGATGTTGAATGACGATGATGACGTCCGTATCATGACCCATCTTCACACATCTATGAGACTGACAATAATTAACACGAGAGCAGTGAGAAAATATCAAATAGGAGGCCATAATATTGGGATATAAAAACTCATGTCTTAGTTTTGACTTTCCACACGGTTTTTGTTGATGTTTTCTTTTTGTTTTTCTAGGTAATGTATTTCGAAAGTGAAACCACTTATGATAACATTTTTATTGTATTTTTCATGGAGATCTGTTGTGAATGTGCTTCTTGTGAATCTAGATTATGTGTCAATTATATTTTTCAATTAACTGGTCATTTGCATTGTTATTTAGAACATAAATATTATTTAACATATGTTATAGTAATAATTTCTTAAAATGTACAAAATGTAGGTGTTTAAAAAATTTTACATTACTTAAAATATGGCTGAATCTAAAAATGACACAATGAGTAGTAATGACAGTCATCTTCAAGTTGGTTTCTTAAAAATTTCCATAGACGTTTGGAGTAATTGCATCCGTGGAAAGGGTCAAATATTCAAGGGTGCTGCTGAATTTCGAGTTTGTGTTAAAAATTATGCAATTGCATGAGACCTTCTTTTTCGTACATAAAGAATGATAATGAGAAGGTTACTCTCGTATGTGTGTAAAAAACTGTTCTTGGAGAATTTATACTTCAAGACACAATTCTGACAATCTTTTTGGCATTATAAATTGTAATATAATCCATACAAGTATATATGAAAATCTACGTAGTAGGGTGTATTCTAAAGCTGATGCTGCCTGGGTTTCCAATGTTGTGATGGAGAGATTGAGGGGAGAGCCGTCGTATAGACCATGCATGATGTTGGAAGACATAAAAGGGATTATGGGGTCGAGCTCAATTACCACAATTTTTGGAAAGGGAAAGATTTGGCTATGCATGACATTCATGGCGTAGATGATGGGTATTATGATAGATTAAGATGATATTATAGTGCCATCAAAGAAACTAATCCTAGAAGTATTGTTGAGTGTGAAATTGACATTTGTAGTAATAAATTTAAATTATTATTCATTTGTTTCAATGCTTATGCAGCTGGTTTTGTCACTGGATGTAGTCCCTTGGTTTTCTTGGATGACACTCATATAAAGAATAAATAGAAGGGAATTATTTTGGTTGCTATTGCAAAAGATGCAAAAGATGATCTTTTTACATTAGCATATTCAGTTGTGGATGCTGAAAATGATGATAATTGGAGATGATTTTGTTTCCAACTTAAAGGTGCTTTGATTTTACATACCTCTATGGGGTTCAATGAGTACACTTTTTTCTCTGATAGGCATCCCAGAATAATCAAGGCTATTGAGTTAATATTCCCATGCAGTCATCATGCGTATTGTCTGCGTCATTTGGTAGATAATTTCGTGAAACAGATTTGTAAGTAAATATATATATTTCTGTTGGGAAACATTTTTTTAAAATATTATTATATGTATTCTGTTTTTTAATATTTTATCTTTTTTTCAAAATATAGATAGTGCGAAGATACTCACTTCACAAGAAGAAACACTGGTCACCTGTGTTCAAAAAAGCTGCATATGCCCCATCAAGGCAGGAGTTTGAAATGCATATTAACAATATAATATCGTCAATGTCACTTGCCATAGACTTTATAGTCAATTCCTCTCTAGAAAGTTGGGCAAATGCATGGTTTCTTGGAAATCGGCTAGTTTAATTGTAAAGGCCCGAAAATACTTGCTTTGAAAATTTGCGGAAAATTAAAATTTTCTTTTTAAAAGAACTTAAATGGCCTCATTCATAAAATCACTGATGAATCAAGTTCAATGTTCAAAATATAGCAGCGGAAGAAAATAAAGTTTGCCAAAAATCACAATTTAAAAATATCCAACGACTGATAAAATGTTTTCGGAATAAAATAACAACTGCTGCACTGAGGTCCTCGGGTGCCACTACTGCCGACCCAAGCTGGCTCACTGGTCCCTGCCCTCGGCCCTGGCCTCATCAGTACCTACAACAATCAAGTCTAGTGAGCCTAAAGACTCAGAATGCAAATATCGTAGGTAACGAATAAATGCTACAATAAAATTTGCGTGGGATAAAATATCATGTCATGAGGCATGCTGAAAATAATCCGTACTGAGCAATTATAATACGTGCATAACTGAACCGATAATCACAGTAAAAATGTTTGCTCCTTGGAGCCCTGTACTGAAATAACTGGTAAAATTTTTCTGTTGAGATTATGTTTTACGCCTGTGGCCACTGCACTAAGCTGAAACTGATCGGTAACTGGCTACCGGGGAGGCTGAAACTGAACTGATCTGGCCGGTCACTGGCGACCGGGTGGTACCATACTGAACTGATCGGTCACTGGCGACCGTATAAAATAACACTCCCACATAGTGAATGAACCACAAGCCATATCGCATAAATCTCAAAAATAATCATTTTCTGTTTTCATGCACGTAATATAATTTAACTGGCATAATGAAAAATCCTGTAATTTTACCAACTGGATTGGATTGGATTGGATCGTCCCCCAGGCTCGCTGCAACCTAACTGTGCTATGAAAAATATGCAAATGCTAAACCTTGACCAACTATGCAATTTAGTTCAAAAGATGCGACTATAACGCCTAATGACTTCGTATTTAATCATGACTCCGAGCCAATCTGAACCGACACTGAACCGATGTATATTCATTATTAAAATACGCTGAAAAATCATAAAATAATGCTCCTAAAATGATAGGGTCGAAATCTAGGTGGAATGGAGGCCAAAACATGAAACGCTCTTTCGAGAGTCAATTTGGCACATTGCACCGTAAATTCTCGTACGACCTCAAAAATGATCCGAATGACAAACGGTCGAAAACATGACCTTACTAACTCAATAAGGCATTGTCCAGTCCAAGGCCATGGGCTAAAAGCCAACCAAGAACTCAAACGAGCCTTCTAAACGACACAGCAACCTGCTGTTTTCCAGCAGCTGCGCAACTACAAGACTTGCGTTGGTTTCGAGCCTATCGGCCATTAGGGGCGTGAACCGCCGACCAGAGACTCTTACCAACATCCCAAGGAGTGATTTGAACCATGGCTAAGGGCTTTTGGCCAGCCACAATTCGAAGCATACCAGAAACAAAACCGAAACTCCAACCGAGAACCAACGTGCATGCGTGTGTAGTGTTTAGCTTTGATCGATGTCTTGCGTCGTTCCAGTGGCCATTTGATTGACCATGGCACGATCTAAACATCTAGGGGCATGGTATGAACCGTGGCTAAGGGCCATAGGCCAACCAAGATCCACATCAAACCACACAATTCGAAATGCATATGCTGAAATTTGAAGGGGGCCGAAGGAACATGGGGCTGTTCTTGATGTTTTTATTAAAAACCGAGGAGCCATGGACCAAGCCACCAAAAGGGCGACTTAGTCACGTCTTAGACTTGCTAGGGGAGTGATCCAACCATGGCTATAGGCCCTTGGGGCAGCCAAGATCAGATCATTCCTCCATGACAACAAACTGAATTTTTTTTCGAACAAGATTCTGCACTAATGGGGAGGTTGCTGTCATGTGCTCGTTCCAGCATGTATGGAACTGAAACTCACGATCTATCATGGCACTAACATGTCCTAGTACATGTCTATATGTAGCCTCGAGCCCCTGGAACGATCCATCCCTGAAATCAAAAGGAACATGCCCAAACGTGAAGCATGAAAGTCGATAAAATCTGTGCAGAATTTTCTTTCTTGTTTTGCTGAAAATTTCGGTTTTTGAAATGATAAAATCTGATCATGTACTGAAAAATAATTAATAATATGACTTGATTGAGGTTTAGAAAAAGTATATACATGCCTTGGATTCGTTTGAAATAGAAACGAAAAGAAACAACGACGACGCGACGCGGAGGAGACGGAGTGGCTAGCTTCTCTACCTTGATTGCTCGATTTTTTTCTCCCTTTCTCCCTAGCTATTACTCACGTTTTTTCTACTGAAAAGGGGTCTGATTTCGGTGGGGAGGGAGTGTGATGGAGTGGTTATGAGGGGTGAGGAGGATGGTGCAAGATATAAGGATCATATCAAGACCAAGTCTTCATGCAATTGAATTTTGAATTTGAATTGCTATCAAATGATCCCTTGGGTGATTCTAGAGTATAGTGGCCGATTTTATCCTGCCAATCAAGGTTTAGGATAGTGCTCTAACATTAATTAATTAAGGTGGAACAAAATAATTAAAAAAAAACTTAACATCTTAAACTAATCAAGAATGGGTCAAAGTTTGATGAGTTGGCAAATGCATTGCCTATCACTATGGGGCGGCCGAATATCTACTAATAAAATGAGTGGGAAGTGTTGGTTATCTAGTCAACTAATAATCCTTGAAAGCCTTACTAATCCTTTAATTAATTTAGTGAGCTAACCCCTTAATTAAATAACTTAAATGAGTTCATTTCTTAATCACCTCAAATAATTAAATTAAATCCTCAAACCTCCCTTTTTAACTTAAATGGACTTACTTGCTAGCTAAATTAACTCCCGAAAATATTTCTCGAATCTTAAATTCTATCTCAAACTCCAACTCCGGTCCGGCCTCACTGAAATAACTGAAATGCTAAAAATCAACTACTGAACTGAAATAATGAATAATTAACTTCAAGGAAAGCATTTAAAATAATCATGCAATGAAGTCAATTACATTTTTAAAAATCTAGAATTATGCATGGCTTATACGTAGACTGATTTACGGGTTCTTCATTAATAAACAATAATATAGCTTAGTGTTGGAATCTTTGGGTTAAAGCAGCAAGATTTCTTCATATTGTGGGCATGGTGGACCACATACACATTCAAATTATGGACATGATGCACAAATGAGGTGAAGTGTCAATGAAAGTTCTTGCAAAAACATATGTTGAATCTCGATGCTTGCAAGTGCGTAAGGCATGTGGTTGGAGTTTTGAGGTTGTGGATGAGGATAAATTATTTGCTGTTGATTTGTTTTCTACGAGTTGTTCATGTAGAGAGCATGGCAGCTTAACAAACTTCTATGCAAGCGGGCATGTGGTGCAATAGAGTAAAAATCAGTGTCTTTATATGATTTTTGTGACAAATACTTTACGATGGAGTTGTATTGTAAAACTTACAAAGGAATCCTAAATCTGATTCCTACGTTTGAGATGCATGAATACAATGCAAATCATGCATTAGTAATCAGCCCCCCACCCCCAATGTTCGAAGCCAGCCGGGCTGAATAAGATCTGAAAGGATACCATCGCAAGTAGTTCTTCGGGTGTTAAAATGTGGTCGGTGTCATAAAAAAGGCTACAATTGACGAGCATAACAATCTCTTGATAGTGTTCATTTTGCAATCTCTTTAATAGGTCCAAGCTTCATCGCCATCACGAGCATAGCAATCCACCCACAAACATAAGTAAACACCGCAATTCATATCAACACCTTGTTGTCGGCAAAAAACTTGGTTCACATACTCCCTCGTTTTGTAATCGAACATAATCCTCATATACCCAACTAAGAAAATAGCCTAAAAAATGACAAATAATACTCAGTTAATATGAACAAGATTCTTGTAATTAAATATGCATTCAAATATTAATTTACATAAGCTCTTGCGGTTCCAAGTGACATAGTTGTGTATATCAAGTTTCTAAATTCAAACTCTCTTTTTTCAGTATTGTAAACAAGCAAGAATCAATTATATTTGGCGTGAATTGGGAACAAAAAAAATCTACAACGATCCATCAACTTTCTATTTAGTTGTTCTAATTTTCCCCTTGAATCATTTGTCAAACATGATAAAAAAATCATGTTAACCATCATCTTTCAACTTCTGCTTTTTGTTCAACCTCTGTAATGCACCCAATACCTCATCCTAAGCATGGAAATTAACATATTATAATATTTATATTTCATATATACAAACCAATTATTCAATGTTTTTTAAAAATACAAACTTGGACTGTCGTATCCATGCAAAATATGTAAGAACCATTTTTTCCACTATACCCACTCACAATTGCATATAACAATTGATGATATTGTTGAATCTCCAAACAACAAATCACAGAATTCAAAACCACAAATTTTGAATCTTTCTCCTTCCCACACAGCATCACTACAAAAACAAGAATATGGTTAAATCCAATAAAAATAAAAACATGAAATATATTTAAAAAATTGCAAGAGGTATACCTTAATTTTCCCCTGTAAGATAATTTATTATGATGTTCCGCTCTTTGTCCGAGACTTCTTCGCAAACACAAAAATCTTCTCTGCCTCTGAAATTTTTAAGATTTGACTCATCTTTATCAGCAGATATCTTCTCATCTTCTATGCTTGTGTCTCCCTATTGAACAACCAAAATTTACCAAAAAATTAAATAAATGAAATTTCATACAAAAATAAAAAAAATCAAAACAATTAGAATGCAAGATACCTCGTCAGTAATTACACGATACTCTTTGCATTCTACAACAGACTTTGTTTTGCGTCTTGGGGCGGAACTTGGAGGAGTGACGAACTTATTTGGATTTCTTTTTTTTCACACGATTAGTTCTTGTCATTACATTCTTCACTATTGAAGATATAACATTATTGACTTTGTCCTCTTGCGAACCAGTGACACCATTAGCATCATCTATTTCATCAACTACATCTCTCGAAGAATCATCAGTGTGAACATTATTTTATTCCATATCCAACTTAGTGAAACCAACATCATTGCATTTAATCAAATCTGTCACAACATCAACATCATGGACTTCATTGTATCCACCTAAATCTGTGTCAAAATCTTCAAACAAAACATTCTTGACGTCATTTTTTCCCTCATCAAGTTTACCATCTACCCGACTACCAACAACATCCTTTGTCATATTTCCATTAGTTTGACAACACATTTGTCTAAGCATTTGAATATCATGGAATTGGTCTTCCACAGGTTTTTCCAATCTCCTAATTTCGCATGTTGTTTCCTCCTCCTTCATTTTAGATTACACCTGAATATTAAACACCTGAAAAATTCAACACCAATTCTCAATACATCATAAAATAAATTTGGTGAATTTATTTGTTTACCTTTACATTTCTTCATCTCTCACCAAATAAAACTCCAATTCCTCACCAAATGAAATGATTTCAAACACCTTTTAGAAATGAGGAAAAAAATAATTTGTCACATTTGCTATACTAAAAAATATTCTTAAAACAAAATACCTTCGTACAATTAATTTTTTTTAGCAAAGTCTTCGCATTTGAAGCTTTTATCCAGATCTTGTTTTCACTCCACTTAAACAAACGTGGATATGTACGTGGAGATCGGAATACCATGGAAGGATTTTTTCGTACACCCAAGCCTACATAAATAAATATACAAATGTAATAATATAATATTAGTTTGAAAAAATAATAAAACTCACTATCACCCTGACAACACAACCATCCAAGTATGTTTTTGTGACGAACCGTGTCTTAAAATACAAATACTTTAATATTTGCGAAAAAATTTGAAATTTTCTTATTAAATAATTTATCATAAATATAAATCGTAAAATAAATAATGGTCACCACTCATACTACAATAAAATTAATATTAGAATTCCATCATTTTAAATAACACAACCATAAAAACTCAATTTAAAAATATCTACCATAATTTGAAAAAGTCAAACATAACGTAAAAATTTCAGCATGCAAGTCACCAAAATCAGTGTAATAAAATTTGTGAACTACAAGGTCCGAACACTACCGCTAGTCCGAGCCTGCTCACTGGTCACCGCCTCTCGTCTCTTCAACTACATTATCTGCATCGATCAAGTCTAGTGAGTCTAATGACTCAGCATGCATAAACCGTGAATAATGTGTAATACATAATAAAATTCATGCATTTTAAATTTAGTTCGTACATAAAAATTATAAGAATAAATATGTATAATGCAACTTTTCTGCATAAACAATTTCATAAAAATCATATTTTCATACTTGTCATGCATAATCGTAAACGTAAATAAATTTTGCTTAGAGTTCTGTTCAATGCAAGCGACCCATACATATAAATAGTTTGATCAAACTAAACAACAGTACTGAGATGACAGGGATCACCACAGTCCTTGGACTAGATGTCCGCTCCCTAACATATAAAAAAATCCTCCACAGAGGTTAGAGAGTTCACTTGACACGTTCTCCAGCCTCCAAATATGTAACATAATTTGGCCACAAGACAAATCACTTAGCTCAAAAATAATTATTTTGCACGTGATACATATTTACGAACATCGTGGACTTCGTTAGAAAGTCCTTGGACTTGCTCCCATAACATACTAAAATTTATACCCAAAACATCCCTAAGGAGCATTATTTGGACACGTATGACTCCCGAATTAAATTGAACCACTTAGGACTTACCAATCCACTCGGGACTTGACCCATACATAAAATACATCCTAAACTACTGCCCAAGGCCCTAGAGCAGCCTTGAACCATGCCCAAACCTCGTACCATGCACAACAAACAATCTAGACACAAGCTGCCCAAAGAGTGACGCTATGGCACTTTTGTGTTCCGTATGACTTCCTATAGATACTAACTCGAATCAAACCCAAAAAAAGCTCTAGAATCGACCATTAGACATATCTTAAGCCTCTGTTTCAGCCCCTAAAACACCATAGCCCCTTTAACAACCCAAAATCGTGCACCCTAGCCGCACATCTCCATATGCACGCATGGTGTTTTCCCAACTCTAGCCACTATTCCAACCAACCAGCCCTCAACTGACCTGTAACCAGGCTTGTGCAGGACCGTAAGACTCCACCTAGACCCTAGCCATGCACCATGGTCCAGTCTAACCAACCAGCCCGAATGGAATCAATGGCTATCCCCATAATACGCGCAATGAGCTTCCTTTGACTCCTACTATACCAGCGGCTTATCGGCCCTCACGTACCACCTAATGACACCTAAACACATCCCATAATGTGATCATACATAACAGCAAGCCATAGGATTGTTCCAGCGAAGACGGTGATTAAAAAATCGATAAAACAAATAAGTTCAAGTGTAATATGTATTGAAACAAGTTTTAATCAAGTTATATTATACATATAATTAAACCAAAGATTTTTCATGCATATTTTATATAAAAATACAATATATAACATGATCGATGCATAAAATAAAGGTTTAGACATGCCTTTGCGTTAAAACGAACGAAATATCGGCAAACGAACGCACGGAAAAACGGAGGCCAAACAGAGACGGATTGATGTGTTTTTTGGCTTTAGAAGTGGCTAAATAAATCAAGCATGGTAGGGTGATGATCCCTTTAAGTTGCTGCTGGAAGAAAGAAAAAATTATTTTTCCCTAGCCTCACAAACTCTTGACCAACTTAGTGTGTTTTCGTGTGTGCGTGTGTTCAATGTGTGGGTTGTGTGCGGCCATGGGTTTTATGTCTAGGATATGGTCGGATTCTTGTATTTAAATGGGATAATGATTAGGTGTTTTAGTTTGATTAAAACACTAATTAAATTTACTAATTAAGCCCTTACAATTTAAATTACTAATTTAGCCTTCCAACTTTTGAAATTAAGGGTAATACACATTTTAAATTCTACCCTTAATTAAATACTATCTAATTTAATTAATTAAGTCATAAAAATAATTATTAAAATATTTAATTTCGAGTGGACGTATTTAAATCTCTTATTTTCTAATTTTGCTAAATAAACTGCTTAACATTTCTATTTCACTCGATTAATTAAATTTGGCCATAAAATGATAAAATTTATAAATCTTTTAAAATACTATTTTCTTGACTTAAAATAAAAATATGTAACTTAAATTTTTAACCTCTTAATTGCCTCGAATCTCCTTTCCCGGTTCGGTATCGAATATTCGTCTCAAAACTAAAACTCATGAAAACATTTAAAATTACTTAATAAAATAAATATATGTACTGTTAAGATAATTTAACATCTAAGATCCTTTGCTTAAATTATTAACTAAATAAATAAATTAATTCAATCATGCATGTATTTACGTGTTCTAGTTTTTGGGCACTACAGTTTTCCTTCCTATTGCTCCTTCCGAATTTCCAATATGTCTTGAATTTTATCGCATATAAATCTATGGGCAGTGTCTCTTCATGAACATCCAAAAAAAATCGGCAAATCATCAATGTAAGAAAATGCAAACCAGGGTGTCAAAATTGATAATTAGCGGAAATACTATGCAATTCAACGAACAGAGTAAACATTCTAACAAAATCATCCAATTGTGATTCATCATCTGATTCAGCTAATAATAAGATATTTTCAGAAATCATCTTCCTCATTGCTTTGCTAAGCTTCCATACAAAATAACGTGATAAAAAATTTGACTTTGTTATGAGCTCTTGGTTTACAGATTGACCCCCATGAGATAGACCAAATAGGAAACTCGAATGATGTAAAAGGGACGACAATGCCCTTCCCAAAGACAAAGGAACAAAAGTCACAGTTGAAACTCATTAACATCACATCAACTCTAGTACTGTAGATGGAGAGTTTAGGCGTCTTCAACTGTTTACCAAAAGGAGTACTAATGATCCTTGCTCGTTGCCTCTTAACGAGTTTTGGTTCAAACTTGTTCATTACTTTTCTAAATTAAGTAGAAGCACATTGTGACATTGCATCTTTTCTGCTTTGCATTACTCATTACCATTGACATTTTTTAACCATTTCTGCACAAAACAAAACAAAATTAAAAAATATTAATAGAACAAATAAAAACCTCGTAAACTTCTAAAGTTATTTCAAACAACACGTACTATCAAAATTAGTAACAAAAAAAAGACAAACAAAAGCAATGCAAAGCATATTAAAAATTGATGAAAAACATTTTCTTGTTGTCACAAAGAAGAAAAAAGAAACAAATGCTTGTACATAACTGACCGAAGGGATGATTATACGACCTACCATTTAATCATAAACAATAAATTCATAAAATACCTACAATTAATTTCAGACTTTGAAAACAAATTGAACTTAAAAAACTCATATTCTAGATTAACTCCAATTACTTTAACAATTTTTCGTGCAACAACACCGCATGAAAAAACCTAATTGTAATATATATCGTAACGATACACACGAATATTAATAATAGACCGAAAAATGGAACACATAAGCAGAAAAAATAAATTATAATCAAATAAAAACATTATACAAATTTATCACCCAACTTGCCCATAGGTCCATCCTGCTAACCCTTCTATCATTATGCCACAACCGACCTCAGCAGAAACAACAAAAATAATTACCTTTCCCACCCGTGCTTATCTCCAATTCGCTAATCCATTCTAAAAGAATTGACAATCTCAACATCTACATAATATTGGGTAATGGAACAAAAAGGTATGATAGTTTGAACCTCCTTGAACAGGGAGACTCACCTTTAAACCTATTCATCATAATAGTCCAGAAAATAAATAAAACGCCTACGAATATACTAAATCTTGCTCCAATCCATTTCTCACAACAACAATGTCATAAAGCTACAGAAAAATGAGAAGCACGTCAAAATCCAAAAATTTCAACTTTATAGAGCATAGCAACAACCGCACCAATCAATTCATGATTATATCTTGAGCAAAAATGAAAAGTACTAGCAAAGTTATGAAAGCTAAAAAATGAACAACCAAATTTAGTATATAAACATATATCGAAGAGATCACAAAACTAAGGTATTTCTTCAAACAAAAGTGGACCAATGATTTTTGAAAATTTCGAAAAACGAAATTCCTCTGGTTCTGGCCCTCATATTTCAGTCACACGCGTACAGGGAAGATCTGTGTGCTTTTTAGCCAATTTTTTTTTTTTGGCTTCCAGTTGCCTTCGCCGTCCGTGGGTGTCGAGGTGGTGGGTTTTGGTGCTAGGGATTTACTGTCGAAATCGTGAGAGTAACATAAATCAATAACAAATGTTGTAACAAATAACAAATTATTGGAAAAAGCGAGCAAAGAAAAAAGAAGAAGAAACTCACTTGCTTTGTTTTCGTGATTCTCCAAGAAATTGTTTGTCAATGTCACTTGGTTTTCTTCCTTTTCTACCTTATGTAAACCCATTTTAAATCTTTGCCGTCTAATCCATGGGTTTTGTGTGGCATATAGTCTTGAAGGAGGTGGTGGAAGGCTAGGGATTATTTTGGGTCGACGGGAAAGAAAATGGGAGAAGTGAGAATGGGTTGTGGTGAGAGAGGGAATGAGATTTGGGATAAGAAAATATAAGACAATAGTAGAAAATGAATAAAAATTGAGGAGGGAGTTTTAAAAAAAATTTCCCCTTCTCTCAATAGTAGAAAATGAATAAAAAATTGAGGAGGGAGTTTTAAAAAAAATTTCCCCTTCTCTCATGTATTGCAGACAAATTTGGACTGATGTGTGGACTGAACACAAAGTTGTGCTTGTGGGTGGGAATTTTCCAACAATTTCCCCTTTTGTTAATTTATTGATTTGATTATTGATATAATAGCTCAAATTATAGAGTAAGAATGAAACACGACTTTCATAATAAATTGCCGAAATTTATATATCTGAACTGTGTAATTTATTGATAAAGTAGTACAAATCAAAGTAATACATATAATTTTAAAAATAATACAACTTTCAGTTTCAAATTTAATGTATGATTAGCACAATCAATGTACCAAATTTTTAACAAGTCGTCACCTCTTCTCTAACCCTCTCAAGATATTGTTGGACTTGATTATGACTTATTTCGTTATAAAATATTTGAGAGCTTATAAACTTTCGATTTTTTTCCGTAAATTTTTAAAGAAGAACACATAAACTGTCAAAGTAAAGTGTTGGAATATTATAGATTTCAGAGTTATCCGTAAGAAGAACTGAAGAATATATAACCGATCGAAAAGTCAAATAAACGTAACTGAAGACTCAGGTTGAACTGAGCTAGGAAAACCTTATCCAACTGAAGTATTCTTAACTGATAAGACATCAGTTACAATTGATAATCCCAGGTGAATTGATTGGCTGATCATTTGACTTCTAATCAGTTGGTCATGTCATCAGTTGAAGAATCAGCAGACAGACTGACATGTCGTACCAAAACAAAATAGTTGTATCAGAAAAGATTAGTCTAAATACCTCGTAAAACTATAAGATAAATTAATTATACGACGATTCAACGTATATTTGTCATTAAATGTTCATTAAATGAATTCAATACGACCGTTGAGATCGAAGACGACATATAGCTGATCGAATAAGTTGAAGAGGGTTGGAGACTGAAAAGCAAGCAAAACACACAGAGCAATCAAATAATTTATGATACACTTCACGAGTATATTCTGAAGTTCACAGATCACACATTTAAGCATACATCTATTGTATTTATCAGTAGCATTCATGATACCGATTTAGAGCGTTTTAGTTACTAACTGTACACAAGTTGTTAATTTAAGTGTTTCAGTTTAGCAGTATGTAAGGCCGACTGAACTGGAGTATTAAAATTTGTTGTAATATAACTAAATCTTTTAGTAAAATCTTATCCTTGTGATAGAAGAAGTGACGTAAGAGCATTTAAAGTTTCCGAATATCCATAAAAATCCGTGTGTTCAGCTCATTTACCATTTCAGTTTTACACTATATTTACCATAAGTATTCAATATATATTTCAGTCTGATTCCGCACTTTTAACAGTTGACTAATCTATATTGATAAACGAGATTTTAGGATTACTTTCTCAAAGAACTGATTCACTCAGCATAAAAGAGTTCAAAAATCCTAAGTGTGTATTCAACTATCTCCTTCTAAACACTTATATTTCCTTAACCGATCGTATCATAAAATGTTTTAAAAAAATTGTGTTTCCTAACTTTTTTTTAATAAGATTTTATTTAAATATTTTTAAAAGTAAAATCGTCCTCATTACTTTTATCACTATCTACCCTTACATATATAATTAATTATCATGCAAGTTGATTTCAAATATTAAAATAATAATATAACAAAAACAACAATCACCACTATAATAATATATAATAACTACAATCTAATAATACAAATTAATGCTATATTAATATTGTAATAATATTTAGTTATTATAATATCGAGTGTTTGTCATTTTATTAAAAATTATAGTTGATGATAATGATTCAACTCTAAATATTTTAAATTGAACAACCTACTCATCATGCTCCGATTGATCAACCCTCATGAATAATTATTGAATTTCAACATTCATCATCTCAATAATTATTTTTTCAATTCATGAGAATCAATCACATAACATTATCTCTTATATTAATTATGGAACTGATAATTTTTTTATCAAAAATTACAGTTGATGATAACTGTACAAATCAAATCTTTAAAATTGTGAAGCAGCACAAATAAAAGGCTTTGATTGCTTTTTCAATAGGGGTAATTAATAAATCTAATAATGATTATAATAATTATATTAAAAAATGTTCGATAATTATAAATTATTAACGAGGGCCTCTTCCGTTGTAACGAGGGCTTTTGTAACTTGTGGGGCATAGGACTCTTCTTCATTTCTTGTTCCTAGTTCAAACTCGTATACCTTTAAATCGACAAACAGATCATGCATTTCCAGCTTGTTTATATCCTTGGACTCTCCTGGCTATGGTTTTGAAGTCTCAATCTTTTAGTAAGGCTCTCATAACTTTAAATGCAACCTCTCTGTTATTGTAATCCTCCCAAGGGACGCCAGCTCGATAACTATGTTGTTGAACCTTTCATCGAACTCTTTCATCATCTTTCCAACCTTCGAACTTCTGAATGGCGACACCAGCTTGTTCTCTTTTGTCCAGTCATTTTCTTCACAAAGTTGAGTTAGTTTTCCCTGATTTTTTCAAGAGTTGAACATGTTTTAATTTTACTCAACATATTTTTATCTAATATCTTGTAAAAGGTTAGCTTTGTTTTTGTCTTCGACAGTCCACTCCATCATTGGTTTCTCTACCATTTGAAGAACATCATCTGATTGGGCAACATTTGTGTTTATTTTCTGTAATATTCATCGGTTCATCTGTGATTACATACCACATGTCATAATCTTGAGCTGATAGACGTGCCTGCGTTCAAATTTTTCAGTCTTTCAGTTTCTTCTTTTGAAAACATGAGAACTTTGTAAAAGAAGGCCATTAGATATATCATATATTCAGATATTGAAATGAACCACTCTGATACAACTTGTTAGGATAGAAGATAACAGTTTAAAGGTGGGTGAATGAACTGTTAAGCTATTATGACAAATCATGTGAAACTTATGATGTGTTAATAAAAGTTAATATTCCAATCACACCGAGGAATTTATGCTACTAAAACAAAGTGTTATGATCGGAAACAACTCAAATTACTCAGCGAATATAATACATGTAAATGCAACAGACCAGTTCATGTTAGAAGCTTAAAAGCATGAATGATAGCAGATGAGATAGATAACAATAAAATGACTGTAAATACAGGATGCAAGGGATTGTTGATAGAAGTTCGAATGCTCAGCTTCTACATCTCTTCTTCTTCTTCTTCTTCTGTTTCCCGAATGATTCCCTTGAAGATTTGATCGATATAACCCTTTGTACAAACTCACTCCTACATAGGATTTATCTCTGGCCTAATTGGAACTATTAGCACACACTTTTATTGACTCAATTATTTCATAAACAAGTTTACGAAAGTTACATTGTTCTCACCATATAATATAGTTCGTGTAAAAAAGATATAAGTGAGAATAAAAACGTGCACAATGTTTCGTGTTTTCTTAATTGCTCGCAAGCGCACGACGTCAAGTTATAGTAAAATATATTATTGAGTACAAGTGTCGATCCCACGAGGAGTGTGTATATAAACGTATATTAATGCTTGTGATTAAAATAGTCTTGACTTTATTTAGAAAAATCAATTTAAGGATTTGATTTTATGAATGACTAAATTGAAAATGGATTTAAAAATAAATAAATATAGATATATATAACACCAAATTTTAGCAAATAATTTTAGCAAATAACAATGAGATAAAAGATCTAGAGGTCCGATTTCACGCAACTATCTAACATGTGTAATTCTTATTAGCTTTGTTATAAAAGTCATTTTTATTAATTAGCAAAAAATCTTATTATTATCTACTCCCTCTTCCAAGTAATAAGTAGATATTTGTTATCTAAAAATGAATTTTGACATTCCCATCAACAATTTACAATTAAATAACACAACAAGCACTAGATTCTCTACAGGCTTCGATAGCATTATAGGCCTTCCGAACTCTATAAATACCATTGATGTATTTGATCTTTTTCTTGTTTATAATTTCCTCTTCCGAGTGATAAATTGTAAACATATAAATCATTCAAAATATGGCCAATAAATTGAAAGAATTAAGATTAGAACAATACAAATGAAAAATATGAAGAACTTAAATAACGTAATTTATAACTTCTAACACATGGTTTCTAGTTTTGTTCCATCATTCCTCTAGAATTAAAACTTAGTTCATAATAACACGATCAAAACAACAAAACATGGTTTTAAAATAAGACATACAAATGAAAAACAAAGGAAAGAAGAACTTAGAACAAGAGTTTGAAGAGCTGATTCCGTTCCCGGAGTTGTACAAAAGGTTTCTTCCAAACTTGATGAATTTGATCTTCAATCTAGTAGTAGCCTCCTTCTCTCTTTCCTTGGCTCCCCAATACCCTAGATAGTAGCAAATATTATAGTCCAGACAAGATAGAAGTCGTAGCACACAAAATTCTCAAACTTCCTCGCGCAGTACACAAAGTTACAGAATTTCCGGATTCTGCTTTTCGAAGACCGTGGGTGCGGTGAAGAACAGACCGCGGGTGCGGTACTCTTTCTGGTGTATGAGCACAGGTGCGCTGCTTATTTCAGTGCGGGTGCACTAGCTTACCGCGGGTGCGGTACATGAATAAGCGCACTGCAGCTACTGTATTTTTTTTTTTTTTATCTTTTTGCATCTTCCAATTCAACACTTTTACTACTTCACACTCTTATTCTATACTTCCAAACTATAACAACAAAAACAACAACAAATCAAATAAACTGCTTAGGAATCACATAATTCTAAGTTAAAAACAAGTAATAAAAGTGAAATAAATTACACTTATCGAACTCCCCCAAACTTAGGATTTTGCTAGTCCCGAGCAAAATAAAAACACACAAACAAACAAGTCATGAATTTTTTATAAAAGAACATGGCCTCAAGATAATTTAACTAAATCTTCATGCAATCACAAGTTAAATCAATCCAACCAATTTGTCATCCGGATATAATCATGAAATTGGTTAATTTTCTTAACTTCTAATCTCTTCAACTCATGTTTCAAAACATTCTCAATCAATTTCAATTTTTACAAACACAAATCAAGAGATCTTTTCCGGTAAAAATTGGGTTCAAAGCAATATTCAAGAAAGGAGTACCCAATAAATATTTAATGCAATGAAGTGTGTGTAAAATTGATCAAAATTCATACTCAATGTAAGTGTTTATCGATTGTCCATAGGCTTGATCCTCCCAATCCCTCTCCACTAGTATATTGGACAACTATGACTAGGTTAATAGGATTTTCAATGGTTGTAATGTTAGGCCTTGGTTTATAGCTACAAATGAAGATTAAGAATTCAAATAAGGGAGTAAATTGAATTTTTATCTCTTTTGCATACTCCACTTTTTCTTTTATCTCCATTTTTTATTCATTTCATCTCTTTTTCTCCCCTTTTTCTCCAACTTCTTCAATCAAACATCATTCATCATTTTTCTTTTCTTTTCTTTTGTTGGAAAATATCACTTTCTTTAATCTTTTGAATTCTTACTCCCTTAAAAAGGTAGGAAATAATTGTATAACATATTCAAAGGGTTGGTAAATGTGGGCTACTTGAAAGGATATCGAATGGGGGTCTTTTACACATATTAACGTGTGCCATTTGAATTCATATAAGCTACAAAGAGGTGAAAAATGATAAAAAAAAATTATTTGGTAGCTTGAAAGGCTCTATCGATCCAAAAAAATCACCTAAATCATTCATAAATCATAGTTTTTCCGTATTTCGCCTCGAGTGTTGTTTGGATAGTTCTAGACAAAATCTCAATTCACTAACACAAAGTAGAATCTAATCATCGTGAAAAGTGATGTCTCAAAGCATCAACCAAATACATATATATTCAAAAGAAAAGTGCTTGGCTTCCAAGAAATTTCAAGAACACAGTTCTTTTCTCATATAGGCTCAAGAGGGCTTCAAATGAATATTTATGAACAATATAAATAGGCCCAAATAAAATGAAAGATTGTCTCAATCATATATGTGTTTGCAAAAATTTATTTCAATATCAAATGAAAATCGCAGAGTTGTTTAGAATTTATGTCTCAATTTACCAAATCTCATGATTGTTCTCTAAATTTTTCAAATTGATTGATGAACATGAATGAAATGCGTTATCTTTCTTCTCAACACACAAATTTTTTTTTATCATTGGCCATTTCAAATAAAAAATTTCATGACTAAGACACTACAAACACACAAGCAAACTAAAAACACAAAAAATAAAATAAATAACATCTCTCCCCAAAACTTAAATAGGTGCATCGTCCTCGATGTAAATGATCATGAAAGTTAGAGGAATACACATACCTCGGACAATGACCGTCAGTGGTCATTGTCATCCTCATCATCTGCTCCTTCTTGTGGTGGGTGGTACTCAGGCGGATCATATGCGGGTGGAAATTGCGGAGGTTGTGGAAATGGATTACCAGATATGGAAGCTGATGGAAATTTTTGAGCCAAGACAGACGTGAAATCCATCATATAATCCATGAATGTATCGGTCCTAAACCGAAACGCGTCCATGTCTTGGCGTTGTTGGCGCATCTCCTCTTCCAAATAAGTTAATCTTTCTCGCACATTTCTTCGTTGCGGTTGTGTTCGTTGTTGTTGGGCCTGAGCATGGTCACGTCTTTCAGCAGCTCTTCGGTTGAATTGTCTTTGAGCTTCACGTGTATCTTGTTGATCAGATGTCAGTGACCTATGTGGTGGAATTACCACAATGGTATTTTTTGGTTTCAACAATTCTTCATTTGCTGCCCAAGTTACTCCCTCATAATGGCATAGGTCTGTGATAAGAGAAGGGTGGAGGAGTCCACTAGGAGAGTTTCCTTTTGCATAATCCAACATCGAGTTCTGAAGCAATTGACCTAAATCAATCGTCTTTCCAGTTAAGATGCAAAAAGTCAAGATTTCCCTCTCCTTGATGACGGTAGTAGTATGGTCTGTAGGCTTAATCCTAGCCGAAATGAATGAATTCCAATCTTTGGCAACATTTGTCAAATCAGATTTGGCCAGGCTTAAGTGCACATCGTCTCTCATCCGCCATTCCGCTCCCTCGATGCAAATAGTCTGAAGAATCTCATTATAATCAACTTCCTCGTTCCGATATTGTTCATATTCATCATGAATCATTGGAGGGATACCATACATTGTGTTGATGGTATGCGCATCAAAAGCTACCATTTTTCCTCGCACCAAACCCTTCAAGTGACCATGCTTAACCTTAAGGTTAACATAAAATTCTCTTACCAAGGAAATAACCGCATCCGGTGGTGGCTTGCCAAACTCCTCCCAATGCCTAGCAGTAAGCATGAATCCGATTTCAGTTCGTGGAAAGCTCAAGTCAAAGCCCCTCTCTTTCACAATGCTCTTTTTTAGAACTTTGCCATAGTTTTCCTCCGCTTTCTCGTCCCAAAACTTGTTTGCATCATAATTTGCAAATGATGATGCACCCTTTGATCGTTTCTTTCTTGGAGGCATTTTATCAAACACCTTCAAATCACCAACTTTCCCTTCAATCTAATTCACAAAACTAGATGATTCTTTCACACCCCCAAACTTGTTAACCACAATAACTACACCTCAACAATATACACACCAATTCAATCAACAATATCAAGATTGTACTAAAATTCAATTTTCTTCCATAGCCAATGACACCCATAATTTCGAATTTGAAAGCAAATGTACTATGGAATGGCTCACCTTGAGTGTTGAATTGTTTCTTGTAAGAACAAAATCAAAGCTCCTTTCAATCCTTGGGTGAAATTTTCGAGCCTCCTTTCAAACCCTAGGTTTGATGTTGATTGTGTGGAATGAAGATGGAGATTGAGTGGAATGAGTGAAGTTATGTAGGTGTGAGTGGTAAATTTGTGCTTGGAGAAACAAAATTTGAGTGTGGAATGTGTTCTTGAGAAAGATTTTCGAAGTGAAGGAGAAATTTGGGAGAACGGTTCTTCGGTTATGCCCAATTTCTGCCCCTTTCTGAATTTAAAATGATCGACCGCGGGTGCGCTAAAGCTACTGTGATTTTTAAGTTTTCGATCTTTAGCGACCGCGGGTGCGCTGCTTTTTGTACCGCCGGTGCGGTGTTGACTCTGGAAATGTAGCGCGGGTGCGGTGTAAATTACACCGCGGGTGTGGTATGGCTACTGGAATTTTATGTTTTTTTCTTCAATAAGCACCGCGGGTGCGCTCCAAAAGAGACCGCGGGTGCGGTGTAGGTACTGGAAAATTTTATTTTTTCTTTCATCAACTACCGCAGGTGCGGTGTTTTTCCAGCGCGGGTGCACTATCAGAAATGGTTTTCTCCTCAAATTTTAATCCTGAAAAACACAATTGAGTTCATAAGATTTTGGGAAGATAAAAGAACACAGTATATCAAAAATACACATCCTAAAATAAGAATACAAAAGTAAAAGCTAAACCAAAAAGAAATGAAATAAAGAAACCAAAAAACAAAACATTTGGGTTGCCTCCCAATAAGCGCTTGGTTTAACGTTGTCAGCCCGACTATACCAATTTTGTTCATGGTGGTTCGCTCAACCCAATGATGTCGATATTCCTTACTTCAGTCCCATAATAAGGCTTAATCCGCTGACCATTCACCTTGAAAGTTCTTCCATCGTTGCATTTTAACTCGATAGCCCCATGAGGGTATACTGTTTCTATAACAAATGGCCCTGACCAAGGCGACTTCAACTTACCAGGAAACAACTTCAAACGAGAATTGAATAATAATACTTGTTGCCCTGGTTTGAGCTCCCTTCGAACAATGATTTTGTCATGCCACTTCTTAGTTTTATCTTTATATATCTTGGCATTCTCATATACGTCATTTCGGAATTCTTCCATTTCATTTAGTTTCAATTTTCTGACATCGGCAGATGCTTTCAAGTTAAAGTTCAACTTCTTAATTGCCCAGAATGCTCGGTGCTCAATTCAAGTGGCAAGTGACATGCTTTTCCAAATACGAGCCTATAGGGAGACATCCCAACAGGTGTTTTGAATGCAGTTCGGTATGCCCATAGTGCATCATCCAACTTGATTGCCCAATCCTTTCGGTTAATGTTGACTGTCTTCTCCAATATTTGTTTAATTTCCCGGTTGGATATTTCAGCTTGTCCATTCGATTAGGGATGATACGCCAGTGCCACTTTATGCTTCACATTGTATTCAGCCAAGAGTGATTTGAAAATGTTATTGCAAAAATGTGTACCTTCGTCACTTATAATGGCTCTCGGTGTTCCGAACCTTGTGAAGATGTTCTTATGCACAAATTTAGCTACAACACGAGCATCATTAGTATTGGTGGCGATTGCTTCCACCCATTTTGAAACATAATCCACATCTAATAAAATATAAGAACTACCAAAAGAAGGGGGAAAAGGTCCCATGAAATCAATGCCCCAAACGTCAAAAAGTTCTACTTCCAAAATATTCGTAAGTGATAGTTCGTGACGTCTAGAAATGTTTCCTAACCTTTGGCATCTATCACACGATTTTACTAAGGTATAACTATCTTTAAACAAACTAGGCCAATAGAAACCAGATTGCAATACCTTAGCTGCATTCGTGTTGCTCCAAAATGTCCACCATAAGGTGACGAATGACATTGTTCCAGAATTTTGTTTGCATCGTCGCCATCCACGCATCTCCTTATAACTTGGTCAGCACATCTCTTGAATACGTATGGATCATCCCATAGGTAAAACTTTGCATCGTGAATGAATTTCTTCTTTTGGTGATAACTCAAATCTAGAGGAAGAGTACCACAAGACAAGAAGTTAGCTATATCAAGTTTAGAATTTACCTCAAAAAGCTGTTCGTCTGGAAATGCTTCTTTTATGATTCCTTCATCTTTTTTATCTTCAAGTTCGAGTCGTGACAAGTGATCAGCTACTTGATTTTCACACCCCTTCCTATCCTTTACTTCAAAATCAAACTCTTGGAGCAATAAGATCCATCTTATCAAGCGTGGTTTTGCATCCTTTTTGGCAAATAGGTATCGAATAGCTGCATGGTCAGTGAAAACAATTATCTTTGTGCCAACCAAGTAAGGTCTAAACTTGTCAAATGCAAACACTACTGCTAGCATCTCCTTTTCACTAGTTGTGTAATTTTGCTGTGCAGCGTCCATGGTTCGACTTTCATAGTTGATTGATCTAAAAAATTTATCACGCCTTTGGCCCAACACCACACCTACTGCAGAATCACTAGCATCGCACATCAATTCGAAGGGTTCATTCCAATCTGGTACTATCATGATTGGTGCCGTCACCAATGCTTTCTTGATCTTCTCAAATGCCTGTAGACAATCATCATCAAAAATAAAAGTAGATTCTTTTTCAAGCAAATTACACAAAGGTTTAGTAATCTTAGAAAAATCTTTAATAAATCTACGATAAAACTCGGCATTCCTAAAAAGATTCTAATCCCTTTGATGTTCTTTGGTGGTAGAAGCTTTTCAATTGCAACCACTTTGGCTCTGTCTACCTCTAATCCCTTAGAAGACACTTTGTGTCCAAGAACAATACCCTCTTGGACCATAAAATGACATTTTTCCCAATTAAGAACTAAGTTTTTTTCTTGACATCTCTGCAAAACAAGGGAAATGTTATGTAAACAGTGATAAAATGTGTAAAGGCCCGTATTTCGTATTCATAATTTTGCGGAATTATTAAAATTTGTCTAAATAAATAAATAATTTGCCCAATTTATAAAATAAACATGTAAATAATTTTAACTTTAAAATAACAGCGGAAGCAAATATTGTTTTCAAACAAACATTTTAAAATTAATCCAACGTAAACATCAACTTAAAATAATCCAACTTATTAAAATTGAGTTTGAATAATAAAAGGTTCATAAACTAAATCATGAGGTCCTCGGGTTTACTACTGCTGTCCCAAGATCGCTCACTGGTCTCCGACCGCGGTCTCGACCTCGTCAATACCTACAACAATCAAGTCTAGTGAGTCTAAAGACTCAACATGTATATATCGTGAATAACAAGTAAATATATCATAACATCGCATGCAACGTAAAAATAACGTATCGTAAAGCGCATGGTGAAAATCGTATCGTGAATAATTATAACTACGTGCATATCTAAAAATCATACGTAAAAGCTTTGCTCAATAGAGCTCTGTCTTAACATATCATAATTTTCTGGTAGAGATAATGTTTCTAAGCAAGTGGCCCATAACATAGCGTAAGCGCCTGATCAGACTAAACCACAGTATACTGGGCGGTAGAGATCAGTCACAGCCCTTGGACTGGATGTCCGTACCCATACATAATCATAAACCGGTCGTAATTCACCGGGCGGAGAGGTCCTCGGTTGCGCCTACCGACTTCCAAACCCATAAGCATAAGGTGGCCACAAGACATATAGCATATATCTCAAAAATAAACATTTTCTATTTTTATACACGTAATATAATTATAATCTTATTTTTACCGGATGAGTTGGATCGTCCCCAGGCTTGCTGCGACTTACTTCTAATATGTGACACATGCAATAAATCTTAACTTGACAAAAACTTAACAATAGAACCAAAAATGAGACTATTAGGACCAACAACTTGATTTATAATCTTGGTATCGTACCAACCCGAACCAACATTAAACCGACGTTTAACCATGATTAAAATACCCCAAACATACTGAAAAATATGCATAATAACTGTAAAACACGAAAATGGGTGAAAGGAATCCAAAAAACATAAAACACTTCACCGTAAATTCTCGTACGACCTCTAAACTCGACCGAATCACGAACGGCCAAAAACATGACTTTCTTCACTCATTGAGGTACTGTCCAGTTCAAGGCCATGGGCTAAAAGCCAGCCAAGAACTCAAACCAACCTCATGAACCGAACAGCAAGTTGCTGTCAAATTACAGCAGGAGCAGCTTGTGTATTTGAGGGGAAATTCTGAAATTTAATGACCAAGGGCTTGAACCACCACCCAAAGACTCTTACCAACATCCTAAGGCATGACTTGGACCATGGCTAAGGGCTAAAAGCCAACCACAACCCAAGCAAATACCTAGGACAAATCACAGCTCCAACCCAAGACACAAAATTCTGTACTGTGATGTTTTGAACTAACTTGCTGTCTTGTATCATTTCCAATGGTCCTATAATCGACCATGGCTCAATCTAGACATGATGAAGTGTTGTATGAACCATGGCTATGGGCTAGGTGCCAACCATAATCCACACAACACCACAAAAACCGAAACACAATCCTACAGAATTTGAGGGAAACCGAAATGCACTTGTGTTGTTTTGGTGAAATTTTGATGAATCAGTGAACCAAGCTTGGAAAGGACACCTTGGTCACGTCTTAGACATGTTAAGGGAGGGTTCTAACCATGGCTACAGTCCCTAGGACAGCCATGATTCGAACTCTCACCCTAAACCACCAAATGACAAAATCCGTGACACCATTTGTAACTTCATGGGAATGTTGCTGTCATTTCTTTGTTTTTTGATTGTATGGACTGAAACCAACGGAAAAAAAACCTCCTAACACACTCTATATCATGCCTAGAAACAGCCATGTGTGCCTGGAACCGAGCAACTCACTGTAAGCAACAAAACAACCAAGCCGTGATGTAGAGAACAAGGGAGCCAACAAAAGCTGTACAGATTTTTTTTTCTTTTGAAAGTTGCTGTAATTTCGTGACATTGCTTGCATCATGATTATATAATGGTTTATATATACCTATAGGACTTGATTGAAGAGCAAAGAAACAATATATACATGCCTGGAATTTGTTTTGAAGAAAACAAATCAAAACGACAATACGACGCGACGGGATCGGAGTTGGCTTTTCCTTCTTGTTCTTGTGCTGTTGTTCTCTCGAATTCAGTAGCCTACTATCTGATGTATTTCGAAAATGAAGGTCTGGGTTTGCTAGGAAATGAAGAGGAGTGTTATAGAAGGTTTAAAGGTGTCATTATAAGCATTAAGGTGGGAGTTACAAGTCAAGGAGGTGAATGTTTTTTTTTCCGAATTGCTTCTCAATACTAGCTGCCGTGGGTTTTTCCTCTTTTCTTGCTGTTAATTCACGATTCACTAGTTTATTGCTTCTGATATTTTCGTGTTAAAGGATATAGGTATGTTATGTAAGGAAGATGATGGTTACAAGGGAGTTAAAGATGCCATAAAATGCATTTATGTGGAAGGTTACAAGTGAAAGCTTTGAATAGCATTCTCCCCTATTGGCCTTTGCATGCCATTCAAATTCTTGCAATACATTCAAGCTCATTTCATAGTCTAATAAGTTGAGGGAAATTATATGAATTAAGGTATTTGAATTTACTACCCATTAGAGAATTAGAATGAAAAATTAACTTCACCTAAATGTCCATTTAGAAATGCTTTGAATGGGAAGTTATTAACCATTTCAAATATTTTAAATGTTGGATTCAAAATTATTACTAATTTTCATGTTATTTTATTGTTTAATTCTTGTATTTTTAATTGCTTGAAGTTTAGCCCTCTCATTATATATTTTAGTGAATTTACACATTAAATTTAGGATAGATTATTGCATGGCATATAATTCATGTCCTCAAATTTAAACATTCAAATGCTATGATTAATTCCTTGAATATATTATACTTAGATTAATTTATCTCCATTTTAATTTAAGCTTTAATTAAATATTAACCTAAAGAATTATTTACTAACTTAGCTCCACTTCATTTTAATAAATCCTTAAACATCCTATTTCTTTAAATTAACTTATACCTTGACTTAAATTAAATTTAGGAATGTCTTTCTTATTATTAATCTTATCTCTAATCTCCAAACTCCGGTCCGACCTCGCGTATTTATCCTGAACTGATAAAACTATGTATCTATCTTTAAAATAAATCAAACACTTCATATATTCATAAAAATTCATTTTTTTAATTTAAATAATAGATATTATGCATGGCATATACGTAATCTGATTTTTCGGGTTCTACAAAATGAAGAGCCAAATACCGAGAAATCATCCATGAAAACTTTCATGATGTCTTCCACCATGTCTGCAAATATGGCCATCATACACCTCTGAAAAGTAGCAGGTGCATTACATAACCCAAAAGGCATCCTCCTAAAAGCAAACGTGCCATAGGGGCACGTGAAAGTTGTATTCTTTTGATCCTCCGGTGCTATAGCAATTTGGTTATAACCTGAATAACCATATAAAAAATAGTAGTGACAATAACCAACAAGTCTATCAAGCATTTGATCAATAAAAGGTAATGGAAAATGATCTTTCCGTGTGGCGTTGTTCAACTTCCTATAATCAATACATATTCGCCATCCAGTTACAGTACGCGTAGATATTAGTTCATCATTTTCATTCTTTACCACAGTCATTCCACACTTTTTAGGCACTACTTGCACAGGAGACACCCAACTGCTGTCAGAAATAGCATATATAACTCCAGCATTTAACAATTTCAACACTTCATTTTTCACTACCTCTTTCATGGCTAGATTTAACCTTTTCTGATGATCCACATAAGGAGCGTATGAATCCTCCATTAAAATCCTATGCATGCATATGGTGGGACTAATCCCTTGATATCAGAAATCGACCACCCAAATGCAGTTCTAAATTTCCTCAACACTCTCAACAATTTCTTTTTTTCATCTAAAGTAAGAAAGGAAGAGATAATTACCGGATATGTCGACTTCTCACCCAAGAAAGCATAGCAAAGATGACTTGGCAATTCCTTCAAAACAGGGGATGAATGTATAATCTCTGAACACTTTTCTTCATCCAACTTCTCCTTTGCGGCTTCCTTCACCTATGGCAACTCCTCAAGAGCCAAAATTGCTCTCTCAATTCCCAATCATCATCATCAACTCTACCAAGAGTACTAGAAAGGCATCTTTCTAATGGATCTTTTACTGTATGACTTATACCAATCTCAGCAACACAAGAGTCAATTATATCAATGCTTTTACAAGTACTCACCTCGTCATTACCTTTAATAGCCTTCTAGAAGTTGAATATCACAGCTTCCCCACCAACTCTCAAGGTGAGTTCTCCTTTGTGTACATCTATCAATGCTTTCCCAGTGGCTAAGAAGGGTCGCCCAAAAATCAATGGAGCATCTTGATCTTCCTCCATGTCAAGTATTACAAAATCAGCAGGGAAGATAAACTTGTCAACTTTTACCAAAACATCTTCAACAATTCCATGAGGATACACTACAAGAAAATCTTCATTCAACAACACATCAACGACAACGGTTTTTTATAAAAAGCGTGTTTTGTCTTTTAACAACGGATTCAAGAAAAACCGTTGTCGTAGGCTCAAAAAACCCGCTCATAGACAACAGTTTCTTAAAAACTGTTGTCATTGATATGTCTACGACAACGGTTTTTAAAAACCGTTGTCTATTAGCGTGTTTTTTTGGTATACGACAACGGTTTTTAATAACCGTTGTCTATTAGCGTGTTTTTTTTGGGCTACGACAACGGTTTTTAATAACCGTTGTATATTAGCTTGTGTTTTTGGGCTACGATAACGGTTTTTAAAAACCGTTGTCTATTAGCATGTCTTTTTAGGCCTACGACAACGGTTTTTAAAAACCGTTTTTAAAAACCGTTGTCTATTAACGTGTCTTTTTTGGCCTACGACAACGGTTTTTAAAAACCGTTGTCTATTAGCTTGTTTTTTTGTTGGCCTACGACAACGGTTTTAAAAATCGTTGTCTATTATTGTGTCTTTTTGGGCAACGACAACGGTTTTTAAAAACCGTTGTCTATTAGCGGTTTTTTTTCGAGCTACGACAACGGTTTTTAAAAACCGTTTTCGTAGAATTTTTTTAAAATAATTTGTAGTATTATAATACACTACAACGGTTTTTAAAAACCTTTGTCGTAGAACGTTTACGACAACGGTTTCATGAACTGTTGTCTATTAGCGTGTATTTTTGGACAATCGACAATGGTTTTAGAAAACACAACGTTAATTAGCGACGGTTTTAGGACAAAACACAACGTTAATTAGCGACGGTTTAAAACACCGTCGCTAATATTAGCGACGGTTTTATATTTGCCGTCGCTAAATTCCTATTCGCGACGGTTCTATTTGCGACCGTAGTTTTTACAACCGTAGCTATATTGAATATAGCGAAAGTATACAATATACCGTCGCTAATATTAGCGACAGTTTAGCCAAAACCCGTCGCAAAATTCAAAAATTCGATCCCGCCTGATTCTCCCTCCATTTTTAGCGACAGTTTGATATATAACGTCGCTACATTCATATTTGTAAGGCTCGAGAATTATCGGTTCTCATTAATGTGAAATTCACGGATATGAGAGTGCATGTCATATTATAAGAAGTGTTAGATGAAAAAGATAGAATTTTACAATGTAAGGCCGAAGCAAAACCGCACCCGCGGTGCATAGACAGAATGTTGGCAAATTTTATTCGAAGCATCACCGCACCCGCGGTAAGAACAAGACCGCACCCGCGGTCGACGATTTCTGGAAAATGAAATGCTGCCGAAACATGAGCGCACCCGCGCTAAGAAACATACCGCACCCGCGGTGCTGCATGCGAAAATGCCACCTTTGATTTGAATGTTGACACTTGGCAGAGTATATATATATATGAGTTGAGTTGTCTTCAATTCCTCATTCTTCCTGCAGAAATAACCGAGAGCAAGCTTATTCCCCAAGCTTTTTATACTAGAATTAGTATTGTGAAAGATTTAGCCATCTGGTTTTAGATCCGACTTCGGTTTTGAACTCCTCTCATCATTTGCTATTCAAGGATGTAAGTTTCAGTTATTTTCAGCATGTTTCAATATTTATGTGTTGGAAGAATTCAGATTTGAGTTAGAATATGTGTTCTTGATATATTGAGCATGATATATTCGTTATCGGATCGAAATTTGAGAGACCGTATGATATGGGTTCGATTCTTTCAGCATGTATTATTTGAGAATTATGCAGAATTTCAGAATTGATAAGTGTGTGATCTTGAGTATGAGTTGAGGAATATGAAGGATTGATATATGTGAGTTGTGAATTGACCGGTACCGAGAATTAAGCCGTTATGCCGTCGATTTGTACCGAGACTTATTATTGATTGGAATATGTGTTGCTTTGAGTTAGAAATTGATATTGTATGTCTCAAATATTGTCATTTCAGATTAGTCTTGACAGAGTTGACATTCCGATTTCGAGACTTCAACAGATTGTTCGACAAGAAAGGTATAATTCATGTGGTCATTGCACAACTCGGTTCAGATTTGATACGAGTTTCCCTAAATCACATACTAGATTGTTATTACATTTGATTATGTAATGTCTTGTTTATTGATTTATATTCAAGTCCTGAGATAGGAGATATTGGCAGATCGGCCAAAACTAGACGTTTCGGTGTATCGACGCTTAGTAGTAGATTTCTCTATGTGTAGCCCCTCGATACAGAGTTGACCGAAGTCTAGGAATAAGACGTACCGTCACCCCGAGTGGTTGGATAGGTGACAAACCGTCTTATTCACACCGGGATCCCTAGAGTAGAAATGAATCGAGTCAAGAACTAGATGTTGAATACAGATTTGTATTCTTTTTCATGTTTAGATTTTAATTCATGTTAATTGATATATGCTATGCTTTTGTACATGATTATTACATTGCATGCATACATGTTTTATACTGGGATTTGTTCTCACCGGAGTTATCCGGCTGTTGTCGTGTCTGTATGTGTGCATGGCAACAGGTGGGGCAGGATCTGCGTCTCGAGCTAGATGAGAGATTGACGATAGCGTGGAGATCTCGGGCGTTGAAGATTTCTAGTGTTTTCCTATTAGACTTGTACTACTTATATTTGTAGTTGGTATTTGAACACTAGTATATGAATGTAAGAAACAGACTTGTATGTACATGATGTTGTTTAATTATTATAGAGACAAATTATGTTTTAATTATACATTTGAATTAATGTTAAAAGCAAAATTTTGACCCACATTTTCGAGCAAAGATCCAATAAATCCCAAAGGAATTGAGTTAGAGCCCGGGTCCCCACAACAGGTGGTATCAGAGCCGTAGGTTCTGTAGACTGAAATAGATTAGAATGAGCGGGGTAGATCGAGTCATCTTCCTTGCTTTTGGGATGCTAGCATGATTTTTTGCTTTCCCTATTATATGTTGTGTTGTATTATCTGAATTGATTTACAGCATTTCAAGCCTGAATCAGAACCGATTCTCGATCAGAGGTATATGATCAGAGGAGGGCTGAGACAAATTGTATAATTTGTGTACTAATCAGTTTGATAATCAGATTTATGCCGCCTAGACGTATACCACAGCCAGAGCAGGGTAGCACATCAGGTGCACAGATGGATGTCACCGCTACGCCGATGGAGACCTTATTGAAGAGGTTTCAGTCTTTCCATCCTCCTACACTGAAGGGCACAGAGAGTGCAGTAGAGTGCGAGAGCTGGCTTGATGATATCGAGATGTTGTTTGAGTCTTTGGCATATACTGATGAGCGACGTGTGAAATTGATAGGGCATCAGCTGCAAGAGGTTGCAAAGAGCTGGTGGTTGACTACGAAGAGAGCCTTGGAGCACCGAGGCATTGACATTACTTGGAAAGTCTTCAAGGATGAGTTCTATCAGCGCTTCTTCCCCGTCTCCTACCGAAAAGACAAAGGGGCTGAATTTGCGAATCTGAGGCAGGGACAGTGGAACATCGAGGAGTATGTTGCTAAATTTTCTGCATTGCTTCGATTTGCACCGCATGTGGCAGGGAACGACGAGGCAGTGGCCGATCAGTTCATCAACGGGTTGAACCCAGATGTCTTTACTTTGGTGAACACGGGACGGCCTAATACTTTTTCAGAGGCATTGAACAGAGCAAAAGGAGCAGAGGCTAGCTTGATCAGGCAGCGAGGAGCTTCTTACAGTGTTCAGGGGCAGAGACAGCCACAGCCTACTATCGTACAGTTTCCACACCTCCTCCTCGATTTGACAGTGGATCCAGTAGTAGCGGCAAGAAGGAATTTCTGAAGGCTAAGGGCAAGCAGTTTAAGAAATCCGGGAGTAGTTCATCGAGCTCAGTGGATCTCGACAGAGAAGTCAGGGTTCAGATTATAGTGGCACGTATTGCAGTTCGTGCGGAGGGCGACATGCCACGGAGCAGTGTCAAGGAGTTATGGGACGCTGCAACATCTGTAGGCAACCGGGACACTTTGCCAGAGTTTGTCCCCAGAGAGGTGCACAACGATTCCAGAGTACAGGGTCATCAGCACCAGTGCCACAGATGGAGAGACAGGCATCCTCTGTACATTCCTTCCAGCCACCATCTATACAGACCCAGCAGAGACCAGGAGGTAGTCAGACAGTGAGTCAACCTCCCAGACAGCAGGCTAGGGTGTTTGCGCTGACAGAGGAGCAGGCGCAGGAGGCACCAGACGATGTCATTGCAGGTAACTGTTTCCTTTGCGGTTATCCTGCATATGTGTTGATAGACACAGGTGCATCCCATACATTCATATCTGAACGTTTTGTATTATTGCATTCTTTGCCTGTCGAGTCGATGTCTACTGTAGTGTCTATTACATCTCCGTTGGGAAGTGATCTGATATCTGTGACTACTGTTAGACACTGTATGCTTCAGTTTGAGGGGCATGAGATTGATCTAGATTGTGTAGTACTTGGTTTAGCTGATTTTGATTGTATAGTTGGTATAGACATGTTGACCAAGTACAGAGCCACTGTAGATTGTTTCCACAAGATTGTCAGATTCAGACCAGAAATGACAGATGAGTGGAAATTCTACGGAAAGGGTTCCAGATCTCGGATTCCCTTAGTATCTGCTCTGACTATTAGTAGATTGTTTCAGAAAGGAGCAGAGGGCTTTCTCGTATATTCAGTAGATCTACTGAAGTCGACCCCAGCATTGGCAGATCTGTCAGTGGTTTGCGAGTTTGCAGATGTTTTCCCTGATGAGATTCCGGAGTTGCCTCCAGTTCGCGAGGTAGATTTTAGCATAGATCTTGTGCCAGGCAGTGTTCCTATTTCGAGAGCTCCGTATAGGATGGCGCCTATCGAACTGAAAGAATTGAAAGCACAGCTAGAAGATCTTCTGTCCAAGGGATATATCAGACCCAGTGTATCTCCTTGGGGTGCTCCGGTGCTCTTTGTTAGAAAGAAAGATGGTTCGATGCGACTGTGTATTGATTACAGACAGTTGAACAAGGCAACAGTGAAGAACAAGTATCCTTTGCCGTGCATCGATGATTTATTTGATTAGCTTCAAGGAACTTCTATATACTCGAAGATTGATTTGAAATCAGGGTATCATCAGCTCAGAGTTAGAGACATTGATATTCCGAAAACTGCGTTCCGAACCAGGTATGGGCACTACGAGTTTATTGTTATGCCTTTTGGTTTAACGAATACACCAGCGGTATTTATGAGTTTGATGAACCGCATCTTTCAGAGATATTTAGATGATTTTGTGATTGTGTTCATTGATGATATTTTGGTATATTCGAAGAGTCTGACTGAGCATGCAGATCATCTGAGGGTTGTATTGCAGACTTTGAGAAAAGAGCAGTTGTATGCCAAACTGTCCAAGTGCGAATTCTGGTTGAAACAGGTTGTCTTTTCGGGGCACATTATATCTGGAGATGGTATTGCGGTAGATCCGAGTAAAGTTGAGGCTGTGATCAGTTGGCCGAGACCGACTTCTGTGCCGGAGATACGCAGTTTCATGGGTCTAGCCGGGTATTATCGTCGTTTTATTCGAGATTTCTCCAGTATAGCGAAGCCTATCACCCAGTTGACACAGAAGAACATGCCATTTGTGTGGTCTGAAGATTGTGAAGCCAGTTTTGTAGAGTTGAAGAAGAGGCTGACGAGTGCGCCTGTCTTGACGATTCCTTCAGGTACAGGTGAGTTCGTTGTATACTGTGATGCATCTCACAGAGGGCTAGGGTGTGTTCTTATGCAGCGAGGGCACGTGATAGCGTACGCCTCTAGACAGCTGAAGCTGCACGAGACCCGTTACCCGATTCATGATCTTGAATTGGCGGCGATTGTCTTTGCACTCAAGATCTGGCGCCATTATCTGTATGGCGAGAAATTTGAGATCTATTCCGATCATAAGAGCCTGAAGTACCTCTTTTCTCGGTCAGAGTTGAACATGAGACAGCGACGATGGCTTGATCTGCTGAAAGATTTTGATTGCGAGATCAAGTATTATCCAGGGAAGTCGAATGCAGCGGCAGACGCTTTGAGTCGAAATGTATGTGCTCTTTCCTTGTCGACAGTAGGTGTATCGAATTTAGTAGAGGATTGTTGCTTGTCTGGGTTGACATTTGATACAGAGAGTAGACCGTTGCGACTTGCTGCGATTCAGATTGAGCCAGATTTTATTTTGAGGGTCAAAGAGGCGCAGAGAACTGATCCGAGCATTCAGAGATCGATTGATATGGTCAGAGCTGGTCATATAACAGAATATCAGGTTAGAGATTATGTTCTGTATGTGAATAACCGTCTAGTAATGCCAGATGTTCCCGATTTGAGACGCAAGATCATGGCAGAAGCACACTGTAGTCGGTTCAGCATTCATCCTGGTGGCAGGAAGATGTATAATGATCTGAAGACACAATTCTGGTGGAAACAGATGAAGACAGACATTGCAGACTTTGTGTCTATGTGCCTGAATTGCCAACAGGTGAAAGCAGAAAGAAAGAAGCCCGAAGGTTTACTTCAGAGTTTATCTATTCCTGAATGGAAATGGGACCACATTTCTATGGATTTCGTGACGAAGTTACCTCGATCTTCGCGGGGCTGTGACTCGATTTGGGTCATCATTGACAGATTGACCAAATCTGCCTGTTTCATCCCGTACAGAATGACATACCGACATGATCAGATGGCAGAGTTGTATTTCAGAGAGGTCGTTAGATTGCACGGTGTGCCGAAGTCGATCGTATCGGATCGTGATCCACGATTTACTTCTCACTTTTGGCACAGTTTACAGCAGGCTTTGGGTACGACTTTACACCTAAGCACTGCTTCTCATCCTCAGACGGACGGACAGTCAGAGCAGACTATCCAGACTTTAGAGGACATGTTGAGAGCTGTAGTACTAGATTTTGGTACTAGATGGCAAGATTCATTGCCGTTGTGTGAGTTTTCATACAACAACAGCTATCAGACTAGCATTGAGTTGGCACCGTTCGAAGCTTTATACGGAAAAAAGTGCAGATCTCCGTTGTACTAGGATGATATCTCTGAGGTACCAGAGTTGGGGACTGATATGATTCGGGAAATGACCGAGAAAGTGAAGATCATTCAGAAGCGAATGAAGACGGCACAGGATAGGCAAGCGAAATACGCCAATGTCAGACGCAGACCGTTGGTATTTGAGCAGGGAGACAGAGTATTTTTGAAGATTTCACCTTTCAGAGGCGTTGTCAGATTTGGCAAGCGTGGGAAGTTGTCTCCTAGATACGTCGGTCCGTATGAGATCCTTGAGAAGATTTCCACCTTTGATTTGAATCTTGACACTTGGCAGGGTATATATATATATATATATATATATATATATATATATATATGAGTTGAGTTGTCTTCATTTCTTCATTCTTCCTGCAGAAATAACCGAGAGCAAGCTTATTCCCCAAGCTTTTTATACTAGAATTAGTATTGTGAAAGATTTAGCCATCTGGTTTTAGATCCGACTTTGGTTTTGAACTCCTCTCATCATTTGCTATTCAAGGATGTAAGTTTCAGTTATTTTCAGCATGTTTCGATATTTATGTGTTGGAAGAATTCAGATTTGAGTTAGAATATGTGTTCTTGATATATTGAGCATGATATATTCGTTACCGGATCGAAATTTGAGAGACCGTATGATATGGGTTCGATTCTTTCAGCATGTATTATTTGAGAATTATGCAGAATTTCAGAATTGATAAGTGTGTGATCTTGAGTATGAGTTGAGGAATATGAAGGATTGATATATGTGAGTTGTGAATTGACCGGTACCGAGAATTAAGCCGTTATGCCGTCGATTTCTACCGAGATTTATTATTGATTGGAATATGTGTTGCTTTGAGTTAGAAATTGATATTATATGTCTCAAATATTGTCATTTCAGATTAGTCTTGACAGAGTTGACATTCCGATTTCGAGACTTCGACAGATTGTTCGACAAGAAAGGTATAATTCATGTGGTCACGGGATTGCACAACTCGGTTCAGATTTGATACGAGTTTCCCTAAATCACATACTAGATTGTTATTATATTTTATTATGTAATGTCTTGTTTATTGATTTATATTCAAGTCCTGAGATAGGAGATATTGGTAGATCGGCCAAAACTAGACGTTTCGGTGTATCGACGCATAGTAGTAGATTTCTCTATGTGTAGCCTCTCGATACAGAGTTGACCGAAGTCTAGGAATAAGACGTACCGTCACCCCGAGTGGTTGGGTAGGTGACAGACCGTCTTATTCACACCGGGATTCCTAGAGTAGAAATGAATCGAGTCAAGAACTAGATGTTGAATACAGATTTGTATTCCTTTTCATGTTTAGATTTTAATTCATGTTAATTGATATATGCTATGCTTTTGTACATGATTATTACATTGCATGCATACATGTTTTATACTGGTATTTGTTCTCACCGGAGTTATCCGGCTGTTGTCGTGTCTGTATGTGTGCATGGCAACAGATGGGGCAGGATCTGGGTCTCGAGCTAGATGAGAGATTGACGATAGCGTGGAGATCTCGGGCGTTGAAGATTTCTAGTGTTTTCCTATTAGACTTGTACTACTTATATTTGTAGTTGGTATTTGAACACTAGTATATGACTGTACGAAACAGACTTGTATGTAAATGATGTTGTTTAATTATTATAGAGACAGCTTATGTTTTAATTATTCTTTTTAATTAATGTTAAAAGCAAAATTTTGACCCACATTTTCGAGCAAAGATCCAATAAATCCCAAAGGAATTGAGTTAGAGCCCGGGTCCCCACAATATTGGCGACGGTTTAAACAAGAACCGTTGCTACTATTTGCGACCGTATCATGTACCACCGTCGCTATATTCTATATTGAATATAGCGACGATACGCAAACTCCCGTCGCTAACATTAGCTACAGTTTAGCAAACACCCGTCGCAAATTTCAAAAATTCGATCCCGCCTGATTCTCCCTCCATTTTCTTCCACCACTCTCTATAAATACATACAAATTCACTCCATTTTCTTCCACTTCACTTCACCAAACTTAAAATTTTTCTCATTTACACGATTTTACAACTTCATAACACTTAAAATTTTTATCTCGTACACAATTTTATCACTTCACAACACTTCAAATTTTTATCTCTTACACGATTTTTTTACCATTTCAAAACAATTAAAATTTTATCTTTTACACGATTTTATCACTTCACGACACTTAAAGTTTTTATCTCTTACAAGATTGTACCAATTCACAACACAGATTTATAAAATTCATAAATTTTTTTTTATTTTACCTAAAATATTAGCGACGGACCTGTAAACCGTCGCCAAATAGCGACGGTATTTCCACATGAATGCTGTCGCTACATTTAGCGACGGGTTTCTGAGGAATTCAGTCGCAACTGTGCAAAACCGTCGCAAAATATATTAGCGACGGTTTGAAAACCGTCGCAAAATGCAGCTACGACAACGATTTTCATTTGCGACGGTTTTTAATGCCGTCGCAAATTTTAATAGCATTTTTATACTACCGATGTAGTTGGTATAAAAGACATCAGTTTTAAACCCTTGCAAAATCGTTGTCGTTGGTAGAAAATACAACGGTTTAACACCGTTGCAAAACCGTTGTCGTTGGTAGAAAAGACAACGGTTTAAAACCGTTGTCGTTGAAGAATCCGTTGTCGTTTGGCGTTTTTGTTGTAGTGATAGGTGAGTGACCTATCTGCAAGTTGCAAAGTTATAGTGGTTGGTTTTACCGCCCCAAGCTTCAAGTCCCTATAAGTAGAAAATGACATAAGATTAATACTCGCTCCAAGATCACATAAAGCTTTATTAACATTAGTACCACCAACAATGCAAGGAATAGTAAAACTCCCTGGATATTTTAGTTTTTGTGGTAGCTTCTTTTGGAGAAAGGTGCTACACTCTTCGGTCAATTTCACTGTCTCGAATTCTTGCAACTTCCTCTTCTTTGGCATCACATCTTTGATGAACTTTGCATAGTTTGACATTTGCTCTAAAGCATCAGCAAATGGAATGTTGATGTGAATCTTCTCGAAAATTTCCAAAATTTTTGCAAATTGATCATCAATAATCTTCTTCCTAAATCTCTGTGGGTATGGAAGATTCGGCTTAAATACTGGAGGTTGTTCAACTTCAACTTCAGCTTTGGATCCCTTGGTTTCAACTTCTTCAACTGTCTTCTCGCTTTCCTCATTCTCTTTGTATCTTTTAACCTCAAGTTCTCTTCCACTTCTCAACGTTACAGCTTTGCATTGCTCCTTTGGATTCACTTCAGTATTACTTGGGAATTGACCTCTATTTTGATATCTCAATGCATTAGCCAACTGTCCAATGATTTCATTGTGGCACCCATATTTCCCATGTGAGTTTCCATGCCATCAAGACGAGATTCAGTCCTAGCCATCCTTTTACTAGATTCAGCAACAAATGTCCCAACTAGATCCTCAAGTGAAGGTTTTCCTTCACCCTTTGATGTATTGAACCCCGGTGGAGGATTCAACACATTCTTATTATTAGCATATGAAAAATTCTCATGATTTCTCAAACCAGGATGATAAGTGTTAGGGGGAGGGTTACCTCGATATCCTCCGTATCCACCAAAATTCCTATTGTTGATATAATGAGCCTCATCAGGAATATGGGGTTCATCAATAACAACCGATGCATTTTCAACCTCTGGTGGACTAGCTTTATTCATAGCTGCAATTTGAGTTGTTAA
This sequence comes from Primulina eburnea, assembly GCF_022965805.1. Taxonomy (NCBI): domain Eukaryota; kingdom Viridiplantae; phylum Streptophyta; class Magnoliopsida; order Lamiales; family Gesneriaceae; genus Primulina; species Primulina eburnea. The sequence continues at coordinate 48,954,965 of NC_133101.1, read as the reverse complement.
AGATGAAACTTGTCCAGTCAGTGATGTAATAGGATCTACGGCATAAATTCCAGCTGGCTTCTTTACTCCTGACCTCTCAGACGGCCAGTGATAACTGTCAATGTTCATCTGTTCAAGCAAATCATATGCTTGATCAGGTGATTTGGCAAATATCGTGCCACCAGCTGCTGCATCCACAGTGCCTCTTATTTGTCCATTCAAACCATTGTAAAACAATTCAATTTGTACCCAATCTTCAAAACCATGGTTTGGACACCTCCTCAACATATCCTTATACTGTTCCCATGCCTCATATAATTGCTCAAAGTCAGTCTGCCTAAAAGTACTTATCTCAATTTTCAACTGTGCAGACTTCGCAGGTGGAAAGTATTTAACAAGGAACTTGGTTGCTAACTCCTGCCATGTAGTGATACTCCCCAAAGGAAGCGATTGGAGCCATCCTCTTGCTTGGTCCTTAAGAGAAAAATTGTAAAGGCCCTAAAATCCTCGCTTGAAAATTGGCGGAAAATTTAAAATTTTCTTTTTAAAGAACTTAAATTGCCTCATTCATAAAATCGACTGATGAATCAAATTCAGTGTTTAAAATAATAGCAGCGGAAAAATAAAGTTTGCCAACAACAACAATTTAAAATTTATCCAACGACTGATAAAATTGTTTGCGGAAAAATAACAACTGCTGCACTGAGGTCCTCGGGTGCCACTACTGCCGACCCAAGCTGGCTCACTGGTCCCCGCCCTCGGCCCTGGCCTCATCAGTACCTACAACAATCAAGTCTAGTGAGCCTAAAGACTCAGCATGCATATATCGCAGGTAACGAGTAAAATCTGAAGTAAAATATGCAAGAGATAAAATATCATGTCATGAGGCATGCTGAAAATAATCTGTACTGAGCAATTATAATACGTGCATAACTGAACTGAAAATCACAGTAAAAATATTTGCTCCTTGGAGCCCTGTACTGAAATAACTGGTAAAATTTTCTGTTGAGATTATGGTCTACGCCTGTGGCCCCTGCACTAAGCTGAACTGATCGATAACTGGTTACCGGGGAGTCTGAAACTGAACTGAGCTGGCCGGTCACTGGCGACCGGGTGGTACCAAACTGAACTGAGCGGTCACTGGCGACCGTATAAAATAATACTCCCACATAGTGAATGAACCACAAGCCATATCGCATAAATCTCAAAAATAATCATTTTCTGTTTAATGCACGTAAAATAATTAACTGTCATAATGAAAATTCCTGTATATTTTACCAACTGGATTGGATTGGATCGTCCCTAGGCTCGCTGCAACCTAACTGTGCTATGAAAAATATGCAATAGCTTAAACATGACCAACTACGCAATTTACGTTCAAAAGATGCGACTATGATGCCTAATGACTTCGCATTTAATCATGACTCCGAACCAACCTGAACCGACACTGAACTGACATAAAGTCATGATTAAAATATGCTTAAAATACTGAAATAATGCACCTATAATGATGATGGTCGAAATCTAGGTGAAATGGAGGCCAAAACATGAAACGCTCTTTCGAGAGTCAATTTGGCACATCGCACCGTAAATTCTCGTACGACCTCAAAAATGATCCGAATCACAAACGGTCAAAAACATGACCTTCCTAACTCAATGGGGCACTGTCCAGTCCAAGGCCATAGGCTAAACACCGACCGAGAACTCGAACGAGCCACCGAACCGACACAGCAACTTGCTGTAAAATTCCAGCAACTGTACAATCGTGTATCTTGTGTTGTTTTTGAGACTACTGGCCATTGGGGCGTGAACCACCGACCAGAGACTCTTACCAACATCCCAAGGAGTGATTTGAACCATGGCTAAGGGCCCTAGGCCAGCCACAATCCGCATCACACCATAACTCAACCGAAACTCCAACCGAGAACCATTTTGCATGCATGTGTAGTGTTTTTCTTAGATCGATGTCTCGCGTCGTTCCAGTGGCCATTTGATTGACCATGGCACGATCTAGACATATAGGGGCATGGTATGAACCGTGGCTATGGGCCATAGGCCAACCAAGATCCATACCAAGCAACCAAAAACCGAAACCATATGCTGAACCAATGAAGAAGCCGAATGGGGAAAGGGGCTGTTCTTGTTGATTTGATTAAAACCGATGCACCATGGACCAAGCCACCAAAAGGGCAACTTAGTCACGTCTTAGACATGCTAGGGGAGTGATCTAACCATGGCTAAGAGCCCTTAGGGCAGCCAAGATCAGATCAAACCCTCATGACAGGAAACTGAAATTTTCGAACACCATTTTCTGCACCTATGGGGCTTGCTGTCATTTCATTTTTTCCAGCAAGAATGGGACTGAAACAAACGTTCTAACATGGCCCTAACATGTCCTAGTACATGTCCATATGCAGCCTCGAGCCCCTGGAACGAGCCATCCCTGAAATCGAACAAACATACCAAATCGTGAAGCATTAAAGCACTCGAAAAATCTGTGCAGAAAGTTTTAAAAATTTGCTATGCATATTTCGGTTTTCATGATAAAAAAATCATGCACATGTGATATTAAAAATTCAGTATATGACTTGATTGAGGTTTGAAAGAAATCTAGACATGCCTGGTTTCGTTTCGAAAGAAAACGAACGAAACGACGACGACGCGGCACGGAGGAGACGGAGCGCTTCTTTCCTTTCCTCTTCTACTCGATTTTTCTCCCTTCGCTTAGCTATGAGTCCCACGGTTTTCCTCTCTCAAAAACACTCTGAATTTCGTGACTAAGGGAGGGGATATGATGGTTAGGGGAGTGAGGGAGATGGGTGCAAAATATAGGGAAAGAATCCAGACCAAGTCTCCATTTTTTTGAATTTTGAATTGTGGTTTGCTATCAATTCTACTTGGAGGGATTATGGTGGTGCAATGACCGATTCTACATTCTCATCTAGACTAGGATAATGTTCTAACATTAATTAATTAAATTTGATTACCAATAGAAAAGGTTAGCATGCTAAAGATGACAAAGAATTGGTCAAATGATGAGTTGGCAAATGAATTATTTGATCAACAAAAAGGGGTGGCCGAAATTTAACAATTAAAAGGGAAGGGAAAAATGTTATCTAGCTAGTAAATTTATAATCATTAAAAGCCTCACTAATCCCTAATTAATTTAGTGAATTAACCCTTAATTATTGGAACTTAAATGAACTTATTTCTTAATCACCTCAAGTAATTAAATTAAATCCTCAAAACATCTTTTTTAACTTAAATGAACTTACTTGCTAGCTAAATTAACTTCTGGAAATATTTCTCGAATCTTAAATTCTATCTCAAAACTCCAACTCCAGTCCGGCCTCACTGAAATAACTGAAAAATCAAACTACTGTATGAAACAATAAAATAATTAACTTCAAAGAAATGCATTAAAATAATCATGCAATGAAGTCAACTTAATTTTAAAAATCTAGAATTATGCATGGCTTATACATAGACTGATTTACGGGTTCTACAAAAAGAAAACAAACGCAATCGAATTATATCATCAGAAACACCATTTATTTTTACCGTGTCAGTGATTTCAAGGAATGTTCTGAGATGTAGATGAGGATCTGCGGTAGCTGCTCCCCCAAACTGGTTCTGTTGAACCATGTTTATCAATGCGGGCTTGAGCTCAAAGTTGTTTGCATTAATAGTCCATCGTGCTATGCCTGAATAATGAGCATTTAGTACTGGCCTAAAATGATCTCTGATGGGTATTGCAGGGGGTGGATTTTCATTATCTCTGTTGTCAGCCATTGCTTGAATCTCTTCTCTTCTCGCCTTTCTTAATCTTCTTACGGTTCTTTCGATCTCGGGATCAAAGATAAGAAAGTCAAGATTTTGCGATCTTCGCATGCACTGTCAAACAAAGATAAGAAACAAATCAATGTTTAATGTAATACAATAAAAACAACTCTAAATTAAAATCTAGACTAATTGGTAACAATACTAATATAAATTTAAAATAAACACTCCCCGAAAACGGCGCCAAAAACTTGTTGCGTGTTTTCTTAATTGCTCGCAAGCGCACGACGTCAAGTTATAGTAAATATATGATTGAGTACAAGTGTCGATCCCACGAGGAGTGTGTATATAAACGTATATTAATGCTTGTGATTAAAATAGTCTTGACTTTATTTAGAAAAATCAATTTAAGGATTTGATTTTATGAATGACTAAATTGAAAATGGATTTAAAAATAAATAAATATAGATATATATAACACCAAATTTTAGCAAATAAAAATGAGATAAAAGATCTAGAGGTCCGATTTCACGCAACTATCCACAATGTGTAATTCTTATTAGCTTTGTTATAAAAGTCCTTTTTATTTATTAGCAAAAAATCCTATTATTATCTACTCCATCTTCCAAGTAATAAGTAGATATTTGTTATCTAAAAATGAATTGTGACATTCCCATCAATAATTTACAATTAAATAACACAACAAACACTAGATTCTCTATAGGCTTCGATAGCATTATAGGCCTTCCGAACTCTGTAAATACCATTGATGTATTTGATATTTTTCTTGTTTATAATTTCCTCTTCCGAGTGATAAATTGCAAACATATAAATCATTCAAAATATGGCCAATAGATTGAAAGCATTAAGATTGGAACAATACAAATGAACAATATGAAAAACTTAAATAACTTAATTTATAACTTCTGACACATGGTTTCTAGTTTTGTTCCATCATTCCTCTAGAATTAAAACTTAGTTCATAATAACACAATCAAAACATGGTTTTAAAATAAGACATAACAAATGAAAAACAAAGGAAAGAAGAACTTAGAACAAGTGTTTGAAGAGCTGATTCGTTCCCGGAGTTGTACAAAAGATTTCTTCCAAACTTGATGAATTTGATATTCTTCAATCTAGTAGTAGCCTCCTTCTCTCTTTCCTTGGCTCCCCAATACCCTAGATAGTAGCAAATATTATAGTCCAGACAAGATAGAAGTCGTAGCACACAAAATTCTCAAACTTCCACGCGCAGCACACAACAGAATTTTCGGATTCTGCTTTTCGCAGACCGCGGGTGCAGTGAAGAACAAACCACGGGTGCGGTCCTCTTTCTGGTGTATGAGCGCAGGTGCGCTGCCTATTTCAGTGCTGGTGAACTAGCTTACCGCGGGTGCGGTACATGAATAAGCGCGGGTGCGCTGCAGCTAGCTACTGTATTTTTTTTATCTTTTTGCACTTTCCAATTCAACACTTTTACTACTTCACACTCTTATTCTATACTTCCAAACTATAACAACAAAAACAACAACAAATCAAATAAACTGCTCAAGAATCACATAATTCTAAGTTATAAACAAGTAATAAAAGTGAAATTGTAACGTCCGAAAAATCAGTCCACGTAAACCACATGCATGAAAAAATATTTTAATTGCTTAATTGTTTTATTTAATTGCTTTTAAATGCTAGCATGATGTTTATTATATGATTAAATATAGGATTGCATGATTAAATGATTATGTGACATGTTTTCATAAAATTAAAGATTTTGCACGAATATTCGATAATAGGTAGGGGAAAGAAGACCGGGGACGACCAAGACAAGAATATTTATTTTTATTTAAATAGTGGCAAGGCTTCCTAATATGATTAAAAATGATTTAATTTTCCTAAAAATATTGGAGTTCGAATTTATTTTACGAGTTGAGCTCGATTTTTCCCGGGAAGCCGGTTTTGGGCAAACAAGGAGTTTTAAAAGATCAAAAATATTATTTTGAGAAAATTTATTTTATAAACTTTTATTATTTAATTAATTAAGTGTTATTGGGCTCAATTTAATGATTTAAAGAAGGCCCAATTACCCTTAATCATACAAGCCCAAACCAAAGCCCATTTAACTTGTTAATTAATTATAAATATGCTACCTAGGTCCTTGAAACCTAATTTTTCACCTACACCAGCCGTGAAACACACACCACACACACAATTCAGATTTTCGAAATTTAGGAGGAAAGAAAAGCTTGTGTTCTTCGTCGTCCGGTCGTCCAACGTCGCACCCTCGCCGAAGATCGAATAATCGAGCGTTATAAACGCAAAGGCACGTTTCCTAAACTCTTTTAACATCATACAAATCATAATATGTTTGATTTAATTGTTTATACATGAAAAATATGTGGGTTCGATTATTTTACGGTACATTGCGTATTTTCAAAGTTTTAACGATTTCGCGCTAAATTTGAAAACATTTTTGAATCCAACGAGTGCGCTGCCAAAGGATGATAAAAATATGAATATATTAGGGACAAAAAATAATAAATTAATCAAAAGAACATGCTGGAACCGTGGGAGAATTTCAGAATTTGAACCGTGGGTTTTGTTGGGTTTGTCAAGGTGCAAGTTTCGGTTCTTATGCATGGGGCTATGTGTGTAAAATCTACTAATTTTAAAAGCGCGGATTTTTTTTTTACAAAGCTCGCATTTTCGAAATGACATTTAAAAGCTCGCATTTTCGAAATAACATTTAAAAATGATCTTAAGTATTTGACAATAAAAATAGTGCGTAAACATAAACGAGTAAAAATTGTGAAAATCATCAGCGTATCAAAACCAGCGTATAAAAATGTTCATATCATCTCAAATCTCATAAAAACAAAATACGGAAAACATGTGGTCCTCGGGTCGTGTCACCCCACCAGGTCTGTCTACTCAGTGTTCAACACCTCCAGTCCTCTCAATAACAAGCTCACCTGCATCACACACGCCTAGTGAGTTTAAAGACTCAACACACCTGTACCGTTAATAACAAGTACATATACATAGCACACAGCAGTGAAAAATATCATAATCAACATATCTTTCATGAACTTAAAATCATAACGTAAACGTGTCGTATAAAATCATGTCGTGTCAACTCATGTGATCTCATATCATCATATACGTGTCAAAACAGCTCATCGTGTCATCATAAACTTAAACATTTTCTTTTAATTGAATTCAGTTCATTAGTTGTGACTTTCGTATCAGCTCTATCGTATCAGCTCTATTCGATGGATCCATCTATAAAAACCGTGGTACCCGGCGGCAGGGGACATCAGCGACAGCATTACCCGCCCACTGAGCCCGGGCCTCAGCTCATCATATCTCATGTCATCGTATACATATACATCGTCAGTCACAACCAAATCACATCCTTCAAAAATCATCATATTCACCACTTAATAAAACATGCATATACGTAACTTTTCCTTTAAACCAAGCATGCAATTTATTTATCATAATTGCGTAAAAATCGTAAACATGATGCATGAACATTTAAAATATCATAATTTTGTGCTCAGGGCGCTGCCAAGACCAAAACCCCACTCCGAGTGCAAAATGACCATTTTGCCCCTGAGAACCCAAAAATTATCGTTTCACCCCTGGACCTCTAAAATTGACCCGAACCTTACCAAACTCCTTAAAATATACCAAAACATAATTAAAATCATCCCTAGACATAAACTCGAGCCCATATTGCGGCTTAACCGATTCGTTTTAAAAACTTAGACTGGAGTCTCGGTTTTAGTCCGAACCAACTCGAAACACAACCCAATTTTTCTCAACTTTTTCCTACACCTAATAAACATTTAAAGGGCCCTAAAAACATCCAAGACATACCTCTACACTCCTCGGCCAGCACCTGCTACCATCATTTTCTCTTGGCCCTCTTTGCATTCTTACATCCCAACACGTCTCCAACATATTTAATATTCCTACCCACCACTATCCTCACGTGTCTAGCCCCTAAGGGTCACCGACAACACCTTAATTAACCACCTAAACCAGCTTAACAGAAGCATAAAGCTGTTGGGTTATTAGATCATGCTCGAGTCCCCCTCTATTTCATACACCCCTCCTTAGTTTCGCTCCACACCCTCATCCAATGAAACCAGCCCCTACCTGAACACACCTGGATCACCCTAGGCTCTCCCTGGACGTGCTTAACCCACGGTTAACCTCCCATGAACGTCTACACGACAACCACAATCCTTAACACTCACCCACATCCAACCCGAACTACCCATCTCGATTGCATGCGGCAGCGCTTCAGGTGATTCCAGCGGTGATTAGGCCTCCCCAAGACATGACTCAGACCCACCAGGGTCTGGTCCAAGCCCCGATTTCGCCCTTGCACCGCCCGTCCCACCCCATGCGAGCCCCAGCCCCACCGAGCCCAACCCCATTAACACTCGGCACTTGCTTTCCCCAGCAACCCCGATTGGAATTCCTCCCCTTAACACCACACGACACCAATAACAGACTCCTAAAAAAACACCTTCCAGCAACCCCTTACACCGATCAGCAAACTATGAGTCATATGCATGAATGAATGAAACAAAACAAGAACAAACCGAAACCTTTTCCTTCCCATGGCTGGATCGGAAATTTAAAGACAAGAACACAATCATTAGCATGTATTTTACGTGAATGATGCAGAAAGAAGGGTATGGGGCGTGCCTGTTGTGTTTAAGATGCACCAATGCTCGAAGGAACCGAAGTGTAGGAGATGCTTAAGTTTGAATGTCTGAATTCCTTAGCTGCTGCTTACACGAAGAGTGTTGCTGATTGGAGGGGTGAGCGGCTGAGTGGAGGTGGAAATGATAGGTTTATAGTTAATGATACTTAATTATATAGATAACAATGGATAGTGGGTCTTCAACCGATTGCGTTCCTTTGAAACCGTGGGCATTATGAAAGGAGGGGAACGTGAGGGGCGTTCATCGGTTGTGGAGGGTTATGGGAGGTTAAGGGTTTATTATATAATACTTAGATAGCAAATCAATTAATTAATGGATCCTAGTATTATAATTAAAGGTTTAAAAAAAAAAGTTTTAAGCTTAACTAGCTTAAAGATAGGCCCATTAAATCCAAACGCATTCTCGAAAAATATTTCGTGTTGAAAACATTTTGGAAATATTAACCGAACCATTAAAAAGTCTCCCAATTTGATAAAATTTGCGTACCGTTAAAAATCCAAATCCCGCGGGTAAAAATACCCAAAAATTCCCATTTTTGAAAAATACACTTAAAAATGCTTTAAATTAATTTATAAAAATAAATCGTGTAATAAAATAATTTTCCTGAAAATTCTCCGGTCTCCGGTCCTCGTTCGAACGTGAAATGCATCTAGAAATCTTAAGGCATAAATTTCATGAATTAAATTATATCATGCATGAATTATATATAAAATGCACAAAAATAATTGAACACATAATTAATGAAATAAACATGCATTTACTGCTTTAAAACAATTTAATAAAATACCAAAAAATTTAATAAGTTGCATGCATGTGGTTCCCGTGGACTTCCAAATTTTCGGGACGTTACAATGTGGCTCGACCAGGGCTGGTTCAGGGGCAGGGGTGGTCTCGGTCTAGGGCTGGGTTGAGTCCTAGGGCGGCTAGGGTTCGAGCTTGGGGCTGGGGAAGAGTCCTCGCTGCTTAGGAGACTTCCCGTATGGTGATGGAGTGTTGGCCGAGAATTCCAGGGGTTGTGGCTCGGTTTGGGCTGGGCTAGGTGTTCTATCAGGGTCCCAGGGAAATGGTCCAAGGTTGGGGCAGGGGCTGGAGTGGCTCGGACCGCTGATGGCTCGAACAAACATGGAGGAAGCAACTCGCGCACAGGGAGAGCATTCTTGCGCGGCTGCTGTCTTCTGATCCAGGGGGCTCGCTGCTGGGGCTGGGTGGCTCAGGTTAGGTTCATCAGGGTCCTATTGTCATGGGAAGGGGTCGGGCCAGGGGTTGGTGCGGCTGGGTTCGCTGCTGGCTCGGCTGGAAGTGGAAACGTGAGGGATGTTCTTGTAGCGCGCAGCTTGGGTCTTTTGGATTCAGGTGGCTCGCTGGTGGGTTCTATGCATTGGGCTGGTATGGGTATAGTATGGGCGTGGTCTAGGCTTGGTGAGGGTCGGTGCTGGTAGATGGTTAGGGGCTATAAGGTTCCTAGAAAGGGTAGGAGTCCTAGTGCACCACTACTCTTCACACGCACACACACATGCAATATGGTGCAGATTGCAGCAGGATTTTCGAGTGTTAAGGGTCTGGTCTAGGGCTTGGGCTTGGTCAGTAAGGTCCCTAGGTGGGTTGGCTAGGTTTTGGCTCAAGGTGGCTCGGGCGTGGCTCGAGCAAATTGGGAGATGGCTCGGTAGGTTCGTTAACGTGTCAAAAACGAGATTTTAAGAACAAAAATTGAATCCATGGGTCCACGGGGGTGGCTTAGGACTTGGAAGGGTATAATAAATACTAAAAATGCTACGTTTAAAATTTGGGGTCAAAATAACGCGTTTTGGGTTTAATCGGGATTTAATCGCCGCACGGAACGCTAATTCACGAGCTAATTAAAACACCTATGCTTTATAAAATTATGAAAAATTAGGTTTAAGCTTAAATAATTATTAAAAGTTTAAGTTTTTAATTTGGGAATTTTATATTAAGGTTTGGATTAATTCGGGATTAAAACGCGTTAATACGTCTTATTTAAAGATTAAATTTAAAAGTCATCGATTTAAGCCAAATAAAAATATGAGAAAATTCAAGTAAGCTTAAACAATTATTTAGAATAATACCATGTCATTAAAAGTGAGAAAAATATAAATTAGAGAATTTTTACGTCCAGGGGCAAAACGGTCTTTTTACACATAGGAAAATACGAAAACGCTTGGCAGCGTCCCGAAGGATAATAATGCATGTAAAATGATATTTTATGATTTATTATGATGATTTCGATGATAATATGTATTTTTACGATTTATGGTAAAGCTGTGCAATTTATACTGTCTAAAATGCTAGTTTCTGAAAGCTGTCGTATTTTATGATTTTTAAAGAAAAGGAAAAATATTTTGAGGGACGTGAATTGACTGTGACAAAAGATATGAGTTATGATATATGATTTTGTGGGGATAACGTGAGGGGAAAAGGCCCCAGAGGGAACTCATTTACGGGAAAAGGCCCCAGAGGGAACCCATGTTTGGGAGAAGGCCCCCGAGGGAACCCGTCTATGGGAAAAGGCCCCCGAGGGAACCCCGACGATCGTATTTCCACGGTGGAGCCTAGTGCACACCCCCATGGGCCATGTGGAGCTAAGACTGCAGTCGACCAAAGGATAAAAGCTAGTCACTTTCAAGGATCAAACTTCACCCAAAATGATATATGATTAAAAGCTTATGATAAAAATGATTTCTATGATATATGATTTATGATGATGATTAAAGCTATTATTAAATGATTTTTTTAAGGATTTATTAATGCATAAAGTTATTTTAAAATAATTTCAATATTTATGATTTAGTTATGCTCAAATGATTTTTAATGGTTTATTTATGTTAAAAATATTATTTTAAATAAAAATATGATTTTTAAAGGTATGTGTATGTATATGTATTATTTGTTATCCATGTTTAGAACGTGTTGAGTCTTTAGACTCATTAGGTTTGTATGATGCAGGATTTTATGATTTTGGAGGCGGTGACGATTGAGTCGATCGAGTGCAGCAGTACACACCCGAGGGCCTTTATGTTTCCGCACTAGCTAGATAGATTTATGATATAAAGATTTTGATAATGATTTTTATTAGAGATATTTTTATGCTTTATTTTTATTGTTAGCCGATGAGTTAGGATTTTAATTCATGCTCTTGAGATTTAAATTGATAAATTATTATGATTCATGATTATGTTAAATTATTTTATTCAGTAATTTAGAATTTATGATTTAAGATTATAAAAGACAAAAAAAAATCGAGGTCGTTTCAGTTGGTATCAGAGCCAGGTTTTCCCAAAAGGGTTGTGTACTGTCACTTCGAGAAGCTCAAGATATCACGCCTCAAATATGTGAGTTTTTACTGCTTTATATTTTATATGCTTAAAATTCTTTTAAATGTTTATATGATACATGTAAGTTGCATGTTGCATGTAAAAAAAAAAATTTAATGCATGTTGGTTACGTGGTTTGGACGACGTATACAGAGATGCCTCCTAGAAGGAATGTGCTTAGGACTGATGAGGGTAGACAGGAGGAGGATATCCCATAGCCTCCACCTGGTCAGGATGCTAGTGCCCGTGTACTAGCCGGTATGGCCCGTTTCTTTGAGCAACACGTAGGGAATGGAGCAATGGGTAGACCAGAGCCAGTATATGAGCGTTTCAGGAGGATGCACCCCGATGAGTTCCATGGCACTACTGATCCATTTATGGCTGAGGGATGGATTAGATCATTAGAGGTAATATTTCGTTATATGGACATGGCGGACGCCGATCGCGTTCGATGTACTATCTACCTGTTGAAAGGCGACGCTTCCTTATGGTGGGAGGGAGCGGAGCGAGGAGTGAATATGGCGACTTTGACTTGGGAAGGATTCAAGAGAGTGTTCTATGACAAGTACTTCACATCCGATGTTCGTTCTAGGCTTAAGAGAGAGTTTATGAGTCTCCGTCAGGGGGATTGGACTGTTGCCGAGTTTGTGCAGAAGTTTGATAGGGGCTGTCACTTTATGCCCTTGATTGCCAATGATCCTGCTGAAAAATTACGACATTTTCTAGATGGTTTGAGGCTGACTATCCGACGCGATGTGACACTTGTCGATCCTGCTGATTATACTACCGCCGTTGCCAGGGCTCTTAGAGCCGAGCAGTCATTGAAGGATATCGATTGGGAGATGCAGCGAAAGAGGAACCGTGCTCAGCAAGCTAATCAGAGTAATAAGAAGCCTCATACGGGACCTTCTAAGCAACCAGAACCACCAAAACCACAAGGACAACCACCTAAAGGAAATGTTCTGAAAGCTGATGAAAAACCACATTGCAAGGAGTGCAATCGTCCACATTATGGCAAGTGCATGTGGGGCACTTTCAAGTGCGGGGAGTTGGGACACAAGGCTGCGGATTGCACCAAGCCTAGGCAACCCATGACCGGAAGAGTCTATGTGATGCAAGCTACAGAAGATGAGACAGAGTCGACACTACACTGATTTCGAGGTAACCTAGCTGTTTAACATTTTTCTATGCTCTTCTTGCATGAAATGTTAAATTGGGTGATGGGATTTGATTGGGATATTGAAGAACTTAGAGGAAAATAGGATGCATGCGCTACTTGAGCTAGATTTAGGAGTCGACATTGAGAATTTTTGGGTTAGAATTGCAATTTTCAAGATTTTGAGGACTGAATTGAAAAGTAAGATTTAAGCTAGAGGTTAAGTTTGAGGTGGATGAAGGAATCTAAACTTTTCAATCATCAAGTCAAGGAAAATTTCGAGGTCGAAATTCTAATTAAGGGGGGGAGAATTGTAACGTCCGAAAAATCAGTCCACGTAAACCACATGCATGCAAAAATATTTTAATTGCTTAATTGTTTTATTTAATTGCTTTTAAATGCTAGCATGATGTTTATTATATGATTAAATATAGGATTGCATGATTAAATGATTATGTGACATGTTTTCATAAAATTAAAGATTTTGCACGAATATTCGATAATAGGTAGGGGAAAGAAGACCGGGGACGACCAAGACAAGAATATTTATTTTTATTTAAATAGTGGCAATGCTTCCTAATATGATTAAAAATGATTTAATTTTCCTAAAAATATTGGAGTTCGAATTTATTTTACGAGTTGAGCTCGATTTTTCCCGGGAAGCCGGTTTTGGGCAAACAAGGAGTTTTAAAAGATCAAAAATATTATTTTGAGAAAATTTATTTTATAAACTTTTATTATTTAATTAATTAAGTGTTATTGGGCTCAATTTAATGATTTAAAGAAGGCCCAATTACCCTTAATCATACAAGCCCAAACCAAAGCCCATTTAACTTGTTAATTAATTATAAATATGCTACCTAGGTCCTTGAAACCTAATTTTTCACCTACACCAGCCGTGAAACACACACCACACACACAATTCAGATTTTCGAAATTTAGGAGGAAAGAAAAGCTTGTGTTCTTCGTCGTCCGGTCGTCCAACGTCGCACCCTGGCCGAAGATCGAATAATCGAGCGTTATAAACGCAAAGGCACGTTTCCTAAACTCTTTTAACATCATACAAATCATAATATGTTTGATTTAATTGTTTATATATGAAAAATATGTGGGTTCGATTATTTTACGGTACATTGCGTATTTTCAAAGTTTTAACGATTTCGCGCTAAATTTGAAAACGTTTTTGAATCCAACGAGTGCGCTGCCAAAGGATGATAAAAATATGAATATATTAGGGACAAAAAAATAATAAATTAATCAAAAGAACATGCTGGAACCGTGGGAGAATTTCAGAATTTGAACCGTGGGTTTTGTTGGGTTTGTCAAGGTGCAAGTTTCGGTTCTTATGCATGGGGCTATGTGGCTCGACCAGGGCTGGTTCAGGGGCAGGGGTGGTCTCGGTCTAGGGCTGGGTTGAGTCCTAGGGCGGCTAGGGTTCGAGCTTGGGGCTGGGGAAGAGTCCTCGCTGCTTAGGAGACTTCCCGTAGGGTGATGGAGTGTTGGCAAAGAATTCCAGGGGTTGTGGCTCGGTTTGGGCTGGGCTAGGTGGTCTATCAGGGTCCCAGGGAGATGGTCCAAGGTTGGGGCAGGGGCTGGAGTGGCTCGGACCGCTGATGGCTCGAACAAACATGGAGGAAGCAACTCGCGCACAGGTAGAGCATTCTTGCGCGGCTGCTGTCTTCTGATCCAGGGGGCTCGCTGCTGGGGCTGGGTGGCTCAGGTTAGGTTCATCAGGGTCCTATGGTCATGGGAAGGGGTCGGGCCAGGGGTTGGTGCGGCTGGGTTCGCTGCTGGCTCGGCTGGAAGTGGAAACGTGAGGGATGTTCTTGTAGCGCGCAGCTTGGGTCTTTTGGATTCAGGTGGCTCGCTGGTGGGTTCTATGCATTGGGCTGGTATGGGTATAGTATGGGCGTGGTCTAGGCTTGGTGAGGGTCGGTGCTGGTAGATGGTTAGGGGCTATAAGGTTCCTAGAAAGGGTAGGAGTCCTAGTGCACCACTACTCTTCACACGCACACACACATGCAATATGGTGCAGATTGCAGCAGGATTTTCGAGTGTTAAGGGGCTGGTCTAGGGCTTGGGCTTGGTCAGTAAGGTCCCTAGGTGCGTTGGCTAGGTTTTGGCTCAAGGTGGCTCGGGCGTGGCTCGAGCAAATTGGGAGATGGCTCGGTAGGTTCGTTAACGTGTCAAAAACGAGATTTTAAGAACAAAAATTGAATCCATGGGTCCACGGGGGTGGCTTATGACTTGGAAGGGTATAATAAATACTAAAAATGCTACGTTTAAAATTTGGGGTCAAAATAACGCGTTTTGGGTTTAATCGGGATTTAATCGCCGCACGGAACGCTAATTCACGAGCTAATTAAAACACCTAGTTTTATGCTTTATAAAATTATGAAAAATTAGGTTTAAGCTTAAATAATTATTAAAAGTTTAAGTTTTTAATTTGGGAATTTTATATTAAGGTTTGGATTAATTCGGGATTAAAACGCGTTAATACGTCTTATTTAAAGATTAAATTTAAAAGTCATCGATTTAAGCCAAATAAAAATATGAGAAAATTCAAGTAAGCTTAAACAATTATTTAGAATAATACCATGTCATTAAAAGTGAGAAAAATATAAATTAGAGAATTTTTACGTCCAGGGGCAAAACGGTCTTTTTACACATAGGAAAATACGAAAACGCTTGGCAGCGTCCCGAAGGATAATAATGCATGTAAAATGATATTTTATGATTTATTATGATGATTTCGATGATAATATGTATTTTTACGATTTATGGTAAAGCTGTGCAATTTATACTGTCTAAAATGCTAGTTTCTGAAAGCTGTCGTATTTTATGATTTTTAAAGAAAAGGAAAAATATTTTGAGGGACGTGAATTGACTGTGACAAAAGATATGAGTTATGATATATGATTTTGTGGGGATAACGTGAGGGGAAAAGGCCCCAGAGGGAACTCATTTACGGGAAAAGGCCCCAGAGGGAACCCATGTTTGGGAGAAGGCCCCCGAGGGAACCCGTCTATGGGAAAAGGCCCCCGAGGGAACCCCGACGATCGTATTTCCACGGTGGAGCCTAGTGCACACCCCCATGGGCCATGTGGAGCTAAGACTGCAGTCGACCAAAGGATAAAAGCTAGTCACTTTCAAGGATCAAACTTCACCCAAAATGATATATGATTAAAAGCTTATGATAAAAATGATTTCTATGATATATGATTTATGATGATGATTAAAGCTATTATTAAATGATTTTTTTAAGGATTTATTAATGCATAAAGTTATTTTAAAATAATTTCAATATTTATGATTTAGTTATGCTCAAATGATTTTTAATGGTTTATTTATGTTCAAAATATTATTTTAAATAAAAATATGATTTTTAAAGGTATGTGTATGTATATGTATTATTTGTTATCCATGTTTAGAACGTGTTGAGTCTTTAGACTCATTAGGTTTGTATGATGCAGGATTTTATGATTTTGGAGGCGGTGACGATTGAGTCGATCGAGTGCAGCAGTACACACCCGAGGGCCTTTATGTTTCCGCACTAGCTAGATAGATTTATGATATAAAGATTTTGATAATGATTTTTATTAGAGATATTTTTATGCTTTATTTTTATTGTTAGCCGATGAGTTAGGATTTTAATTCATGCTCTTGAGATTTAAATTGATAAATTATTATGATTCATGATTATGTTAAATTATTTTATTCAGTAATTTAGAATTTATGATTTAAGATTATAAAAGACAAAAAAAAAATCGAGGTCGTTTCAGTTGGTATCAGAGCCAGGTTTTCCCAAAAGGGTTGTGTACTGTCACTTCGAGAAGCTCAAGATATCACGCCTCAAATATGTGAGTTTTTACTGCTTTATATTTTATATGCTTAAAATTCTTTTAAATGTTTATATGATACATGTAAGTTGCATGTTGCATGTAAAAAAAAAAATTTAATGCATGTTGGTTACGTGGTTTGGACGACGTATACAGAGATGCCTCCTAGAAGGAATGTGCTTAGGACTGATGAGGGTAGACAGGAGGAGGATATCCCATAGCCTCCACCTGGTCAGGATGCTAGTGCCCGTGTACTAGCCGGTATGGCCCGTTTCTTTGAGCAACACGTAGGGAATGGAGCAATGGGTAGACCAGAGCCAGTATATGAGCGTTTCAGGAGGATGCACCCCGATGAGTTCCATGGCACTACTGATCCATTTATGGCTGAGGGATGGATTAGATCATTAGAGGTAATATTTCGTTATATGGACATGGCGGACGCCGATCGCGTTCGATGTACTATCTACCTGTTGAAAGGCGACGCTTCCTTATGGTGGGAGGGAGCGGAGCGAGGAGTGAATATGGCGACTTTGACTTGGGAAGGATTCAAGAGAGTGTTCTATGACAAGTACTTCACATCCGATGTTCGTTCTAGGCTTAAGAGAGAGTTTATGAGTCTCCGTCAGGGGGATTGGACTGTTGCCGAGTTTGTGCAGAAGTTTGATAGGGGCTGTCACTTTATGCCCTTGATTGCCAATGATCCTGCTGAAAAATTACGACATTTTCTAGATGGTTTGAGGCTGACTATCCGACGCGATGTGACACTTGTCGATCCTGCTGATTATACTACCGCCGTTGCCAGGGCTCTTAGAGCCGAGCAGTCATTGAAGGATATCGATTGGGAGATGCAGCGAAAGAGGAACCGTGCTCAGCAAGCTAATCAGAGTAATAAGAAGCCTCATACGGGACCTTCTAAGCAACCAGAACCACCAAAACCACAAGGACAACCACCTAACGGAAATGTTCTGAAAGCTGATGAAAAACCACATTGCAAGGAGTGCAATCGTCCACATTATGGCAAGTGCATGTGGGGCACTTTCAAGTGCGGGGAGTTGGGACACAAGGCTGCGGATTGCACCAAGCCTAGGCAACCCATGACCGGAAGAGTCTATGTGATGCAAGCTACAGAAGATGAGACAGAGTCGACACTACACTGATTTCGAGGTAACCTAGCTGTTTAACATTTTTCTATGCTCTTCTTGCATGAAATGTTAAATTGGGTGATGGGATTTGATTGGGATATTGAAGAACTTAGAGGAAAATAGGATGCATGCGCTACTTGAGCTAGATTTAGGAGTCGACATTGAGAATTTTTGGGTTAGAATTGCAATTTTCAAGATTTTGAGGACTGAATTGAAAAGTAAGATTTAAGCTAGAGGTTAAGTTTGAGGTGGATGAAGGAATCTAAACTTTTCAATCATCAAGTCAAGGAAAATTTCGAGGTCGAAATTCTAATTAAGGGGGGGAGAATTGTAACGTCCGAAAAATCAGTCCACGTAAACCACATGCATGCAAAAATATTTTAATTGCTTAATTGTTTTATTTAATTGCTTTTAAATGCTAGCATGATGTTTATTATATGATTAAATATAGGATTGCATGATTAAATGATTATGTGACATGTTTTCATAAAATTAAAGATTTTGCACGAATATTCGATAATAGGTAGGGGAAAGAAGACCGGGGACGACCAAGACAAGAATATTTATTTTTATTTAAATAGTGGCAATGCTTCCTAATATGATTAAAAATGATTTAATTTTCCTAAAAATATTGGAGTTCGAATTTATTTTACGAGTTGAGCTCGATTTTTCCCGGGAAGCCGGTTTTGGGCAAACAAGGAGTTTTAAAAGATCAAAAATATTATTTTGAGAAAATTTATTTTATAAACTTTTATTATTTAATTAATTAAGTGTTATTGGGCTCAATTTAATGATTTAAAGAAGGCCCAATTACCCTTAATCATACAAGCCCAAACCAAAGCCCATTTAACTTGTTAATTAATTATAAATATGCTACCTAGGTCCTTGAAACCTAATTTTTCACCTACACCAGCCGTGAAACACACACCACACACACAATTCAGATTTTCGAAATTTAGGAGGAAAGAAAAGCTTGTGTTCTTCGTCGTCCGGTCGTCCAACGTCGCACCCTCGCCGAAGATCGAATAATCGAGCGTTATAAACGCAAAGGCACGTTTCCTAAACTCTTTTAACATCATACAAATCATAATATGTTTGATTTAATTGTTTATATATGAAAAATATGTGGGTTCGATTATTTTACGGTACATTGCGTATTTTCAAAGTTTTAACGATTTCGCGCTAAATTTGAAAACGTTTTTGAATCCAACGAGTGCGCTGCCAAAGGATGATAAAAATATGAATATATTAGGGACAAAAAAATAATAAATTAATCAAAAGAACATGCTGGAACCGTGGGAGAATTTCAGAATTTGAACCGTGGGTTTTGTTGGGTTTGTCAAGGTGCAAGTTTCGGTTCTTATGCATGGGGCTATGTGGCTCGACCAGGGCTGGTTCAGGGGCAGGGGTGGTCTCGGTCTAGGGCTGGGTTGAGTCCTAGGGCGGCTAGGGTTCGAGCTTGGGGCTGGGGAAGAGTCCTCGCTGCTTAGGAGACTTCCCGTAGGGTGATGGAGTGTTGGCAAAGAATTCCAGGGGTTGTGGCTCGGTTTGGGCTGGGCTAGGTGGTCTATCAGGGTCCCAGGGAGATGGTCCAAGGTTGGGGCAGGGGCTGGAGTGGCTCGGACCGCTGATGGCTCGAACAAACATGGAGGAAGCAACTCGCGCACAGGTAGAGCATTCTTGCGCGGCTGCTGTCTTCTGATCCAGGGGGCTCGCTGCTGGGGCTGGGTGGCTCAGGTTAGGTTCATCAGGGTCCTATGGTCATGGGAAGGGGTCGGGCCAGGGGTTGGTGCGGCTGGGTTCGCTGCTGGCTCGGCTGGAAGTGGAAACGTGAGGGATGTTCTTGTAGCGCGCAGCTTGGGTCTTTTGGATTCAGGTGGCTCGCTGGTGGGTTCTATGCATTGGGCTGGTATGGGTATAGTATGGGCGTGGTCTAGGCTTGGTGAGGGTCGGTGCTGGTAGATGGTTAGGGGCTATAAGGTTCCTAGAAAGGGTAGGAGTCCTAGTGCACCACTACTCTTCACACGCACACACACATGCAATATGGTGCAGATTGCAGCAGGATTTTCGAGTGTTAAGGGGCTGGTCTAGGGCTTGGGCTTGGTCAGTAAGGTCCCTAGGTGCGTTGGCTAGGTTTTGGCTCAAGGTGGCTCGGGCGTGGCTCGAGCAAATTGGGAGATGGCTCGGTAGGTTCGTTAACGTGTCAAAAACGAGATTTTAAGAACAAAAATTGAATCCATGGGTCCACGGGGGTGGCTTATGACTTGGAAGGGTATAATAAATACTAAAAATGCTACGTTTAAAATTTGGGGTCAAAATAACGCGTTTTGGGTTTAATCGGGATTTAATCGCCGCACGGAACGCTAATTCACGAGCTAATTAAAACACCTAGTTTTATGCTTTATAAAATTATGAAAAATTAGGTTTAAGCTTAAATAATTATTAAAAGTTTAAGTTTTTAATTTGGGAATTTTATATTAAGGTTTGGATTAATTCGGGATTAAAACGCGTTAATACGTCTTATTTAAAGATTAAATTTAAAAGTCATCGATTTAAGCCAAATAAAAATATGAGAAAATTCAAGTAAGCTTAAACAATTATTTAGAATAATACCATGTCATTAAAAGTGAGAAAAATATAAATTAGAGAATTTTTACGTCCAGGGGCAAAACGGTCTTTTTACACATAGGAAAATACGAAAACGCTTGGCAGCGTCCCGAAGGATAATAATGCATGTAAAATGATATTTTATGATTTATTATGATGATTTCGATGATAATATGTATTTTTACGATTTATGGTAAAGCTGTGCAATTTATACTGTCTAAAATGCTAGTTTCTGAAAGCTGTCGTATTTTATGATTTTTAAAGAAAAGGAAAAATATTTTGAGGGACGTGAATTGACTGTGACAAAAGATATGAGTTATGATATATGATTTTGTGGGGATAACGTGAGGGGAAAAGGCCCCAGAGGGAACTCATTTACGGGAAAAGGCCCCAGAGGGAACCCATGTTTGGGAGAAGGCCCCCGAGGGAACCCGTCTATGGGAAAAGGCCCCCGAGGGAACCCCGACGATCGTATTTCCACGGTGGAGCCTAGTGCACACCCCCATGGGCCATGTGGAGCTAAGACTGCAGTCGACCAAAGGATAAAAGCTAGTCACTTTCAAGGATCAAACTTCACCCAAAATGATATATGATTAAAAGCTTATGATAAAAATGATTTCTATGATATATGATTTATGATGATGATTAAAGCTATTATTAAATGATTTTTTTAAGGATTTATTAATGCATAAAGTTATTTTAAAATAATTTCAATATTTATGATTTAGTTATGCTCAAATGATTTTTAATGGTTTATTTATGTTCAAAATATTATTTTAAATAAAAATATGATTTTTAAAGGTATGTGTATGTATATGTATTATTTGTTATCCATGTTTAGAACGTGTTGAGTCTTTAGACTCACTAGGTTTGTATGATGCAGGATTTTATGATTTTGGAGGCGGTGACGATTGAGTCGATCGAGTGCAGCAGTACACACCCGAGGGCCTTTATGTTTCCGCACTAGCTAGATAGATTTATGATATAAAGATTTTGATAATGATTTTTATTAGAGATATTTTTATGCTTTATTTTTATTGTTAGCCGATGAGTTAGGATTTTAATTCATGCTCTTGAGATTTAAATTGATAAATTATTATGATTCATGATTATGTTAAATTACTTTATTCAGTAATTTAGAATTTATGATTTAAGATTATAAAAGACAAAAAAAAAATCGTGGTCGTTTCAGAAATAAATTACACTTATCACACAACATGATCCATGACTGATCCGATAAAGCTTTTTGCGTGTGCAATAACAACTTGAAGATAAGTCTTGAAAAAGAAGCTGTGCAAGTTGAGAATGTATGATGAAGATTAAGGTAACAATAGTTTGTTCATTTCTTGATTCATTTCCATTTATAGGCGTTGATCCTCAATGTTAATAAATATATATGGTACTCACAGATGTACTAGGTAAACGACATTTGAGAAGAGAATGCCACGTGTTCTTGTCATGTTTCCAAATATAACAATATTTAATTCAAATTCTTTGGACAATAGTGGAAAAGGATAACCAGTAGATCCCTATTTCGTCTTTACTGACAGTGTTCGGAATAAACTCGGAGATAACTTTCGTATTCAAAGAGTGTCATCAAATCAATCTTAACAACTAGTCTGTTTAGCTTACAATTTAAATGTCGCCAACTTGATTCAGTAAAGCTTGTGGGGACCCGGGCTCTAACTCAATTCTTTTCGGGATTAATCAGATCTTTATTCAAAAAAAAATGTGGGTCAAAATTTTGCTTTTTTTTTTTTTCTAAATTTAAATGTATATAATCAATACATAAGCAACATCTTTACTTTATTTCACATGTACAAGATCTATTTCTATGTTATTACAACAAACATAATTACATAACTTGGTCTAGTAAATTCATACAAACTAGTGTTTAATACAAACTACAAATCACACGTAGTACAAGTCTAGTAAAAACCACTAGAAATCTTCTGCGCCCGAAGTCACCACTCTATTTTGATCTCATCTCTGTCGTGACTCTGATCCTGCCCCACCTGTTGTTATGCACACAAACAGACATAACAACAGCCGGAAACTCCGGTGAGAACAAATCCCAGTATAAAACATGTTATGCATGCATATACACAAAATAAATCATGAAGCATACTATCATGAATCAAATCAAAAGCAATAGGTTCCATAGTCTATGAAACCAATCATATAAGCATGCAATTCAATAAAATCCTGTCTTGACTCGACTCAACTCTAACTCTAGGGATCCCGGTGTGAATAAGACGTCACTGTCTGTCACCTATCCTCCCAATCGGGGTGACGGTACGTCTTATTCCTAGACTTCGGTCATGTCTGTATTGAATGTCTACAATCGGAGGAAGTCTGCTCCTATGCGTCGATACACCGAACGTCTAGAAGTTTGACAAATCTGTCAATGACTCTCCTATCTTAAATGCTTGAATATAAATCAATAAACAAAGCATAATCATATCAAAAGATTTGAATAGAAATCTATAAAGAAATCTTAATCATATCAAAAGATAAACAACAATTCTAGTATGTGATTTTGTTGGGAACTCAAATTGAATCTCCCCAAAGTCACATGAATTATACCTTTCGTTTGTAGTCTCAGTCTGAAGCAATATCAGTTCTGAACTCAAGACTGTCTCTGAAAATCTGAAACGACATATCGAGAATCATAATATCAATATTCCATTCTCCATTCAACACTGAATCTGATTAATCTGGATTTAATTCAAAACCAACGGCATAACGGCACAATCCCGATATTCCCGTCAATACAATATCACCAGATATTAATTATAAATCATAACCCATATCTGATATAATCCATAATAAATTCATAATCCAAATATGTCCCATTTTCAATCGGTATAGTCAGAAAATCATAACAATTTCATAATCAGTCTGTTCTTCAATCTGACTTCGATTATGCAATGTCTAGTATTCCCAGAACACATAATAATGATCAAAGCACAATTTCTCCAACATCATATTTTTGAATCAAGATAAAACTTGATAAAACTTACGTCCTTGTGTAGCTCTTGACGAGGGGAATCACAACTATGCTCGGATTAAAAATCGGATCACCGGTACTCGCAAAATCAATTTTCTAAGATGTAATGAATTTAAGGATTTCCATGGAACTCTCAGCTTGTTTCCTTGCTGAAGGCTTGAAGAATGAAGACCATTTATATATATCAAGTTGTCTAGTGGTGACAAGTGTCCCACTCAACTTTCCATATTTCCACTTTAGTCCCTCAAATTTTCACTATTTGCAAATCGCCCCCCCCAATAATTACGAAATTGCCATCAAATTTAAATCAAGTATTTTTCCCACTTAATTACAAAATTTCCATCAAATTTAAATTAAGTATTTTTCCACTTAATTACAAAAATGCCTTTAATAATATTTTCTTTTCGGGGTCTCATAAAATTGATAACATCTCGGGCCTTACAAAGCTGTTGGAACACGTGATGTTCTTCCAATAACAGTCTTTGTCAGTTTATTTCATTTGTTCATGTAATTAAGCAATTTAGCTTGAGTTCTTTTTTTCTTCGGCAGCCCACTCCATCTTTGGTTTCTCTTCCATTTGAGGAGCACCATCTGATTGAGCAACAATTGTGTTTGTTTTCATAATCTTAATCGGTCCATATGTGATGACATACCACATGTCATCGTCTTGAGCTGATAGATGTCCCTGCATTCGGATTTTTCATTCTTCATTTTCTTCTTTTGATAACATTAGATTTTTGTAAAAGGAGGGCATTAGATATCATATATTCATAGATTGAAATGAACCGTTTTAATACCACTTATTAGGATCGAATATAACATATTAGAGGTGAGTAAATTAACTATCATGCTATTATCACAAATTATGCAAAACTTATACAGTGTTAACATCTCAAGTTAATATTCCAATTACATTGAGGAATCTAAGATACTAAAACAAATTTCTAAGAGCGGAAACATCTCAAATTACTTAGCGAATACAATATACGTAAATGCAACCGAACAACTCATATTAGAATTTTAACAACACGAAGGATAGAAGATGAGATAGATAACAACAATAAAATGACTGTAAATAAAGGATGCTAGGGTTTGCTTATGGAAGTTCGAAGGCTTAGCTTTTACGTCTCTTCTTCTTCTTCTTTTGTTTCAAGAAAGATTCACTTGAAGATTTGATCGGTACAACCCTTTGTACAAAGTCACTCCGACTTAGGATTTATCTCTTGCCTAATAAGAACTCTTAACACGCTCTTCTTAATCCAGTTTGTCCATAAACAAGTTTATAACGGTTACAGTGATTTTCACAATATAATATAACTCGTGTAAACAAGATATAAGTGAGAACAAAAATGTGCACAACATGATCCTTAATTGATCTAATAGAGCTATTTGTTTGTGCAAACAACTTGAAGAAAAGTGTAGTGCCCAAATTCAGTGCACGTATAACCCATGCATTTGATTAATCATTAAAGTATTTATTAAATTTTAAAATGAGTCTTAGTAGTGCATGATTTATTTAAATGCATTATTTTAAATTAATTATGTTTATGTGATGCACGTTAAAATATTTTTCGAGTTTCTCGTTTCAGGCGTTTATTCGAGGCGGGATTGAGAAAAAGAGACCGGTTACGATTGGTGGCAAATTTTAAATGCGGTACTTTATTTTAACGCTAGGAAGGGGCATTTTAAACAATTTATTTAGTTTGACATTTAAAAACCTTATTATTGAATTTAGGGATTTTAGAATGTTCTTTTTTAAAGCTTTTAAAATTAGCATGGTGTATTGTATCTTGGTAATTAGGGGATTTACTTTTAAGTAACACTTTTAATTATCATTAAGCAAATTATATACCCCTAATTAAATCACACACACACGTTTTGCACAAAAACACACTTTTACACACACACACCTCACGACATAACACACACACAATTCATTCAAGTTTATATTTTTAAAAGAGTGAGAAAACTAGGGTTCTTCCTACTCTAGTGCAGCCGCCCCACCTCCACTAGATTTCTAGTAGGTTTCGTGTATTTTGTGGGAAGAAAATCGTTGCACGATCGTCCCGGATCAACCTCGCTTCCTCCTCCGCTTCGGTATCGCCGTCTCGGTAATGTTTATCAACAAAGGCACGTATAACCTCTCTTTTGCTGCGTCGATCATGTCATATTATGTGTTGCGTTGTTTTATGCGTAAAAATTTATGTATGATGTTTATAGGTTGAGCGATTAATCGTTTGGATCGATTTTGAAGGAAAATTTTTAGATCTAAATCACGTTTTTACTGTTCTTCTTAAAACTGTGAATTTTTCGAACGCGAAGCTGAGAAAACTTTCGACGTGAAAAATGTAGAACTTTTCAATACCTTCGATTTGATATAAAATTCGAAATTTTTGGACGAAAATTGAGTGAGTTATGATGCATTTCGTAGGACTGCTCAAACTGCGTTTTCAGAAAATTATGTATTGATATGTGAAAGTTCTGTTCCCACAGTGTGAGTGTGATGAGGGTGATTGTTGTATGTATCAGAAAGTAGGTGTTGTACGTAGATGTTATAACACCCACGACAACATGCAGCGGAAGTTTCAGTTTAAGAAATTAACACACAACTTGAATTATAATAATAATACGAGTGACGATATATAAATTATGCACAAGTATCAAATACTTGTGCGGTGCCTCAGGGCAAAAATAATTCACTAGGAAAACTTGTAAGTTTACAAAAACCAATACTAGTGAAAGAATAAAACAACTCCCTTAAAAGGCGAGTAACAAATTGCATCCTAAATCACTAACAAACCGTATAACCAAAATACACAGGATGCATCAACTGAGAAGTAAACGGTCTTCAAAAATTCAACACACTAATCAACACAGTGAATAGGTGTTGTCTTCATATGGTGTCAACACTTCCCAGCAACACGTTAACAATAGCACGAGATGGCTTCGATCTCGAAAAACTCTTCGAACTCCTTCGTCTCTCTCACTGTCCTTTTTCTCCCCTTTTTCCTATTAAAGCACACACAGAGTTTTATTAGAAAAAAAACTCCTTAAAGAATAAGGATCTCATATCTTAAAGATATTAAGATTCCATATATTAAAGATATTATGACTCTCATATCGAATACCAAATTTACAAGAGATCACATCATAAATTAGAGATTATTCTCAAGTCTAGAAAGACAAAACATTAGAGATATTAAAAAGGAAACTATATCAAGGAATTTAATTCCTTTCAATATGTTCTAGAGATTTTGCTGTTGCAGGCTTCGTTGGGGATCGACGGGTGAGCGTTGCTGCGTATAGGTATATTGATAATGATGTTGGGATGGTCTTTGACGTTTTGATTCGCGTCATTAGGCACATTAGAGATCGAGGAGTCGTAAAACTATTTTGTTGTATAAAAATTTAAGTTATGAGTTTATGGTGTTGCGTGGGGTGCGTCGTCCCTTGGATATGTTTGGGACATTTGTGGAGTCGATCCAGTGCCATAGTGTCCTAGGATGGGTCTCGAGACGTTGTTAACCATTTGTGTAATCGAATTCGAAGAGTATAAGCTTTTAAGTCGCGGAGTCCAGGTTACTCGGCGCCTGAGCGGTAACTTCCTGCCGCCCGAGCGCCATCCTTCCTGTTTGAATGTTTTTCCCCGTAACCTCGACGCTCGAGTGGAAGTTTGTTACCGCCCGAGCGCGGACCCTGGCGCCCGAGCGCCACCCCTTCTGTCCAAATAATTTGTTCTTTCTTCTTTTCAAGTTCTAATAGTGAGTTCATGTCTTTTATGGTTGAGAAATGTTCACATGGCATCTTAGAGTTTGTTTCGGGGTTTGATGTCCTGGTTAGTATCATTAAACAAGGTCAAGTCCCGAGTGATCTAGAACGTCATAAGCTATTTATGCACTTCGGTGGTGAGCTCGAGTACCTACGTCTAAGTTATGCAAGTTAAGTGTTGAAATTCATGTTAGTGTGCAGTAGCGGCCCCAAATGATATCCAACGAATCCCTCAATGCCAAGTAAGTATGTTGACGTGCAAGAAAATATTTTATTTTGAGGTATGCTAAATGTCTTGTGACCAATTTATGAATGAGTTTGGAAGTCGGTGAACGTGGCCGAGGACCTCTCCACCCCGTTAAATTATGAACGGGTTAGATCGTGGTTGGAAAGCGTTAAATCATGAACGGGGACCAACCAGTCCGTTAAATCATGAACGAGGATCTCATGTATGTGGCAGTGGATACGTCCCTGTCAGCCCAAGTACTGTGGTTTGTGTGATCAGGCGTTTATTATGTATGAGTCACTTGCTTTGAAACATGCCTCTACGCAAAAATGAAGTCATGTATGTTTAAGTATGATCAAGTATGCAAGCATGTTTATGAAAGCTTTTAAGTTATGGCATGTCTATGTATGTATGCAAGTTCATGCTCATTTCAAATCCAAGCTTCAAGTATGTATGTTCTATTTTAAAGTTGCATGCGATTTTATTATGTATTACTTGCTATTCTCAGTTTATACGTGTTGAGTCTTTAGACTCATTAGACTTGATCGATGCAGGTGAGGATGTCTATGAGAAGACAGGAGGTGGGGACCAAGGAGCAGGCTTGGACTGAGCGGGAGGCTAGACCCGAAGACCGCCCACGTTATTTTAACATTTTTATGCAAGTTTAAAATACTCTGATTTTATGTTTGATGCGAGACGTTTTGAGCAAGCTTTTCTTTTAACAAGATTTTTATTGGTGAATGGATGATGTAGTGATGATCGTATTGATTTTATTTTCGTATTCAAGAAAATTTTTAATTTTTCCGCAAATTTTAAGTAGTACAAGTACGGTACGTTACAATAAGTCTTGAAAGAAAAGTTGTGCAAGTTGAGAATGTATGATGAAGATTAATGTAACAGTAGGGAGATAACTTTTGTGTTCAAAGATTATCGTCAAATCAATCTAACAATGGTCTGTTCTGCTCACAATTTAAATGTTTCCAGCTTGATAATATTCAAGCTGTTGAAGAATGCATAGCAGACCGGTTGAGTTGGACAACTTGATTTGTTTATAAAACTTTTGTTCGTCTTTTCTTTTGTCAGCGAAGCTGATAAGCACACAGTAATGTTCTTTCATTAATAATAGTCTTTGCCAGTTTATTTCATTTGTTCATGTGATTTAGAAATTTAGCTCGAGTCCTTGTCAATTTAATTTGTGATAATCAGTTTTAGATTTAAATTTTATCTTAACATAAAGCTATGAAACTTTTTAGATTTTCTATTGGAGCATGGATCGAGTGAAAAGCGCATGAAAATGAAAACTGAAATTATGTAAATTCGCAAGAGTTTGTGCTGTTGAGTAGTTGTGTTGTTAAGTCGTCGTTCGTTTCTGTCGATGCTCTTTTGTTCAGTTTCTAGAACTTTCTCCCACTCCCTGGTCCAACTTCTCAGTTCTTAACCCACAATTTATGCAGTTAGACTCTTTTGTCCGTTTTAGAGTCCTTCAAACCGTGGGCTTGTGCCATTTTATTGAGCTTAAAATAATTTTAGCACAAATAATACTATTTTATTTTGTACGTGATCAAATGTCATTTTTCTTAAATTAATTTTCATTAATTAATTGCTCTATTTAACAAAAGCATATATAATTGTTTTGTTGACTAAATATGCATTCATTGAATCGTAAATTCAGAATAAATAATCAATTAATCAGTTGAATAATTAATATATATTTATTTTACTGGGAATATAATTTAAAGAGACAAATTATAAATTTCTTGAAAATGATCACAAAAACAACACAAAGCAGACATATTCTTATCGAAACATCAGTAATACAAGGATAATAGCAAACGGCCAATTAATAATAAGTTATTTAACTTCATCATATATCATATAATCAATAATGACTCGTTACTCAGAAACGTTGATCTTCAAACCCCAATTCTTCAATCATGTTCATCGGACTCATCAGAGGATTAAATGATCGAATCTCACAGCACTTGCTACACTTCATCAACGGCACTGATCCAAACCCCTGATGATCGATGGAATGGACGGCCGGAATCGCGCACTTCCGAGCGATGACGACCGAGTTGATCACTTCATCAGTCGGATGAAACACCGATACCACCTCAAAACCTTGGAGATGTTGAGGCTCCACCATCGGATACAAAAACGCACGTGCCCCATGCGCACTCCGGAGCATAAGGATTGCCCCCGGCGTCATATTCTTTGACAAATGATCGATGACAAGCATCTTCTGCTCCATATCCATGCCCACCAAGGCAGCCAAGAAAACGACGTCGTATTCCCCGAGCTCGGGTCCCGACATGTTCATGACATCTTTTGTGTGAAATATCATTCGTTTCGATAAGTCAGGATCGGACTCGACGAGACGTGATGCCAACGAGTTAGCTGATTCATCGATGTCGTAGTTGTGGAAGACGGTGGAGGTGAGGTGATGAGTGGCTAGAACAATGGAGGTGAGAGGGAGCGGGCCGGAGCCGATGAATGCAACACGGGCAGGGTTCAATGCATGCTGGCTGACCAGGTCGAATTCAAGCTTGCTGAGTTTGAGGTAGTTGGAGTAGTAGGGGAATAATTGGAGGTGATGGAGGGGGTATTCGAGGGATCCGAGGATGGTGGAGTAGTGTTTCTCGAGGAGGGATTCAGATTGGCCGCAGAGTTGGATGAGGTTGGTTCGGATGCATTGGATTTTGGTGCAGAGCTTGGTGACATCGATGGGGTAGGGTGGGATGCAGGCATCGACGAGCTGTGTGAAGAGGGAGTTGACTTCTTTGGAGGGATTAAGGTTTTGGAGCTTGGAGATTTGGTTATACAGTTCGCAGACTTGTTGGATCAAAGGATCTTTGAGGCAAACCATGTTGAATATATGTGTATGTTGCTTGAGATTATGGAGTGAGTGTTGGCCGTTGGGGTATTTAAAGGCAAATCTTGGTGTGATGAGGGATGAAACTTGCTGCGTTATTTTATTGATTGATGGATTCTCCTTGTTTTATTTTTAATTTTTTTAAGAAAAAAATGAATTTGTGGGGGTGGGGGTGGAAATTTTGTCTTCTCTTTGGTTGCATTGGTTTGGGTGATTATGATAATGTTTTTAGTTTTATTATTATTATTATTTTCGAAGTTTTGACCGGGAAAATAAAATTATGATTATTTTGTAGTTTAAATTTTTTGGGAAAAAAAAAAACAGTCACCTAATTTACCTTATATAAGCTTTTTATATTTTAATCAGTCAATTTTCAGAATTCAAATTTTTGCACTGCGGTTGGATTTTTGCGGAGTTGGATACATCTTGTTCTAAACAGTCGAGGTATTTCAAATTGTTTGTTGACACGGACAAAGTCAGGAGAAACTTGAAATTATTTCAATATTGAACCTTAGACATATATGAGTTGTAGTATGTAAGTGATATTCGATATTATGTCAGTTTTTTGGTCGAAACGAGTCTAACAGAGAAAATATATATCGAACAAGAAATTGAATGATTGACCAATTTTTCCTTTTTCCTTAAAAAAATTAATTACATATTTATTACACAGACCAATAACATCAGCAATGCATATTGGGTTTTTTGTCTGTCTCTGTTTTAATACCAAAGTTAATTAACGAGGGAATCAATTTGTATCCCTAATCCATGTTGAGACGGGGCCATAATGAATGGCATGAAGCATGCTACGTACAGGAATCTATTGCCATACAAATGTGTGTGTGTCTATATATATATATATATATATATATATATATATATATATATATATATATATGAGAGATTTTCATACGACCTAGTACAACTTTTTTCAAACGACTAATTAAATTATGTAATGAGCATTTTATTTATTTTCCCAAGCATTAGATTCTCGAAATTCCTATGCTTTCACACCAAAAGATGATATCCTCCACAATTTTAAAACTATTTATTCGATAAATTATGATAAACTTCGATGAGCTAGCATTCTTTAGGAATCATCGAATTCACACTTGTCTTGAGCTTAATTATAGTTTGGGTCAACCAAACGGAAGAGACTTTCCCTATGTAAACACCATCAAATCTTAATTATTCACTATAATTATGTTTTTTCAACCAAAGATTAACAAATACATATATTGCCGAATGTGTTTTCATTTGTTTTCACATCTTCAATATATTTTTTGCAGTATAACCTTGATCTATAAAAAGTACGCTGGTACTTCTATTAATTAAAATAGAGGAATTGTATTTTTCGTCCGGTACGTTTTTTTGTTTGTGATTTTGTTTCTCTATGTTGTCAAATTTTGGACTTAATCCTCTATCTTTTTTTTTCCTGGCAGTTTTTTTCTGACTTGACGTTGATGTGATACCAATGCAACGTTGACATGCCGCATCATCAATCCAATGAATAACTGAAATTTGATATTATGAAATACCAAAATCACGAATAACCAAATATAACAGACCAAAAAATATAACATTTGTCTCTAATTAAACTCGCCTAGTGTAGCAATTTTACCTTAGAATATACTTGTGTTTACATGCATAAATATATCACGGTCTATCCATATCTATGAGACGATCGAACAGGTCTATAATTGAAGTGAAAATGGTACTTTTAACATTAAAGTAATAACTGCAATAAAAAGTAATATTTTTTCATGATTTGGTCGGATCTGGAGACAGACTAATATGAGTTTTTGTGTTATAAAATATATCTGATTCTTTTTCCCAAGATATCATGATCTGTCATACTCATATCTTGGTGGAAAATAAAAAATAATGAAATAAAACCCAATAAGAATTAATTAGAGAAAAAATTAATCAAACTTATTCTTTTAATAACAATAATTGATGATGATCAGGTAAATCGGGTGAACTAAGTGGGGGTTTTTACCGGGCCGGGTGAATTCTTCATGGGAACATGGTAGACTGGGCTTGTGTTTCTCGTGCTGAATAATTTTCACAATCGGAGAAAAAAGAACGTTAGTGGGACGTCGGAAAGATTTTCGATATGACTATTCCGATTCTCAAGTCAGTCACATGTTTCTTGCTAAGAAAATGCAATGTAGAGAATTTATATTGAGCATTTATGAGAAATAGTAAGTGAATTGAATGATTTACCATTAATAAAACCTGAGTATTTATAGATATACATGTAACGAGGATCTTGTTTTAAGTTCTCGGTTGCTACTAATGACAAGATGGTTGCGCCTGCCCTGCCTTTTGACACTGCAATTTTTGATGACCCAGATTACCTATGCTCTAGTCACATTATTCCACGTGCGCTGAATGATAGAACCACCTGCTAATCCTGGAGCTCTTCCTGAGCTCAGATTATTGCCTTCCGAAGCTCAACAACCGCTTCTAACAATTCCTCTTCAATCGGTTTAACGGGCTACCCCACCAGAGCAGAAGACTGCAACTGATCATCCCTCCACTATCATAACTGATTTTTGCGAAAATCTGAAACTGGCAGCAGTCCCAACTTCTCTTACGACAGTTGTTCGTCCCACAAACTCTACCTCCAACATGCTGAAAAGACGTAGTTATTAGAGAAGTTGTGGAAACAACTGGTTCGGCACTAGACTTGCCTCATGCCTTGACTGATCCAAAGGGAAAGGCCAAGATAATTGAGGAACCAAGACCTAGCAATGCCATTCAGACGTAAATTGATCTTCTCATGCAAGATATAAATGAGCATGCTGAACTGAAGCTGGAATTCTTCAATGAATTGGTGAAATTTCGAATAGTTACCCTTGCCAAGAAGCTGAGGAAGAAGAATGTTTTGAAGAAATTCATCTCCTTAGAATCAGCTGTCATGAAGGCTATCAAAGCCACTACAATCTCCCATGCCATGGAGAAAAGATCATACTTCTTCGATCTAATGAGAATCAAAAAGTTGGCCGTGGTGACAGCTGAATTGAAATCCAACTATGATCCAGCTGGTCCTACTGCTTATGAAGGCAGAGCAGTTTTTCAACAAATGGACTCTGATCTCATCTCCCTTCAAATGAAAGTGAAGAATTGGGAGATGAGACAGCAATTGCATGTTCCAGTAAGGGCCAATGGTTCACAATCAGTTGAAGAGGACTTTCCAATGGAAACAACAAAGGAGCAACCGATGGCTCCAGGTGAAGAAGAATCAGTTGTGGTTCAACTAGTTGAACCAGTTTCAGAAGTCCATCCTCGACTCTCCACCAATGAACAACCTTCCTCATCTACTGCATTGATTATCCTACCGATCTCCGATCTAGCAGTTCAGTCATCTACATATTCTGAAGAAGTTCTGACAATGGAAAATGTAGATGATAGATTAGGTTAAGTCTAGCTACTTGACGAAAAGAAGGATGACGTCCTTGAGGATATTCGAATGGAGTTCAAAGATGACTTTGGTGCTGATGACGTTGTTGAACCTATTGAAGTTCAAGTTATGATATAAACGACAGATGCAGAAGCACAAACTGAAGTTGTTCAGTTACAAACTAAACATATAATCTCTCTCTCAGTTCAAGAACAAACAGCTGCAACTACTCTGCCATCTATCAATCAGTTGCTTCCTGAGACTTTCTTTATGCCAAAAGCCACCATTCAGTTATTTACTGTTCAGAAGACTGCCAAGGCATCTAGCTCTTCAAGTGATCATCAGGATCACCCTTCTAGTCAGTCATCTCAAGAAACAATAGTAGAAGAATTTGCAGCAAATATTGATCAAGATACTGCTCCAAAACAGCTTGCGATTGTGGAATATTCTCAGAAGGGAAAGGGGAAAGAAAAAGTTCCTACCGTAGAACTCTCTCCTAAAATAACACTAGATGTTGATATAATGCTAGAGACCATAGTTTCCAAACTGAACAATATTGGCTCAAGCATCAGTTAAATAAAATCCACTCAGCTATTGTATTCTTTAAGTTTGGAATCCTTAAAAAAACATACAATGAAGGACTTAAAAGAAACTGAAAAAGGATGGGGTTTCTCTCTTTGATTCAGTTGAAAAGATTAAAAGAGCATTAGTTACAATCCCTATTATGTTCTCACAAGGCCAACTCAGCAATCGGATTGGTTTTGTTCATACTAGTCTATCTACGAAGATTGAATCAATGAAAAAACAGTTGGTCATCATTCCTCTTGTTTACAAGAGTGACGGGTGTTGACAGAAAGGGAGAAGAACAAAAGACAGATGCATCAGGAGCAAGTAACAAAAAAGAGAACTGAACCAGACAAGCCAACTGATAAAGGTCCGACTGAGCAGTTGTAGAAAGAATTTATAAGTGTCCTAAATAATTTGATTAGTCCGTAGGCTTAATTTTTAATTGAAATGTTAATACGAATCTGTATTACCTCTTTCAAATCAATAAAAATCGTTGTTGCTGAATATATACGAATCTATACATTATTTTACCTACAATCAGTTTCATTCTCTATCATCAGTTCAAGATATCTAAATTTTGTCAAACAATGAAAATGGAGAAATTGTCTGAATATATAGATTTCAGAGTTCGACAAATTAATTTTAAAGGAATTGAGAATCCAACTGATTGAATAGATGATATTAAAGACTTCGTTTTGAGCTGAAATGAAAAACCTTCTCAATTAAAGTTCATAATTGAAAAGAAATCAGTTACAATTGATAATGACTGATAATGCCCAGCTGAACTGATCGGCTAATCAGTTGATTTCTAATCAGTTGGCCTCGACATCAATTAAAAGATCAGCAGACAATCTGACAGATCGTACCAAAGCAGAACAACTGTATCAGAACAGAACAGTCTGAAACATAGTACTACTGTCAGATAAAGACAATACAATACAATTCCACGGATATTTGTCATTAGATGGATATTAAATGCATTCAATGTGACCGTTGAGTTCAAAGACTATATATAGATTATCGAATCAGTTGAAGATAGTTGGGACTCAGAACAAAAGAACATACTAAGCAATCAAACCAATCAATTGTGCTAGAACATTTCATGTTCACAATCTTAATTTTGAAGTTAACAAAACTTGTTATTTTGTTTCTAATGAATTTACCTAAGTGCGTAGAAAGCTACCGAGCCTAAACTGAAGCTATTGAGACGTAAACTGATTGCCCAAACTGAACCAGTTCAACTGATTGTCTAGCTGATAGGTAGTTCAGCAGAAGACCTTTAGAAGCCCGGCAAGCTGATGAAGAGCCCAGCTGACCAGTTTAACCGAAGCAATGAATTCAATTCAGCTACGAGCCAACTGCTTTCACCACACCAGTACAAGAACAGTTCAACTGACGAGTTCAGAGCATCAGCTAGGGAGGGACCAGTTTGACGAACGCGACAAGCTTATCTAAATGGAATCCAGCTATTCGCATTAAGGAAAGCAATTGTCCAGTCAAAGGACAATAATAAATGTTGCAACAGAGCTTAAAATTAAGACGCTCCAGAATGGCTGTCAGAAAAGATAAGACACAAATATCGAGGAATAGATTCAAACTGCGACGGACATATTTGATGAGTCTTGAAGAACGGTCACGAAGCATATATAAATACAAGATCAAGACTGTCAACAAACAAGTGTGTGAAAATCATGAGAAAAGAAGAAGGACACGCTCAACGTATAACATCTTACAAGAAGAAATCCGCCCAGATTTGAAGGAATACTTCAACTTTTTATCAGCTTAGATTAGAAGCACTATTCTCTCTGTGTGTGAGAACATTTTCTGTTGTATTAATAGATCCGTTCTCGCGCACTCACACACAATCACTTACAAATACAGATAGTTAAGCTTCTTGAATATCTGAGTGAGTGTTGCACAAAGACATTAAACTTTTGTATGTATTTTTTTACACATAGATGTTAAAAAAGTATTGGTTGGAAGGTGCTACCTTCAGTCTATGCTAGGAGTTCAGTTAGGCAGTAGTGTAAGTCCTAAGCTTAGTGTATTTGTACAAGGTGTTGTATAAATCAAAGTCTTCTAGTAAATCCTACCCGAGGTGGTAGAAGGAGTGATGTAGGAGTAATTGAAGTCTTAGAACATCCATTAACATATCTTGTGTCCATTGTTTTTAAATGTATTTGATCAGTTTGAGCTGATATCAGTTCAGTTCTCACCATAACTGAACCGATACAAGCAAGAACTGATCCGATACAAGCAAGAACTGATCCCTCTCATTTCAGTTATTCAGTTCACACAAGTTAAAAAGCATTCAAATTAATCAGCTTTCTTAACAAATGATTATTTAAAGTATTTTCCGTATGGTTTAAAATAAAATTCGATATAATTCATCGTGTGTACATTCTTAGAACACGAACTATTGCAGCTCATTGAGGATATTGTGTTTGAAGCACACTCGCAGGTGTCAGAACCGATCCATCAATTGAAATCAGAGCTAACTGTTCTAAGAAGAACATTTGAAAACTGATATTTTAAATTTGCTTCAAAATTTTATTTAAAATGATTTTCAAAATCCTCTTAAAAATTTTATATGAGTTTATCGTGGGAAGAAAGAAGGTTTTTGGATCTGCAACAAAAATTGCAGTCATTTCTCTCGATTCCGTAATTTTGATGTTTTAGCAGCTTGTAGGGTTTTGAGTCCAAAATGACAGCAGAACAGCTAAACTGATCAGTGGACAAGATTTCATTTGTAAGCCTACCAGTTCAGCTGATCAATAGACAAAACCCAACTACGCTGAAATGTTGGATGATTAGGAGCTTATTCATCAGTAGTATACCACCACTTCTTTTCCATATCAGATCCAAGTAGATGATTAATGAGGTTTATCATCAGTTGAGTCCAGTTTGATTCAGCTAGAACAGTAGGAAACACATAGATCAATTCCAAGGTAAATTAGCTACTCTTTCCTGCAAAGAAACTCAAGATCGATGCAGTATTCAAAGCATTCAAGGCAACCAGTTGTTGGTATATTCAGGTCTATTATGTATAAACTGACTGATATTTGATGTTGTTTAAAATTTTCTATTAAAGTAGCAATTTCTTTAACACATGTTGGTGTACTTAAATGTATGATAAAAGGGACGCGTATTTGATTAAATAAAAATCATGTTTATCTAGTTAGTTTCTATGTAACTGAACTGCTATCCTAAGATTTGTTGCCTAAACTGCTTGAATGTTAAAAGATGCTAAAACTTCATTAAATCGCGTAAATGATTATATTTTTAAAGGGTAGTTTTTACTTCAGTTCTTGAGGAGGATCTTTATTATCCCTCTAACTGAAAAATGTCTTCAAACTCGTTTTTAACTCAGTTCTTGAGTGAGAGTTTCTATTAATTATCCCTCGAACTGAAATCTCTTTTGACTTAAATGCTTTAAATGTTTTTGATTATCACAAAGGAAGAGAATTAGTATTAAGTTTTTTTTTTTTAATTTCTCATCTTTAAAAAATCCCTTTAATTGCTCAAGTTTTGTGATCATCAAAAAAGGGGAGATTGTTGGAACATTTCATATTCACAAACTTAATTTTAATGTTAACAAAACTTGTTATTTTGTTTATAATGAATTTACCTAAGTGCGCAGAAATCTACCGAGCCTAAATTGAAGTAATCGAGACGCAAACTGAAAGCATCAACTGATTGCCCAAACTGAACCAGTTCAACTGATTGTCCAGCTGATAGGTAGTTCAGCAGAAGATCTTCAGAAGCCCGGCCAGCTGATGAGAGCTCAATTGATGAAGAGCTCAGCTGACCAATTCAACTGAAGCAGTGAAATCAGTTCGGCTGACGAGCCAACTGATTTCACCACACCAGTTCAAGACTAGTTCAACTGATCAGTTCAGAGCATCAGTTAGGGGCCGACCAGTTTGCAGAACACGACAAGCTTATCTAAATGGAATCCAGCTGTGCGCATTAAGTAAAGAAATTGTCCACTCAAAGGACAATAATGAATGTTGCAGCAGAGGTTAAAGTCAAGACGCTCTAGAATGACTGTCAGAAAGGACAAGACAAAAATATCGAGGAACATATTCAAACTTCAACGGACATATTTGATGAATATTGAAGAACGGTCACGAAGCCTTTCTAAATACAAGATTAAGACCATCAACAAAAAAGTGTGTGAAAATCATGAGAAAAGAATAAGGGCACGCTCAACGTATATCAGCTTACAAGAAGCAATCTAGTCAGATTTGAGGAAACACTTGAACTTGTTATCAACTTAGATTAGAAGCACAATTCCCTCAGTGTGTGAGAACATTTTTTGTTGTATTCATAGATCAGTTCTCACACACTCGTACACAATCACTCACAAATACAGAGAGTTAAGCTTATTCAATGGCTGAGTGAGTCTTGCACAATTATGTTAAACTTGTGTATGTAGTATTTAACATATAGACGTTAAACAAGTGTTGGCTGGAGGGTGCTGCCTTCAGTCTTGGTTATGAGTTTAGTTAGGCAGTAGTGCAAGTCCTAAGTTGTGTGGGTTTGTACAAGATGTTATATAAATCAAAGTCTTCTGGTGGGTCGTTCCCGAGGTGGTAGAAGAGGTTACATAGGAGCAGTTGAAGTCTCCGAATATCCATAAACATATCTTGTGTACTTAACTGTTTAACTATTGTTTTTAAGTTGATTTGATCAGGTTGAGCTGATATCAGTTCAGTTCTCACCATAACTGAACTGATAAAAGCAAGAACTGATCCCCTTCATTTTAGTTATTCAGTTCACACAAGTTAAAAATCTTTCAAATTAATCAGATTTCTTAACGAAAGATTATTTAGAGTATTTTCCGCTTGGTTTAAAACCAAACTCGATCTAATTCATCGGTGTTTACATTTTAGAACACGAGCTATTGCAGCTCATTAAGAATATTGTGTTTGAAGCACACTCGCAGGTGTCAGAACCGATCCATTGAATTGCGATACACCTCACGAGCATATTCTCAAGATCAGAGATCACATATTTTAGTTCTACAATCATTGAATTTATCAGTAGCATTAAGGCTACAAATTAGAGCATCTTTCAGTTCTACAATTGTTTAAGAAGTGTTAGACTAAGAGTTTCAGTTTTACACTATGTAAGATCAACTGAAGTAGGTTATTACAATTTGTTTTAATATATCAAAGTCTTTTAATGAATTCCTATCCTTGTAAAAGAATGGACGACGTAGGAGAATTTGAAGTCTCCGAGCATCTAGAAAAAGTCTCGTGTTCATTTCAGTTATCAGTGCAGTTTATTTTAAGTATTCAATCTATATTTTAATCCCATTCCGCACTTTATTAAGTTGACTAACTCATATCGACATACAAGATTCTCGGATAAGTTTCTCAAAGAATTGATTCACATTTCAGAGAAGAAACTTCAAAAGAAAACCAATGTGTTTATCCAACAACCCTTTCTAAACACTTTACCCCTCTTAACCGATCCTAACAAGTATATGATGAAGGTGCACTGACCACATTGAATGTGGTCATAACTGATTTCTTTAGGTCCGAGGTTCAGACTATCAAGGGCAGAACAATTTCCACTTGGGTTATACCTTGTGACCAGCGAAACCAAAGAGAGCGGTCTCAACTGGTTCTAGAATGTAATCCTTTAAGTCCATTTGGTTCAAAGCTTCTTGAAATATAACATTAAGTGAGCTGTATGAATCAAGAAAAAATAACCTAATATCATAGAAAATTCTTCTAACTTAGTTTTTGTTTATGCAGGGCCTTCAAAATCATGTAGCTTTATATGAAGAAGTCGCCTCTATGGCCAAGCGAGAGGCGAGTTGGGCCCGAATCGCTAGGGAACTTCATAATCAGGTTAAGAATGAACTGGATCGGGCCCAGGTGGTACACCATAGGACCGTACTCAGGCTCCAGATGATTTCTGAGGTCGCCTATCAGCAGCTATAGGAGTCCAAGAAGAATCTGTAGTGGGCTCAAATAGAGGTTGATGCTGCTATTGCTTGGACAGATTTATTGAGGGCCCAAATCTCAACCTCGAAGGTGCGAGCTCATTTTTGGTTGAAGAGTTGGAAAATCATAGGGCCCTAGATAATGAGTCAAAAATTGTTGGGACAAATCAGTATCTTGTGACAATGTGCAATGTGCCCGTGATCCTGTCCCACCTGTTGTCAAGCACACATACAAACAAGACAACAGCCGGATAACTCCGGTGAGAATTACATTCCCAGTATAAATCATGTATACATGCATTTCCTATAAACAGATATAAAAGCATGAAATAGATATTTCAGAACATGTATCAAATCAGAAACATAATCAATACAAACTCTGAATCACACTCCGTGATTCTTAGACTCTGACTCGACTCATCCTAATCTATGGATCCCGATCTGAACAAGAACATACACCCACCTACCCTCCCGATCGGGGTGGAGGTACGTTCCTATTCACGGACTTTGGCTTTTTCCATATCGAATATCAGTAATAGAAGAAACTCCAATTCTATCCACTTCGATATAACCAAACGTCCGGTGTCTTGAACTATCCGTCACAGACTTTGGCACTTTCACCAAATCAGTATCTTGTGACAATGTGCAATGTGCCCGTGACGATTCCATCACTATCAGGCACCCATGTCACGAGATCCTCTACCTAGGCATATCCACCTATGACTCAATACATAAACCAATAGATCAAATATGTCAATTTCATTCAATTGCAAATATCAATGCAATACAATAAAGTAAAGTATGTGATTTTGGGAAACTCAAGTCAAATCAACTCGAGTTGTGCAATCCCACATCAACATCAATTTATAACTTTCTCTTCTCGGTCTGACGAAGTCGAAGTGTCGAAGTCCAATCTGTCCATATCCAATCTGAAATGACAATATCGAATAGACTGTGTCAATATACATTTCAATTCAAGGCATGTTCTGATCAATAGCAAATCAATACATAATCTGATCAATGTCAACGACATAAAATGCAATCTCAATCACTACTGAATCTAATCAATATCAATCTACTGATGTTTCCACGGCATAACAATACAGTCTCAGTAACCCCGTCAAACTCAATATCATAGATATAATAACACGGCTCACAATCAATATCAGTACAACCCATAATCTCAAATCTGTAAAATCTCGCAATACCGGCAATACAATATCAGTATATACGAATCAACAACTCATATGATTCAAGTCTGAATAATATCAATATACCCAGCAATACAGTATAAATCAAATATCAATCCCAACATCTCATGATCGATAACAACATAATTCTGATATCAAATCGGTCTAATCACAATCAAATCAACTCTGAAAATTCATAACAATTTTATACGGTATCTGTTCTTCGATCCGATTTCGATTATATGTTGTCTGATATCGCAAGAACAACATATATCAATCGTATCTAATTCTAGCAGTATCATAATTTCAAATCATATCAAAATTTAATGAAACTTACGTCCTGTTATAGCTGTCGTAGCTAGGAACTCGGTGTTGTACTCGAATTTTAAATCTAACGGACGGATCTTGACCAAATCAAATTCAATATACAAGCTTGCAATTCCCTGAAGCCTCGATTTGTTTCTTCCTTTCTTCTGCCGATTCAATGAAGTTTGTATATATATATATATATAAGGCAAGTGGCTTATTGGGCATACTGAACGTCTCACGCATATGCGCGACTACTATCGGCGCATATGCGCGAGACACAAAGTCTCAGCGCATAGCTTCACCATGACTCGCGCATATGCCCGAGGCCCTTTTTCCATCCTTCACAAGTCTCTGCCACCCTCGTGCACATGCGCGGAACCATGTCGCGCATATGCGCGAGGTCTTCTGCCTGCCTCGCGCATATGCCCCATGGCGGGGTCACGCATATGCGCGAGGTCTTTTCCTCTCACATATTCCCAAATTCTTTCCGGATTTCCCGGTTTGATCCGTTCTGTCTATAATCACATCTAAATCATCGACAAATCATGTCGGATTAAAATTATCGAAATCTCGGCCTTACAAAAACTGTACTTGTTACTCAAAGGTGGTCTGAGGAGGAGTGGAGAGCATCCTTCCTTCAATCCGTGGAGTTCAACTAGGCGGTCGAAGACAAAGCCTACTCCTTCTTCTAGATTGGTTTTTACAAGTGATTGAAGTAGTTTGAAGAGGCTGGGGTTCTCCTGGAGGATAGGGAAGGCTTCCTTAACTTTGACAGATCCATCGAATCCTTCCGAATAACAAAGAAGAGGCATGAGGGAAGGTTTTTTGGGGCCGAGGCCCAGTAAAATAGGATTTTAATCTTCATTCCTCTTTTACTTCTGACCTCTGGGCCTTGCTTCGTAATTTATTCTAAATACTAATAAAATTTTCTTCTTTAGTTTTTTCTTTCACCTTTCTTAATTTGAACAAAAAAACATATTTCGAAAAATTCTAAGCGCTGAGATGTAACTGGACTAATATGACTTGGATACTTTAAGTGATGAAATTAAAGCTTGAAAAATTCTCTAAGTGTTAGATGATAAATGCTTGATCCATTAATACTTGGTTGAATAAGGTGTTCGAACCTCATGCTTCTTGGGTAAAATAAAGTATTGGAGTCTCCTGCCTCCCGGGCTTATATAAGCTAAAGTTTCGGGGCATCAAAATTCCGGGGCTTTGATAGGAAGTCAGGGCCTCATGCCTCCCGAGCTTATGTAAGACAAAATGTCGGGGCATCAAAACTCCCGGGCTTTGATAGAAAGCTAGGGCCTCATGCATCCCAAGCCTATATAAGATAAAATATCGGAGCGTCAAAACTCGTGGGCTTTGATAGGAATTCGGTGCCTCATGCCTCACAGACTTAAAATTCGGAGACTCGTGCCTCCTGGGCCTATATAAGAGAAAATTCTGGGGCCTCAAAACTCTCGGACTTTGATAGGAAGCCAAGGTCTCATGTCTCCCGGGTGTATATAAGATAAAAAGAAATATTTTGAGGTGGAAAAATAGCTTCTTTAATAATCCAATAATAGGTACAATTTAAGAATAATACTTCTTTAAATAAATACATTCTAGGGTCTTTTACGAGATCGGCCTTGGTTATCTTGTAAATGAAATGTTCCTGAACTAAATTTTTGAATGAATTTGTAAATTCCTTCCCACCGAGCCTCAAATTTGCCAATATCCTCACTTGGATTTTCTTTATTTAGGACGAGATCATCGACTTGAAAGTCTCAAGGTCGGACTCCTTGGTTGCATGCTTGCATGAATCTGCTCCGGTAGGCTTCCATTCGGATGACAACCCTAAGCCCTTTGTTCTTTCACAAGTTCTAATTCTTTAGCCATGAATGCATTATTCTCTTTTTGGTAGGCTTCGATTCGAGCTGGTGTTTGCCCAAATCTCTGCCAGAAGGATAACTTCAGAACCATACACGAAGAGTTTCTCCAGTAGCAGTTCGGGGGTAGTTCCATAAGCCCATAAGACATTTGGCACTTCTTCAACCAAATCCTTCCAAAAACCTTGCAGCCTGGCTCATGAAGCTAGAAATATTATGCGATTAGTGACTCCAAGCGAGTTAACAAATGAGTGTTGAGTTCTGGGAGGAAGGGAATGGATGCATTGGCAGTCTTCTATTGGGAAATAATAGAAGCTTTTTCCTTCGCTTCAAGCTGTAATAAGAATAACACTTCAGTCTTCCCATTAACTTGAGCGTAGGAAACTGAAGTAAAAGATTGAATGATCTTCATTTCCTCACATCAGGCTATCATTTTTCGTCCTTGAGACTACCAACCTTTGTCAGATATTAACTTTCTCGGTATCCCAAACCGGAAAACTAGTTTTTCCATTAAAATTTCAATTCTTCTTCTTTTGAAATCCTAGCTAAGGGCTCGGCCTCAGCCCATATAGAGAAATAATCATCTGCCACAAGAATGAATTTCCTCTATGCCTGGGCTATTGGAAATATTCCTATAATATCCAAGCCCCATTGACCTAATGGAAAGATGCTTGGAAAAGCTTCATGACTGAGGCATGATTATGATGAAAGTTGCCATGCTACTGGCATCATTAACATGATCGGATTATTTGAAAGGCTTATAAGTTCATAGTAAGCTACCAGAATCCGGCAAGTAATGCTTTCCGAGTGAGTGTCACAACCCTGAGATGATCTCCATAACACCCTTCATGAATTTCTCTAAGTATATATTGGCATCTTCCTCGGTCAAACTTTTGAGCATCGGGCCCTGAAACAACCATCAATAAAATGCCCTATTAGCGACAATGAAACTAGGAGAATATCTCTTAATTTCCTAAACATATTCCTGGTTCTCGAGTAGTTGATCTGTCAAAATATACTTGAGCAATGTTGTTATCCATGTGTTTTCTTGGGAGGACATTGGATCAATCTCTATCACATATATTAGCTTGGTGTCTTTCACTCACCCTCCTGTATGAAAAGATGTCATTTTGGCAAGTGTATCGGCCACTGTAATTTTTCCCTCGGGA
Source organism: Primulina eburnea (assembly GCF_022965805.1). Lineage (NCBI taxonomy): Eukaryota > Viridiplantae > Streptophyta > Magnoliopsida > Lamiales > Gesneriaceae > Primulina > Primulina eburnea. The sequence continues at coordinate 48,910,053 of NC_133101.1, read as the reverse complement.
TATATGCTCCACACTCCAATCAGTAAATTTTCTGACAGCTCTAGAATAACTCGCAAGTACCTCACCAGAATATCTTCTCGGACTTCATAAGAACCCTTCACTTGTTGCAACTATGAATTTGAGTAGATGATGACCCGGATGGCCCCTGATTCTCGACTTGCTTTCATTCCGATTATAACATATTCGTACTCAACTTCATTACCTGAACTCTATTGTCCATGTTATCAATCTCCCTGAGATATCTGGATTGATCAATTTTTTCCCCTGCGAGATGTTTGTGAGGACAATAATAGGATGAGACAGAAAGTAGGGTCTCAATTTCCTCGCAGTAATGACCAGAGCCAAGGCTATCTTCTCGAGCTCAGTATATCTCAGCTCGGGTCATCTGAGGGTATGGCTTACACAGTAGACATACTTTTGATCAGTTGCCTCTTCTCATATTTGTACTGAGCTGACAGCGTGCTCGAGAACAAATAAATAAATCCTCAAGTTTTTGCCTACCTCAGGTTTTACCAAGATAGAGGGGCCTGACTAGGTAATTATTTAAGTTCTCGAAGGCTTATTTAGACTTATCATCTCATCTAAATCTTTGAGGTTTTCTTAGTGCTTGAAAAAAAGGATAATAAATATGATGTGCCAAACTTGATTTGAAGCGGGATAGAGCAGCAATCCTTCATGTAAGCTTTTGCACTTCTCTAACGAACTTAGAGGAACTCATTTCTTAGATGGCTTGAACTTTATCATGGCTAACTTCGATTCCCCTCTGGTTGACCATAAAACAAATAAATTTACCACTTTTGACCCCAAATGTACACTTAAAGAGGATTAACTTCACCCATAATTTATGAGGGTCGAGAGTGTTCCCTCGGGATCTGGGAAACAAGATTTCTCCTTGGACTTGACAATGATATCATCCATATACACCTTGATATTTCTCCCGGCCTGCTTCTCAAATATCTTATCCATCAACAGTTGATAAGTTGCTCCTACGTTCTTCAAATCGAATGACAGAGGAAGGCGCACTGACCACAGTGAAGGTGGTCATAACTGATTTCCAGAGCTCCCATGTCCCGACTGTTAAGGGCAGCACAATCTCCCCCTGGGTTATACTGTGTGACCAGCGAAACCAAAGAGAGCGGTCTCAACTAGTTCTAGAATGTAATCTTTTAAGTCCATCTGGTTCAGGGTTTCTTGAAATATAACATTGACTGAGCTGCCTGAATCAACAAACAATCGCCTAACATCATAGTTAGAAATCTTGGTCTGGATGACCAAAGCATCATTATGGGGTAAAATGACGCCTTGTAAATCCAGGGGGCCAAAACTGATGAACGGTTCGTCCTCCCTCCTAGTGTTGTCCACACCAAAATTTCTCTTTTACTTCACGCCTTCCGTGCTTGATTAGAATCTCCTTAAATAGTGCCTCTTGAGATCAATTTGAATATGACCAGAGTAAGGGATTTTCCCAGACCTTTTTCTTCTCATGCCTTGTCTGATGGAGTAGGTTTGTCATGAATTTCCGGTCTATGTTTGAAACTAAGGGCTTTGGCAGTAGGATGGGTCCTGAGTTCCTGGGAGCCCACGAGAGTCCTTTAGCTTTCTTCATTGATGGACATGTCTCGACAGGATACTGCCGTGAATGGCTCTTTTTCAACTGTTTACACTCACTTATATCATGATAACATTATTGGGTGATAGACATAGAATTTCAAGGTTGTCCTTGAGTCCTGAGAGGACAACGAGGGATGGGACAAAAACTTTTCCTCCTCAAAAAGGTGTACTGCCTGGTCTTTTGGCACATTCAGAAGAGTGTAATGAGAAAACCACCCCAAGGGGCTTCTCTTCTAAGATCGGCCTTCGATCCTTCCTGACCAATCACCCTTTTCCTTCTTCCAACCTCTCTCTTTTATCTTTGGGTCTCTTCCATGTTGATGCAATTTTCTACCCTGTAAATCAGATCCTCAAAATCTCAAGGCTTTTTTTTCACTAAAGATCGGAAGAAATCCCTTTTTGGAGTTCTTGCATGAAGGCACTATACTTGGTCTCGGGGGCGTAAGAAGGTACTTCCAAAGCCGCCTTGTTGAAAGCAATTTCCTTGTTTTACTTCGAACAGGCTGAAAGCAATTTTATTGTGTCTCTTGCTGTTGATAAAGTGATGCTGGAAAATGTTTTTGAAGTCATAAAAAGATCATATGATTTGCGGTTCGAGCTTGTCAAACCACCATTGGGGCGAGTCTACCAACATGGTCAAGAAATTTTGCACTTAATTTTGTCATCGTAACAGTGAAGGACATATCCTCGTATCGAGCCAAAATTTCGTCAAGATCTGTGTTCTCTTCATATTCCCCGACCTTTGTTGACTTATAATGGGTAGGAAAGGGCTCACACACTATCTAGGTGTTGAAAAGACACCCTTTTGGTTGGATTCGGGGAGCTCAAGATGACCTGGTCTGTCTTTCCAACTTCTTCACCTTCTTTCTCATGTCTTCCAGTTCCTCGGCCATGGTAAGGTCCTTAGAACATTTCTGAGAGCTTTCCTCCTACTTTGCTCTGTCTCGATGAGGGGACTCCTCCTCCGGTCCTTCTTCTCAATTCACGCGACTACTACCGGGAGGTAACTTTTCTGCCATGACTTTCTGGACAACCACTGCTATCAACTGGGTCAGGTATTTGGATTGATTGTAAAAGTTTTTTGAGGGGGGTAAATTCCTTTGGGGAACCTTCGAGTCTGAGGAAGCCCTTCTGGAATCCTCCATTTGAACTGATTTTCAGGTGTAAACCACATCTATATCTCAAAATTGATTTCTCATAGAAAACACCAATGAGGATGGTCAGGTAAATCAGGTGAACTAAGTCGAAAATTTTACCGGAGTGGGTGAATACTTCTCGGGAACATGGTAAGCCAGACTGGTGGATCTCGGGTGGAAAAAGCTGCACACTCAGAGAAAAAAATGTTGACCTTACGGGGTGGCTACTCTGACGCTCAAATCAGTCACACGTTTCTTGCGAAGGAAAATGCAATGCAGAGAATGTATATTGAGCATTTATGAGCGAATAGTAAGTGAATTGAATGGTTTACCATTAAAACTTGAATATTTATAGAGATACAAATAATGATGACCTTGTTTTCGTTGCTCGATTTCTACTCATTGCAAGATGACTGACCATGTCCTGCCAATCTGCCACTGCCACTTTTGACAACCCATGATTCCATATTATGGTATATCATATCTATGAACCCAAAAACGATATCGTACCGAGGTGCTCAGGTTGATGATGATGGTGTGATAATGAGGACATAGCCTTTAATCTCTAAAATCCTACTACCCAGGCGAAGCTGAGAATCCTAGTTCATCTGGACACGTGCCGTTCTAATATATTCCCCAGGATGGCCATTAGAGAGCGCTTCTCTTACCTAAGTTGGTTCTTGCCCGAGGCTTGGTTGTGATTTCTTTCCGAGATATCAATAATAATACTAATAATGAAATAGAAACTGAAGCACAAGGATAAATAACCACTTAATTTTTCACGGCAAAATCGCATACGTAATTAGTTGGAATCTTGTTCAAAAACTCAAGTCATGTAACATGAAAATTATTATTTTTATTCTTTAAAGCACTATTTTTAATCTGAGATCTTAATATTGATCTTATGTTACATTTTGGATAGAAACTATTTTGGTTGAATTTTAAATTCATCATAATAATTATTGTATTCACATAAATTAAGAGAGATGTGAATTTGAAATTTGTCTAAACAATTAAGTTGATTTAAAATTCATAGTTTCAACCTTAGTGATTTAATAATAATAATAATAATAATAATAATAATAATAATAATAATAATAATAATAATAATCAATTTTTTGAATAAGTATTTAATAAATCTAAATAAACCTTAGTTTTGTCGACGAAGTTTAGTAATGCTTCTTTACAAGAAAGTGAGATTAATTCTTGGAAAATTCCCGATGTACATTTAAAGTTACATTCAAATTAATTTTGCAAAACAAGTTACAAAACTACCTTTGAATTCAATTAGATCTTTTTTATAGAACCCGAAAATTAGACTACATATAAACCATGAATAATTTCTGTCATTTAAAGTAAAATGATTTTTTTTATTATTATTGCTTGAGTATTTAAATTCTTTCCTTTAAACTTAATTATTTTACGCAGTAATTTAATTGTTACTTTTTCAGCTAATTAAGTGAGGTCGGATTGGAGTTGAAGTTTTGAGATAAAATTTAATATTAAGAAAACATTCCCAGAATTTATTTTAGCTAACTAAAAGTTAATTTAAGGTAAAAGAATGTTTAAGAGATTATTTAAGTAACTTGAGATAAGTAGGAAATAAGTTCATTTAGGTTCCATAATTAATGTGCTAATTCACTAAATTATTTAAAGGATAGATAAGGCTCTAAAGATTTAAAATACACTAACTAAGCAATATTTCCCCTCCACTTAATAGCATGATTCGACCACCCCCTAGGTGTTACAACATTTCTTTGACAACTCACCACCTTTGATCCATTCCTTGTTATTTCTTAGTATGATAATCCTTTCACTTTTAACCACCATTAATTAATAATAAATCATTATCCTTGCCTTGTTGTGTCATGGTAGAATCGGTCATTTGCACCCCATTATCCCTCCAAAAATCTGTTGAATATCAAACCATTTCAAATTCAAAGGGAGCAAGACTTGGTCATGCCATTTGAATCCTTTTTATATTGCAACTCCCCTTCATTCTCCTAACCATTTCCCCTTCTTCCTCACCACTGAAATTCAGAGCACTCTCATAGTAAAAATCGTGAGCCTCATAGCAAGAAATAAGAGAGAAATCGAATAGAAGCAAGAAAAGAAGATCACTCTGTCTCCTCCACGCCGCGTCGTTTTATTCGTTCGTTTTCTTTTCAAAACGAAACCAAGGCATGTCTATATTTTTTTCACTCCTCAATCAAGCCATATTAATATTTTAAAACATCATACTCATGATTTTTTTGAAGCAAAAACCAAAATACATAAGAAGCATTTTCGAAAATTCATGTACATAAATTTTTTCGGTTTCTCCTATGCCTTCACAGTTTGGTATGTTTTTGATGGTTCAGGGTATGGCTCGATTTCCTGGGGCTCAAGGCTACTTTTGAACATGAACTAGGATGTGTTAGAGAGATGCTGGTCCATCGTTTGGAGTCTTTTCGCCGCAAGCAAGACGAAATGGACAGCAACTCCCATAGTGCAGATTTTGCATGATTCGATTCTTGTTTTCTAGCCTAAGGTGTGGTTTCTGATCTTGGCTGCCCTAGGGGTTGTAGCCATGGTTAGAATCCCTCCTTGACATGTCTAGGACATGACCAATAATCCTTTCATGGCTTGGTTCATGGTTCCTATCATATTTAAAACAAACAAGAACAGCCCCCATCAGTTTTAAAAATTCTGGATGTTATGTGTGAGTTGGGTTTCGAATTCTAGGGTATTGTGTGGATCTTGGTTAGCTTCTGGCCCTTAGCCCTAGTTCACACCCTACCTCTTGATGTCTAGATCGTGCCATGGTCAACCAAATGGCCACTGGAATGGTCATGACAGCAAGAACCACTGCAACATCCCACGCGCAGAATTGGTTCTCGGTTGGGACGTGTGGTTGGTTTCTGGTGTGGTTTGGATTTTGGCTGGCCTATGGCCCTTAGTCATGGTTCAAACCATTCCTTAGGATTCTGGGAAGAGGCTCTGGTCAGTGGTGCAAGCCCCAATGGCCAATAGTTTCGCAAATGAAGCAATGTAAGCACAAGTGCGGTTGCTGGAATTTCTGGACAGCAACTTGCTGCTTCGGTTCAGAGGCTCGTTTGAGTTCTTGGTTGGCTTTTAGCCTATGGCCTCGGACTGGACCATGCCTCATCAAGTTAGGAAGGTCGTATTTTTGGCCGTTCGTGATTCGGTTAAGTTTAGAGGTCGTATGAGAAATTTCGGTGCGATGTGCCAAATTGACTCTCGAAAGAGCGTTTCATGTTTTGGCCTCCATTCACCAAAATTTCGTCATTATTTCATCATTTTTAATATATTTTAATCATGACTAAATGGTGGTTCGGTGTTGGTTCGGGTTGGCACGGAGTCATGATTAAATACGAAGTCGTTGGGCGTAATTGTCTCGTTTTTGGATTCAATTACAAAGTTTGGTCAAGAAAATCATTTGCATATTTTTCATGTTAAATTTATGTCGCAGCGAGCCTGGGAACGATCCAACCCATGTGATAAAATAATACAGGATATTTAATTACGCCATTTAAAATATTCATTTTTGAGATTTATGCGATATTGCTTGTGGCCATTTCACTATCATGGGATTATTGTATCACCCGGTGGTCACTTACCAGTTCAGTTCAGTTCCACCCAATATACTGTGGCATTAGTCTGATCAGACGATCATTACTTCACCCGGTGGTCATTTACCGGTCAGTTCAGTTCAGTGCAGGGGCCACTTGCGTAGACCATAATCTCACCAGAAAATTATTACATGCTATTTCATTACAGGGCTCCAAGGAGCAAACATTTTCACTATTATTCTCAGTTTAGTTATGCACGTATTATAATTGCTCATGATAAGTTATTTTCACGTTATGCCTCATTACATGATATTTTTACTCCCATGAAATTTTATTATATTATTTACTCGTTATTTATGATATATGCATGCTGAGTCTTTAGACTCACTAGACTTGATTGTTGTAGGTACTGATGAGGTCGGGACCGAGGGCGGGGACCAGTGAGCTAGCTTGGGTCGGCAGTAGTGGAACCCGAGGATCTCATTTACAGCATTTAGCATTTTTATGCTCAAACATTTTTATCAGTTGTTGGATTACTTTAACTTGTTACTTTGTGAACAATAATTTCTTCCGCTGCTATTTTGAACATTAAACTTGATTTATCAGTTTATTTTATGAATGAGGCATTTTAATTATTTTAAAAATAAAATTTTAAATTTTCCGCAAATTTTCAAACACGAATTTTCGGGCCATTATAGCTGGTATCAGAGCAATGATTCTGTATAGGGCTGTACAACTACTGACCACGAGAAGCTCATAAAGTCACGTCTTCGGTCTGTAAGTTTTACACTTACGCATTTTATTTAAAGCATGAATAATTTGATAGCATGTTTTCATGAAATATTTTACATCCAGATTTTTTTTATTGTTCAGTATTTAAATTTAAATAAATAGAGATTATGCATGTTGGTTACGTATGGGTTATGTATGGAACAGTATGCCTCCTAGACCCATTCTTGAGTGCACTAGAAATGATGAGCCTCGCCAAGAGGACGGGGATGAGCAGAGGTAGGAGAGAGATTTACCACCTCCACCTCCACCGGACATGAATGCCCAGATGCTAGCTGGGATGACTCAATTCTTCGCACAAATTTCGAGTAACAATGTTGTGGCGACCAGGCCGACAGGGCCCGAGGCTGTCTATAAGCGCTTCATGAAGATGAGGTCGAAGGAGTTTTCAGGGACAGCTGATCCCATGATTGCCGAGGGCTGGATAAAGTCCCTCGAGGTTATCTTCGAGTTCATGGAGCTTGGAGATGCAGACAAAGTTCGATGTGCCACCTATTTATTCGGAGGAGATGCCCGCTTATGGTGGGAAGGAGCGTCAGTAGCCCTGAACTTGGCTACGCTAAGATGGACACGCTTCACGGAGGTATTCTACTCCAAATATTTTACTGATGAGGTGCGTTCCAGGTTGACCAGGGAATTCATGACCCTGAGGCAGGGAGATCTGACTGTTACGGAGTTCGTCCGTAAGTTTGAGAGGGGTTGCCACTTTGTGCCCTAATCGCCAGTGATGATGGAGCCAAACTGAGACACTTTATGGATGTTCTGCGGCCGATCTTGCGCTGCGTTGTTAGAGTAGCAGGCCCTACTACTTTTGAAGTCGCGGTTTCCAGTGCTCTTGCTGCAGAGCAAGATCAGATCGAAATTGAGAGGGATCGCCAGAGCAAATGCTCAGTCCAGGTACCGCACCGCCCTCCACCTCAGCAGCAGCACCATAACAAGAGGCCTTTTCACGGCCCGCCTAGAAACAGAGGTCAGCAGCAGCAGTAGCGGGGACGCCCAGCCCCGAGGACTTTTGAGCATCCAGTTTGTCCTAGGTGCACACGCCGCCATGCTGGAGCGTGTATGTTTGGCTCAGGAAAGTGTTACAAGTGTGGTAGTCCAGAACACTTACTGCCGCAGTGCCCTCAGAGGAATCTGCCTACCCAAGGCAGAGTTTTCGCTCTCCATTCTACGAAGACGAACCCAGATACGATGCTTATGACAGGTACCCTTACGCTTTAAGTTTATATTTGGAATTTAATGTTTTGGATTAAGATCTTGAACATAGAATTGCAGTAAGATTGCATGCTCTACTCAGTATTATTTTGGGAATTTAAGTTAGAGGAACTTTGACCTTTGCATGTCTATAGGTTAGTTCTTGTGATTATTGGGTTCAGCTTGATGTTCCAACCTTTCAAGCAGAATTTTTATATCTGGTTCCGCTACGAAAGCCTTGATAGATTCAAGGGCTACTCACTCATTTATTTCGGAGGTCTTTGCTAATTTCCTTAAGGTCAAGACCGTTGGGCTAGATGTAGCCTATTCAGTAGTATTGCCTTCTTGTGAGGAGATGACAGCTACCAATGTGATCCGAGATATAGATCTTCAGCTCCATGGCAACCTCATTTATGCGGATCTGATCGTGTTGCCGATGCCCGAGTTTGACATCATAATAGGGATGTATTGGCTATTACGGAACCGAGTTTTGATCGACTTCCAGCGGAGATCTGTTCTAGTACGACCGCCTGGAATGGCGCAGTTCTTATTCAAACCAGACAGGTACTTTCCTTTACCGCGCATTATTCCTTATGTCCAGGCTAGGAAGCTCATGCATAGAGGGTGTCGGGCGTTTTTAGCGATCTTTGTATCTGTCCCCGAGGTACCCAGTCAGTCAGCCGTAGATGTTCCTATTTGTAAAGATTTTCTAGACGTTTTTTCGGAAGAAGTCTCTGGTATACCACCCGAGCGAGAGGTGGAGTTTTCTATTGAGCTTCTGCCAGGTATGGCTCCGATATCAAAAGCGCCGTACCGATTAGCGCCGAAAGAGATGATAGAGCTTAAGAAGCAGATTCAGGAACTTCTGGATAAAGAGTTCATTCGCCCGAGTTTTTCACCATGGGGCGCGCCAGTCTTATTTGTGAAGAAGAAGGATGGCTCTATGAGGCATTGCATTGATTACCGGGAGTTGAACAGGGTTATAGTGAAGAACAAATACCCACTTCCGAGGATTGAGGATTTGTTTGACCAGTTGCAGGGAGCTTCGATATTCTCCAAGATAGATTTGCGTTCCGGTTATCACCCGTTGAGGGTGAAAGATGCTGATGTTTCCAAGACTGCTTTTAGGACTCGTTATGGCCACTACGAGTTCTTTGTGATGCCGTTCGGTCTGACGAATGCGCCAGCGATCTTCATGGATCTCATGAATCGCGTATTTCAGCCGTATCTTGACCAGTTTGTGATAGTATTCATAGACGACATTCTCGTCTACTCCAAGAATCAGGAGGATCACCACAGATATCTGACCACAGTGCTGCAGACCTTGCAGAAGCACAAGTCATTCGAAAAGTTCAGTAAGTGCGAATTCTGGTTAGAGAAGGTGGCGTTCTTAGGCTACATTGTTTCTAGCAGTAGTATTGAGTTAGACCAAGCAAAAGTTGCAGCAGTCAGAGATTGGATTGTGCCGCAGAATACATCAGAGATCCGCAGTTTTCTTGGGCTAGCAGGATATTATCGGAAGTTCATTAAAGGATTCTCCTCTATTGCCGTTTCACTCACATCATTGACCAAGAAGAATGCTAAATTTGTGTGGAGCGAGGAGTGTCAGAAGAGCTTCGATACTTTGAAGCAAGCTCTTATCTCAGCACCAGTTTTGGCCATGCCGTCAGGGCCCGGAGATTTTGTATTGTATACCGATGCTTCGAAGCTCGGTTTGGGCGCAGTATTGAGGCAGCATGGGAAGGTGATAGCGTATGCTTCTCGTCAGCTGAAAATCAATGAGAAGAATTACCCTACACATGAACTAGAGTTGGCTGCCGTAGTTTTTGCCTTGAAGATTTGGAGGCATTATCTGTATGGAGAGAAGTGCCAAATCTTTACCGACCACAAGAGCCTTAAGTATTTCTTTACGCAGAAGGAGCTGAACATGCGTCAGAGGCGTTGGTTGGAGCTTGTGAAGGATTAGACATTAGCTACCACCCGGGTAAAGCTAATGTAGTTGCGGATGCATTGAGCAGAAAAGTCGCAGCGATGGCTCATTTGACAGTTTCGAGACCTCTTCAGACTCAGATGCAGAGGTTTGGTCTAGAGACTTATCCTCGAGGTAGAGTTCCCCGTCTATCTACCTTGACTATTTAGTCCTCTCTTCTAGAACGTATTCGCAGTGGTCAGTCAGCAGATGAGCAGTTAGAAAAGTGGAAGCAGAGAGATGAGGCCAAGGGCAATGTCTTGTATACAGTGAGCGACGGTATAGTGAGATATCGAGACAGGATGTGGGTTCCCAGCAGTGATTCTATTCGAGCAGATATCTTATCAGAGGCCCATATGTCACCATACTCTATTCATCCAGGGAGTACGAAGATGTTCAAAGATCTGCAGTTGTTGTATTGGTGGCCGGGAATGAAGAGGGATATCAGACGGTTTGTATCCAAGTGTCTGACTTGTCAGTTAGTTAAGGCGGAGCATCAGAGACCAGCAGGTTTGCTCAAGCCTCTTCCTATTCCCGAGTGGAAGTGGGAGAATGTTACCATGGACTTTGTGATCGGTTTTCCGAAGTCAGTCAGAGGATCAAATGCCATCTGGGTGATTGTAGATCGTCTTACCAAATCAGCTCACTTCTTGTCTATTAAGACAACTTTCACCATGATTCAGTATTCAGAGTTGTATATCCGAGAGATAGTCCGATTGCATGACATTCTCGTTTCTATCGTGTCTGACAGAAACCCCAGATTCACTTCCTCGTTTTGGAAGAGTTTGCATTCGACCATGGGTACGAAGTTGCTGTTCAGCACAGCTTTCCATCCGCGGACAGATGGGCAGTCAGAGCGAGTTATTCAGATTTTGGAGGATCTTCTTCGTGCTTGTGTGATTGATTTCTCTGGGAGTTGGGAGTCGAACTTGCCATTGGTAGAGTTCACCTATAACAACAGCTTCCAGTCGTCTAATGGTATTGCTCCGTATGAAGCACTGTATGGTCGTAAGTGTAGATCTCCTATTCATTGTGATGAAGTAGGGGAGAGATCAGAGTTGGGTCCGGAGATTATTCAACATGCTGTCGATGTAGTAGTCAAGATCCGTGATAGGATTAAGACTGCTCAAAGTCGACAGAAAAGCTATGCAGATCCGAGAAGGAGAGATTTAGAGTTTGCCGTTGGAGACCATGTCTTCGTGAAGATAGCACCTATGAAGGGTGTCATGTGATTTGGGAAGAAAGGGAAGCTCAGTCCGAGATTCATTAGACCATTTGAGATCCTCGACAGAGTTGGGACGTTAGCTTATCGTGTTAGTCTTCCGCCGAATCTGGCCGGAGTACACAATGTGTTCCACGTCTCTATGCTGAGGAAGTACATGGCAAATCCTTCGCATGTCTTGAACTTTGAGCCGTTGCAGCTTACTCCGAACCTGTCTTATGAGGAGAGACCAGTGCAGATCTTAGACAGACAGGAGAAGAAGCTTCGGAGCAAGCTGGTTAAGCGAATGAAAGTCAAATGGCTCAACCATTCAGAGGAGGAAGCTACATGGGAGTCTGAGCCAGAGATGAGGAGTCGTTACCCCGAGTTATTCGGTGAGTTTTAATTTCGAGGACAAAATTTCTTTTAAGGGGGGGAGGGTTGTAGAACCCGAAAATTAGACTACGTATAAACCATGCATAATTTCTAGTATTTAAAATAAAATGATTATTATTATTATTGCTTGAGTATTTAAATTCTTTCCTTTAAACTTAATTATTTTACGCAGTATTTTAATTGTTATCTTTTCAGTTAATTAAGTGAGGTCGGACTGGAGTTGGAGTTTTGAGATAAAATTTAATATTAAGAAAAAATTCCCAAAATTTATTTTAGCTAACTAAAAACTTAATTTAAGGTAAAAGAATTCTTAAGAGATTATTAAAGTAACTTGAGGTAAGTAGGAAATAAGTTCATTTAGGTTCCATAATTAATGTGCTAATTCACTAAATTATTTAAAAGATAGATAAGGCTCTAAAAATTTAAATACACTAACTAAGCAATATTTACCCTCCACTTAATAGCATGATTCGGCCACCCCATAGGTGTTACAACATTTCTTTGATAACTTACCACTTTTGACCCATTACTTGTTATTTCTTAGTATGATAATCCTTTCACTTTTAATAACCATTAATTAATAATAAATCATTATCCTTGCCTTGTTGTGTCATGGTAGAATCGGTCATTTTCACCCCATTATCCCTCAAAAAATCTCTTGAGTATCAAACCATTTCAAATTCAAAGGGAGCAAGACTTGGTCATGCCATTTGAATCCCTTTTATATTGCAACACCCCTTCATTCTCCTAACCATTTCCCCCTCTTCCTCACCACCGAAATTCAGAGCACTCTCATAGTAAAAATTGTGAGCCTCATAGCAAGAATAAGAGAGAAATCGAATGGAAGCAAGAAAAGAAGATCACTCTGGCTCCTCCGCGCCGCGTCGTCATATTCGTTTGTTTTCTTTTCAAAACGAAACCAAGGCATGCCTATATTTCTTTTACTCCTCAATCAAGCCATATTAATATTTTAAAACATCATACTCAGGATTTTTTTGAAGCAAAAACCAAAAGACATAAGAAGCATTTTCGAAAATTCATGTACAGAAATTTTTTCGATTTCTCCTATGCCTTCACGGTTTGGTATGTTTTTGATGGTTCAGGGTATGGCTCGATTTCCAGAGGCTCCAGGCTGCTTTTAAACATGAACTAGGATGTGTTAGGGATGTGCTGGTCCATCAGTTGGAGTCCCTTCGCCGCAAGCAAGACGAAATGGACAGCAACTCCCATAGTGCATATTTTGCATGATTCGATTCTTGTTTTCTTGCCTAAGGCGTGGTTTCTGATCTTGGCTGCCCTAGGGGCTGTAGCCATGGTTAGAATCCCCCCTTGACATGTCTAGGACATGACCAAGAAGCCCTTTCATGGCTTGGTTCATGGTTCCTATCAGATTTAAAACAAACAAGAACAACCCCCATCGGTTTTAAAAATTCTGGATGTTTTGTGTGAGTTGGGTTTCGAATTCTAGGGTGTTGTGTGGATCTTGGTTGGCTTCTGGCCCTTAGCCCTAGTTCACACCCTACCTCTTGATGTCTAGATCGTGCCATGGTCAACCAAATGGCCACTGGAATGGTCATGACAGCAAGAACCACTGCAACATCCCACGCGCAGAATTGGTTCTCGGTTGGGACGTGTGGTTGGTTTCTGGTGTGGTTTGGATTTTGGCTGGCCTATGGCCCTTAGTCATGGTTCAAACCATTCCTTAGGATGCTGGGAAGAGGCTCTGGTCGGTGGTGCAAGCCCCAATGGCCAATAGTCTCGCAAACGAAGCAATGTAAGATCAAGTGTGGTTGGTGGAATTTCTGGACAACAACTTGATGCTTCGGTTCAAAGGCTCGTTTGAGTTCTTGTTTGGCTTTTAGCCTATTGCCTCGGACTGGACAGTGCCTCATTGAGTTAGGAATGTCATGTTTTTGACCGTTCGTGATTCGGTTAAGTTTAGAGGTCGTACGAGAAATTTCGGTGTTATGTGCCAAATTGACTCTCGAAAGAGCGTTTCATTTTTTGGCCTCCATTCACCAAAATTTCGGCTCTTACCATTTTAGGAGCATTATTTCATCATTTTAAGTGTATTTTAATCATGATTAAATGATGGTTCGGTGTTGGTTCGGGTTGGCGCGGAGTCATGATTAAATACGAAGTCGTTGGCCGTAATTTTATCGTTTTTGGATTCAATTACAAAGTTTGGTCAAAAAAATCATTTGCATATTTTTCATGTTAAATTTAGGTCGCAGCGAGCCTGGGAACGATCCAACCCATGTGGTAAAATAATACAGGATATTTAATTATGTCATTTAATTATATTACGTGCATAAAAATATAAAATATTCATTTTTGAGATTTATGCGATATTGCTTGTGGTCATTTCACTATCATGGGATTATTGTATCACCCGGTGGTCACTTACCGGTTCAGTTCAGTTCCACCCAATATACTGTGGCATTAGTCTGATCAGACGATCATTACTTCACACGGTGGTCATTTATCGATCAGTTCAGTTCAGTGCAGGGGCCACTTGCGTAGACCATAATCTCACCAGAAAATTATTACATGCTATTTCATTACAGGGCTCCAAGGAGCAAACATTTTCACTATTATTCTCAGTTCAGTTATCCACGTATTATAATTGCTCATGATAAGTTATTTTCACGTTATGTCTCATTACATGATATTTTTACTCTCATGCAATTTTATTATATTATTTACTCGTTATTTATGATATATGCATGCTGAGTCTTTAGGCTCACTAGACTTGATTGTTGTAGGTACTCATGAGGTCGGGACCGAGGGCGGGGACCAGTGAGCTAGCTTGGGTCGGCAGTAGTGGAAACCGATGACCTCATTTACATCATTTACCATTTTTATGCTCAAACATTTTTATCAGTTGTTGGATTACTTTAACTTGTTATTTTGCGAACAATAATTTCTTCCGCTCCTATTTTGAACATTAAACTTGATTTATCAGTTTATTTTATGAATGAGGCATTTTAATTATTTTAAAAAAAAATTTTTAAATTTTCCACAAATTTTCAAACAAGAATTTTCGGATCATTATATATTTTTTTCATATTACCTTGAAAAAGACAATAATGGATAAACATCTTACTCTTAATTGTTTAGACAATATTATTGGTGGAGACAAGGAGTTATATTCACGAGTGAATATCAACAAGACGCGGCAACTCTTATGTTGTAATAACGATATAAATTTCACTCGATAGAAAAAAGATTCGGATTCAAATCGAAGTTAAAAACAAAACCCCTAGTCTTAATTATAATAAAATAAATAACAAGAAGACAAAGTGGCCATCACTTATTTGTAGCCACAAATGTCGAATAATGGTGTCACCTTCATCATCCTTTCTGTTATCTTTTGTTATTTTTATTATTTGTGACAATGAAATATGCTTAAATTTGTCCACGACTGGAGAAAAAAAGATAGAACATTAAGTTTTGATGAAAACAAAAAATTAAATATAAGTCATTGGATATACATTGGTTCCAAATCAAGAGATCAATTTAGTTAGAACCGAAGAATCAACGTTAATCATATAGTCATTGGTATAAAGTCAAAAGCAATTGTTGCGGCTCAGTTTAGGACAAACAAGATTAGCTATCTAGCTATCTGAAATTAAAGTTACATGGAGTGATCTACATTTCGTGTACGTAGCATGAAACTTCATGCCACGGGATCCTTCATATATATGGTACATCTCTCACAAATTACGAGATTCGTATGGTCTGATGATATTGAAAAACATATTGAATAAAAATCGATCGCTCTCGCGTAACATCTATTCAACTCAAGGGTCAAAATATACATACAACTGCGAATTGGCTTTTTCGATTTTCCTATATAAATTTTCACCTTTGGCTTTTATGACACTTGAATGGCCATCCAAGGCTTATTGTAATTATGTTGACATTTCACATCATGGACGAATGGGATCACGTTTGCATCTATTAAAATTCAACTTCTTAAGATACAATTATTGCTTTTCTGATTATTTTTATAAAATATTCTTCGCCTTTAATTCTTCCCTTCAATTTCAATGGCTCAAAACAAGAGATATCTATAATTCTCTTTAGCTTTTTGCTAGTGCTTACCATCAAATTGATCTTTACTTTTATTTTGTTAAACTTTAAAAGTTGAAAGTGTTATATGTCACCATATCACACATTATTCAACTTTTTTTAAAAAAAAAAATCTAGTAAATTCAGCCTAAAAGTTATCATGATTTAGTTAAATTTAATTGAACTTAGCCACGAAATAATTAGGGTTATAGAATAGGTTCATGCAAGTAGTTTAGAGAATTTAAAATGTAGTCTTACAACAACAAAAAAATTCAAGAAGTTTCAAAAAAAAGATTGATAAAAAACAGACGAGTTTATGAACTTAATTTGAAATTTATAAGATCGATGTCCTTTTATGATAACCATATTTTTCTTGTTTTCGTAAATAAGATTTACAAGCAACATATTTGTACTGTAATGTCATAAACCTTTCTCAAATTTTTTTTTTTATAGAATAAAGACATGGTTTCAAGAAAACCCATGTCCCCGGCCCTTTACAATAACAGAAATAATAACATAAACTAGATTTTAGGATGAAGTAATAAATAACTTGTGAAAATTATAATCCGAGCCACGCAGTAATAATACATAAAAAGGCAGGCGAAGGAGAAAATTTCCACCACAGAGGTCGCCTACCACTCAGCTTTCCGCTTATTCTTGATAGCTAGACAGTCAGTGTCCTAAATATCTAGGGTTAATTCAATTTAATCTCATAATCAGGTAATAAGATGCTACTTTTAGGATCAGTTGGATGCAAAAAAATTTCTAAGATCGTTTCACGGAATAATTTTATGAGAGAAATCTCCGACAACCCATTAAAAACTTATTACTTTTCATATAAAAAATATTACTTTCACTCTAGATATAGACCGGGTCGAGCCATATTCTCACCGTATAGATATATATATGCCTGTGTGTGAGAGACCGATATATATCCGTGAGAATATGAGACCAATTTTAGTTGAATACCTCACCAAAATTAAGAAACTTTCTATTATAACTTTGCGTATGGTACATGTAAATCCAAGTTATTATTTTTTTAAAAAAATCCAGGTTAGTTTTCAGCCTTTGCGTACATATTATTCTAACCTTTATACTTTCTCATATTCTTACATGCACTCTCTCTAATTTGAGAATCGTATGAGCTTTACCTTTCGCTTGTTTGTTCGCGTTTTCAACCTTTGTTGGCTGGAAAAGTTATTAGAGTAAATTCGTTATATACAT
This sequence comes from Primulina eburnea, assembly GCF_022965805.1. Taxonomy (NCBI): domain Eukaryota; kingdom Viridiplantae; phylum Streptophyta; class Magnoliopsida; order Lamiales; family Gesneriaceae; genus Primulina; species Primulina eburnea. Next base: position 48,892,887 of record NC_133101.1, on the reverse strand, counting down.
AAAAAAAATTGTAATTTTAGTTACATTAATTGATATGTTTTTGATTTTATTCATATATTTAAACAAAATTTGGTGTTTATGTGTTTATTGTCTCACATCGGTAGGATAAATAATCTGAGAATTTTATATATGAGCTTGGACAATCCTTCCCCATTGAGCTAGTTTTTGGGGTTTAGTTAGGTCAAAGTTCCAATCTTAACATGATATCAGAGTTCAGGTTCAACCGTTATGTGTTGGACTGCCTATAATTAGACAACTCGTCTGCCCATAATTGGACCATTTGTAATCTCTACGCTCCAGATGTTCATTCTGGGAATGAGAGGGATGTGTTAATTTTACCACATCGGTTGGATAAATAACCTGGGAGTTGTATATATATATGGACTTAGACAATCCTCTCCCCTTGAAGCTAGCTTTTGGGGTTGAGTTAGGTCAAAGTCCAATCTTAACATTATATAATAAGTTAGTAGTTTTTTTTTTTGGTCTTTTTCCAGAAAAAAACCATTTAATATTCTAGATATTATTTATTTTACATCGTTGCTCTATTACATTGTTCATGTGTTGAGAAAAAGTCTTATACCACATATAACATTCATTTAAGCAAAAATAAAAGAAAACAACAAGATTTTTTCTTCCAATTTTAGAATGTTAAAGTGGCTATTTTATTATTTTAATTTCCTTTGATTTTGCTTAAGTGTATTTTAATACATTTATTTTCTCCGTATGATCCAGTAAAAAATATGGATGCTAAACAAAGCAATATCTTGTGGCTTTAGTAAAAGATGACAAAAAAATAAAAATAAAAATTTAAATATGAATGCTAAATACATGATTAAAATCTAAAATAGATTATACATGATTAAAATCTAAAATAGATTAACTTACACGAGTAAAATAAATTTTTTTTCCATGATGTAACGAGAATGCTTCCACATTTACGTACCTAATACAGTAACAAGAATGCTTCCACATTTATCTAATAAAATAAACTGATTTTGCTATTCTAAAATTTCGATGTATAAATTATCTTCAAAGCTTGTTCTGGTATTTTTGAGAACTTTACATTACCGACGCCATTCTTCGAGTTTGGGGCATTGCAGTACGAAACTTGATTCATGTAGATGTTTGATGTTTCTTATACACACATATTTAGACGTCTATATGTTTGATTTAGATAGATCGTAAACAATCTATACGAGGCTGGCCTTAGAAAATGTGGTCAGGGAGAATGTAACTCCTTACCATTTGTCAAACGCTCATCTATTATACCTACTCGGTATATTCCTATTTTTCGTGTACACGAAATAATATATTAAAATTATCAGGTAAAATAGAATATCTGGACTGGAAGAAGAGATGCAATATATATTATATTATTGCGGTCCATAAATTATTTTCAGAAAACAAACATATCTCCCCACCAAATTTGTTCCCTTTCCCAAATTGAACTGTTCCCATTACGAAAGTAGCAAGAATTAATGCGACTACTCGACAACGAGAAATCAGCATCACGCACTTTATATTTTATCAACTTTTAAGAGGAACCCTTGAAAATACGGACAAAGTTGGGTCCACCCTAAATTTAAAACCGGGTGTTTTTTATTTAAACACTTGTCTATGTGGTGTTTTGTTTTTATTTTTTCCACCAAGTTTCTGGTTAGAACTTTATTTGGACAACCAAATAATTGGGAAATTTATAATGTCGAGCTTATATATTTTTATTTCGGCGATTTTTGTTCTTCATGTAGTTAAATTTCACTATCAGGTCTACATGTTTCAATTTTTGATAATTTATATATATATATATTTTAATGTGAGAATGTTGATGTGAAAATATACGTGTCAACACTGGGTTAGTGTCACATCAACGCCTATTTTAAAATTGCAAGAAAAATTGTTAGCTATTTAAAACTGAAACTTAACAATATAGAAAATCAAAATTATAGAATGAGACAAAATATAAACCACAATTCCAATTTTGAACAAATACTCTGTTGGGACATCGTATTTTCCCACCCAATGCGAAACGAAAGTTTAAAAAAAAAATTTGCTTGAGCTTCGTGTGTTTAAAAATATTCATAGGGTGTTTAGAATTGTACCTCTGCGTTCTCAACGCTATACTCCAAACTATTCCCGTGTTTAGGTGGATATAGCACTTCTTGTAATTTCATACGAACTGTTCTTCAGATTTGATCACCTAGTTAGGTCCACGATCGAAAACTTTGTTCCTCGCTTGGATTGCACTAGAAATCACAAACGATTTGTCCGTTGAAACTGTAGCCTCCGAATTTCAAAAATCCGGAGATGGTGCAGCTGCCAAATTTTTCTTCATCCTTTTAAAAAAAAATTGGCCGAATGTTTTACTAATTAAAACAATTAAGTGGCCAAGAGTTTTTATTGAAAAATTGGGAAGATTTTGTTTAGAATCTTAATTGATTCTTAATCAAATATTATGGATTCTTAATCCATAATTAAGCAAATCTAATTTGCTTTTGACCAAATTTTCCTTCCAAATTCTATGAGGTGGCCGTGAGTTGCCTTTTACATTGGGAAGGAATTTTTATGAAAAAAATCTCTATTAGAACTCTATATTTTCATTATAATTAAATTCTCATATAATTAATATATAATGTATTTATTAACATTTAATAATACATGATACAATAATATCATATACACATATTTTACATCATCATATAAAATATGTACATGTATATGTATATTAAATTAAATAACCATTATTTAGTTTACAAACTAATTTCATGGTTAATTTAATTTCAGACTCCTCTAGAATATTTATGAGAATTTGTGCATGCATGTTAGTAGTCACTGCTACTAGCACAATCATTTAATTAGTAAATTGTAAATTCACAAAAAAAAAATGATTCCGAAATCATTATAGCTACGATCGACGACCCGAAAGCGCCGATGTATCAAGAATACAAATCTTGTTCATATAATAAAAATTAAAAATTTCGAAGATCAAAATTTTCATTTACCATATTGGGCAGCTGTCAGTTTTAGTGAACTCTTTCACAAAACTGGTATTTCAACTCTCCTTCCTTATTTAGCATTCATACCAACTTCCATATCTTTCATCCTATGGAATCAGCTCATAAACTCCTTTATAAGCTTCTTGTTTGATCTCCATCAAACTAGTGTCGCCAAATTCCAACTACTTGAAATTTGACTATCTCAACGGGAACACAGAATCCGATACTTGTGTGACCCTCAATAGTTCAGGGATACAACTATCCATTGGTTCACATCTCCATGTGATTCAGAATAACATTTATTCTTATTCAGGTTTACCCTAGTTAACCTCATTCTTTTCATCAACTCCTTGATCAAGAATGTCAGAACTCATTTCTGATTGCACCCATCGTATCATGGTAAGAGCGTCTAGTAGCATCGTCCCATGATCCCCTAGGTATCACTGATAGTGCCTGCAAGAACCTTTAGTCATGGTTAGGGTACAGTACAGTCCCTTAATCTAATATATCCCGATCGAATCTGCAACCATTGGTTCATCGAGTGTTGCATATTAATTCGATAACTATGTAATACATATAATAGTGGCATCTCATGTACCATTGGAGAACTCCTTCTCCAACGTACATCTCATACTCTGGCCAGAGATTCCACGCAGTATTATTTTATCAGATCACATAGGATATTCACACCCGTAGGTGAGCGGCGAATCCCCGACTACAATGCACTGGCTCCTACATGTGTCGCAACTGTACCCAATCTCGCTACTTGATGACCCACCTGGGGTCGGTAAACGAGTCAAAGCACAGTCCTAGCATATAGAGCCTCAGTGTTGTCCCGGGTCGTAAGGACTAATGTTGTACAATCACAACCACAGACTTATCCTCTTGATGATCGATAACCACTTGGAAAGTTTGAGGGAAGGTAGTTCGGTATAATCATCATATGACTACCCATCTGAATGTTTGGACATCTCTAAGCCCTTACCAAGAAACGCGGTACACAACATCACAGATGCTAGTCTCGAGCTCAAGCGGCTTTTATCTATGTTTTAGTCGGCTGAATCGACTAGGAACAAAATTATATTATATAGTGTTTACAAATGAGTTTCAACATCGAATTACGATTCATTTGTATTAAAGTATAATCAAGAACTCTATCTATGCTGATTGCATAGGTATACATATAACGTATAATTTCATAATCGAATAAAATCGTAAAATATTATTAAAATAAAGATTGTTTTACATTAGAGTCAATAAAGCCGAGCCACAAGTTGGCTTGTCGGGCACCTACTCTAACAATCTCCCACTTGCCTATAGCCAACTACCCATATATCTTAGACCTATTGCTTCACGATGATTCTCAAACAATGGCCCTGGCAGGGACTTAACCAGTGGATCAGCAATGTTATCCGAGGAGGTGACTCTCTCTACTGAAATGTCTCATCTTATCACTATCTCCAAGATTATGTGGAACTTCCTTAGTATATGTTTGGATTGCTGATGAGAACTCGGTTCCTTTTCTTGCGCAATAGCACCGGAGTTGAAAACAATAGACCAGGACTGGATCAACTGTTTTAGGAATGACACCCAACTCTTGGACGAAATTCCTCATCCAAACACCCTTTTTTGCTGCAGCCGATGCAGCTATGTATTCGGACTCAGTGGTTGAATTAGCTGTGGTGTCTGCTTGGAACTCTTCCAAAAGACAGCACCACCATTGAGCCTGAATACAAATCCAGAGGTTGATTTCGATTCATTCACATCAGATTGGAAGCTAGAATCAGTGTAGCCTTCCAATTTTAGTTCTCCACTCCCGTATACCTAGAACAAATTTTTAGTTCTTCTCAAGTACTTAAGAATGTCCTACACTGCTTTCCAATGCAGTGGATCGGGATACGACTTATATCGGGTTGCAACACTCAGTGCATATGCAATATCAGGTCGAGTAGATGTCATACCATACATAATACTTCCTATGGCAGACGCATATGAAATGCGGCTCATGGTTTCTATCTCTTCATCAGTTTTAGGGCACATAAACTTGGATAGATTCACACCATGAGACATTGGGAGATATCCTCTCATGGGCTCCTCCATAGAAAATATCCTCAGTATGATATCGATATATGTGGATTGGGTGAGCCCTAGCATCATTTTGATCTATCCCTATAGATCTGTATTCTTAATACATATGATGCTTCACCCATAACATTCATGGAGAACTTACGAGCTAACCATACTTTAGTTGACAGCACATCCCTACATCATTCCCAATGAGCAGTATGTCATCAACATAAAGTACTAGGAATGTCACTACGCTCCTACTAACCTTCTTTTATACACAAGGTTCCTCATGATTTTTGGCAAAATCAAACTCTTTGATAATGTTGTGAAATCTAAGGTTCCAGCTCCTCGATGCATGTTTGAGTCCATAAATAGATCTCTGAGTTTGCATACTTTATGCTCACTTCTTATTGATGTGAATTCTTCAGGTTGAGACATATAAATCTCTTCCTTAATATCCCTATTAAGGAACGTTGTTTTCACATCCATCTGTCATATTTCATAGTCATACCATGCTGCTATGACAAGAAGTATCCTAATGGACTTGAACATTGCGACTGGAGAAAAGGTTTTCTCATAGTCAATGCTTTGTCGTTGAGTAATCCTTTTGCTATCAATCTAGCTTTGAAGATCACCACCTTCCCATTCGCTCCAAATTTCCTTTTATAAATCCATTTGCATCCTATGGGAACAATTCGCTCAGGTGGATCCATTAAGGACCATACTTGGTTCGAATACGTGAAGTCCATCTCGGACTGCATAGCTTCAAGCCATCTAGATGAATCAGCATCAAGCAATGCTTCCTTGAAATTTCTTGGATTACATCCAGGAATGGGCTCACCTTAGCCCTCTTCAAGAAGCAAGCTCAACCTATTAGGTGGCCTTGAGATCTTTTTGGATCTTCTAAGAGCTTGTGTTTCTTTGATTGGCTGTTGGGTGTGGGTTCTGCTATTTGTGTAGTAAGTGGTTCTCGAATCTCATCGAGTTCTATTATCCCGCCTTTTCTATCTAATAGAAAATCATTCTCTAAGAAGGTGGCATTCCTTGAAACAAACATCTTTGTTTCACTGGGATAATAGAAGTAATATCCAATAGAGTTCTTCGAATACCCCACAAAGTAGCAAAGGTTGGCTCTATTATCCAATTTGTCTCCCACTGTCTGCTTCACGTAAGCAGGGCATCCCCATATTCTTAAGCAAGAATATTTGGGCGGCTTTCCCATCCATATCTCATATGAAGTTTTATTCACTGGATTTGTATGGACTTGATTCAACAACCTTGCCATTGGTTCAAGCGAATATGCCCAAAGGGATGGCGACAACTTAGTGAATCCCATCATAGAACGAACCATGTCCATCAATGTCCGATCACGACGTTCTGACACACCATTAAACTGCAGTGTGACAGAAGGAGTCCACTGTGAGAGAATCTCATTCTCTTTAAGGCAGGCTTGAAACTCAGTACTAAAGTATTCTCCACCTCGATCTAATCGTGGTATTTTAATACTCTTTCCTAATTGTTTCTCTACTTCTGCTCTGAATTCTTTGAACTTTTGAAATGCTTTAGACTTGTATTTCATTAAATACCCATATCCAAACCTCAAATGCTCATCGGTAAAGGTGATAAAATAAGAATGACCAAAGCTTGTGCTAACGCTTAGCGGGACACACACATCTGTATGGATCAAATCCAACAGATCATGTGCACGTTCAACTTCTCCTAGGAAAAGGGGCCTAGAGAGTTTATGTCTGACGAGTCAAACATGCCCTCTCCCACTAGCTTGTGGATCCTTCTTTGGGAAATATGTCCTAGTTTAACGTGTCACAAATGTGCTTGGTTTAGACTATCTTGTTTTCTTTTGGTTGTTGTTAAAATCGTGTTTACTTGGACATTCACTTATCATTACCAAAACATTTATGGCCCAGATAATTTCTTATGTCCAGACTTCTTGCAGTGAAGCAAATATGTTCTGACTTATCGGGCTTTTTCAAATTCCAGGCCCACCACCTTCTCATTGGGCCCAATCATACTTAAACCATGCTCATGAGCAAGAGCCCCATCTTGCATGCGTGTACTAATGTGTTCCTTGAAAGTGGCGTGCATCATTATGCGAGTTTCATGCACTATGCAACTCTTGCATGTGCATTTGAATGTCAACAGCATTCAACATTTCCTCAAACTGTCTCTACAGTTCATTTGACATAGAAGAGAGCATACTACACTTCAGCTTGCATATTATGGTCCTACCATCTTGCATGCTTTGTCAGTTCAGCAAGACTCACATTAGTATATATGCTATTATCTCCGAATTTAGAACAATTATCCCAGCCAATCTTGAAAATTAGTGTTCGGTTAGCTTGTTTTAATAACAGATATGAATTACGTGACAAAATCATAAATATACTGATATGGAAACAGAATAAACATTACTGACTATTTTAAAATATTTTGTAAGACGTAAAATGTGGACTTTTGTTTTTACGAATTGCCTCCCATTATTTTGACATTTTCACCACCCTCTGATGAAAAACAGGAAATCTAATTTCCTTAGTGAGTACGCAAGGCCCAATTGTGAAATCATGATCCCGAATAATATCAGCCAATCATAACTTCCAAAAGGTAGAGCCCAATTGCAACTCCTTGCAACCCTTACGTAATTTTGCCTCACGTTTGAGGATGGTCCAATAATATGATCCATTTTCTCTTCACATGTTGAGCCCGACCAATCAATGTTGAACCTTAGTGGACGGTCGCCATGAGATCCCCCGATAATATGAGCCGAAGTCATGGGAGTTCCACGTAGTTCACATCAAATATATCAGTGGGAGTCACAGCTTTCCGGCATCCAGACCTCCCCAATAATATGAGCCAGACATTGACAGCGGGTAGCGTTTAACATGCAACCACCGTCGATGGAAGGCAAGGAATTATTGAACTTTCTTTTAATTATCCTTTTAATAGGTTTGATTTAAATTTTGGATCTCATCCAAAATGAGTGATTTTAATTTTAAAAATTTGTCTCATCATTAATTTAAAAATTCGTCTCATGATTGTTTGTATGATTTCCGGATTCATGCAACTCTTGTTATTATATTAATAATACCGCACATACTGATTATTTATAATATATCACATACATCATAAATCATAAAGGATGATCGATAACCGATAGCTAATTGATCATTACGAGCCACATTCTGATCCATGTCCATAACTTAGGTAAATGCAGGGATGCAAATGCAATATTACATAAGTTTCCAATATTTTACATGTCTTCGATATTCAAAACTCCTTCCGAGGATCGGGCCCACCATCTTCAAATCTTGATCTCCCACTAATTCTAATATTTACATTAAATATCCATAGCACATTGGGATAAAAATTTAGGGGGTGAGAACAGACCATAAACATGGTCCACTTTTAATTATCAAATAATCAAAATTAAAACTTGTAAAATATTTTAACATACACCTAACACATTGGCATAGTTCTCGATCATCTTTTTAAAATATAATATCATATATTATATAAATTCCATAATATCACATATTATCAATAAATCATGTATCTCGTAAATTATCACTAATCATCATAATTATCAAATTAAATAAACACTTTTATTTAATTTCAAATAATTAAATTTCTTGTAAAACAACTTTTACAATAAATAATTAAAATCATATTTTAATTATTTATTTTGTAAGAATTGATTTTACAAAAATTATCATAGGGGTAAAATCGTTCGTATTTTCATAAAACATCAATTTAACCCAAAATTTTTAAAAATCAGAAATCGCCCCTATGCCTGAAAAATTCAAGCCACGACCCGGCACGGGGCCCGAGACATTCCCGGGCACCCGTCCCCCTACTACCCGAGCATATCGAGCACTGGCAGGCGCGCTGTGCGCTGGCCACGCGCACAGGCGCGCACGCCGTGCGGCGCCGAGCGCACACTGTGCACCCGCCAGGCAGCGGCGCATGCGCGTTGCATGAAGGCCGCGCACGCGTATGTCCAGAACAATTGCGGGCAGACCCATTTTTTTTAAAAAAAAAAAAAACAGATTTTCAATAAATTTTAGGAGCGTTTTTCATAAAAATTCTTACACGGTTAGAAATAATAAACTCAACACAATTTAATTTAAACACACACGATTGAAAATAACCTAGCTCTGATACCATTGTTAGGACATCGTATTCTCGAACCCAACGCAGCGGAAGTTTAAAAAAAAATTTCTTGGGCGTCGTGTGTTTAAAAATATTCATAGGGCGTCTAGAATTATACCTTGCGTTCTCAACGCTAGACTCCAAACTATTCCGGTGTTTAGGCGGATATAGCCTTTCTGGTAATTTCCGATGAACTGTACTTCAGATTTGATCGCCTAATTAGGTCCACGATCGAAAAATTTGTTCCTCGCTTGGATTGCACTAGAAATCACAAACGATTTATGCGTTGAGACTGCAGCCTCCGAAATTCCAAAATCCGGAGATGGTGAAGCGCAGCCAAATTTTTCTTCATCCTTTTAAAAAATTGGCCGAATGTTTTACTAATTAAAACAATGAAGTGGCCGAGAGTTTTTACTGGAAAATTGGGAAGATTTTGTTTAGAATCTTAATTGATTCTTAATCAAATATTATGGATTCTTAATCCATAATAAGCAGATCTAATTTGCTTCTGAACAAATTTTCCTTCCAAATTCTATAAGGTGGCCGTGAGTTACCTTTTACATTGGGAAGGAATTTTTATTGAAAAAATTTCTATTTTATTATACTCTCTTATGGTGTATTTACAGAGTTAGACTTTTAATCTAATTAGGACTCAATATTTTCATCATAATTAAATTCTCCTATAATTATTATATAATATATTTATTAATATTTAATAATACATGATATGATAGTATCATATACACATATTTTACATCACCATATAAAATATGTACATGTATATATATATTAAATAACCATTATTTAATTTATAAACTAAATTCATAGTTAATTTAATTTCAGACTCCGCTAGAATATTTATGAGAATTTGTGCATTTTAGTAGTCATCACTACTAGTACAATAATTTAATTAGTAAATTCCAAATTCACAAAAAAATGATTCCAAACTCATTATAAACCCGATTAAACGCTAATATATCAAGAATACAAATCTTGTTCATATAATTAAAACTGAAAATTTCGAAGATCAAAATTTTAATTACCATATTGGACAGCTGCCAGTTTTAGTGAACTCCTTAACAAAACCGGCAGTTCAATTCTCCTTCCTTATTTAGCAATCATACAAACTTCCAAATCTTTCATCCTATTGAATCATCTCATGAACTCCTTTATAAGCTTCTTGTTTGATCTCCATCAAACTATAGTCGTCAAATTCCAACTCCTTGAAATTTGACTATCTTAAAGGGAAAACAGAATCCGATACTTGTGTGACCCTCACTTGTTGAGAGATACAGCTAGCCGTGAGTTCACATCTCCATGTGATTCAAAATAACATTTATCTTATTCGAGTTTACCCTAGTTAACCCATTCTTTTCATCAACTCCTTGATCAAGAATGTCAGAACTCATTTCTGATTGCACCCATCGGATCATGGTAAGAGCGTCTAGTACCATCGTGTAACGTACCGTATTTTCATACTTAAAAAAAATGCGGAAGAATTTAAAATTTTCTTGAATGTAAAAATTCTTTCAATGTCTGCCATAAAATAACTCAACCAAGTCCCCCATAAGACATGGTTGCTCAAAATAGATTAAATAAAGTTTTCTCACGAAAGGTGTGCTCAAAGTATTTCCCTCGAAACAAGAAATCAGAGTAAATTAACATTTGCGTAAAAACATAAACTTTGCGGTCCTCGGGTTAGCCTCCCGCTCAGTCCAAGCATGCCCCTTGGTCATCAGCTCCTGTCTCCTCATCAACATACTCACCTGCATCGATCAAGTCTAATGAGTCTAAAGACTCAACACGTATAAACTGGGAAATAGCGAGTACTACATAATAAAACCGCATGCAACTTTAAAATAGAGCGTACATACTTGAAACTTGAACTTGCATAATAAACTTGGACATACGTACGTACATAACTAGACGTGCCATCAACATAAACTTTCATAAACATACTGCATACTGAACATACATAACTTCATCATTTTGCGTAGAGGATGTTTCAAAGCAAGTGACCCATAACATAATAAATGCCTGATCAGACAAACCATAGTACTGGGCTGACAGGGACGTATCCACTGCCACATACATGAGATCCCCGTTCATTATTTAACGGGCTGGTTGGTCCCCATTCATAATTTAACGCTTTCCAACCACGATCTAACCCGTTCATAATTTAACGGGGTGGAGAGGTCCTCGGCCACGTTCACCGACTTCCAAACCCATTCATAATTTGGTCACGAGACAATTAGCATACCTCAAAAACTTAAAATATTTTCTTTTGCACGTCAACATACTTACTTGGCGTTGAGGGATTCGTTGGACTTCGACTGGGGTCGTTGATGCGACATACTGACATGAAATTTCATACTTAACTTGCATAACTTAGACGTAGGAATCTTACCTACTCTCAAGCTCAATCATTCCTTAGGACATTCTACAATTTCCCATGACTCGACCTTGTGAACCATTGTACTAAACCACGACATCAAACCTCAAAGCGTACTATAAAATTTTCCCAAAACATGAAGTACACGGACCCCGGGTCCGGGTCCGTGTGTGTGCGCAAAGAATGTGCCAACAAAAGGAAAGTACACGAACCCGGTGCCCTGGTCCGGCTCCGGGTCTGTGTAGACTCGGTAAAAATAAACTTTGAAGGATAAAAAGGCACGGACCCCGTGATAAGATCCGGGTACAGGTCCGTGTACTCACTGTAATGGCCCACCAAGGGAAAAACAAAGACACGGGCCCCGTACCAGGGTCCGTGCTCGGGTCCGTGTACCTGCGGGACAAGCGAAGTTACGAAAATTCTGTACATGTTTTGTTTAACGCTCTCGACTCGATTGTACGGACTATGAGTTGACACCTCGAGACCCATCCTAGCTTGCCATAAAATCAAAACACATTCGTATAGACTCCCAAAGCAACGATGTTCACTCTACGACACATACAATTCAAAAAACGTGGCAATTGACAACGAAACGTTTCCTACGACTTTAATGTGGTCGAGTGCCTATCGACACTAAACGACCTATCAAATAACAACCCAACATCATATTAAGCATACCAAGACGCAGCAACGATCACCCGTTGATCCCCAACGAAGCTTACAACCTTAAAATCTCAAGAACACATCAATACATAATTTTCTGAAAACACAGTTTGAGCAGTCCCACGAAAAACGCCATACCTCACTCAATTTTCATCCAAAAATCTCGAATTTTATATCAAATCGAAAACATCGAAAAGTTCTACAATTTTCTAGTTAAAAGTTTTCTCAAAATCCCGACGGAAAAATTGCAGTTTTCAACAGAACAGTAAGTTACGAGATTTCAGATCTAAAAAGTATTTCAAAACGCATTCAAACCATTTTCCGCTCAAACGACGAATGTCACACATGAATTTTTACGCATAAAAATAACACAACACATAATATGACAAGATTGATGCAGAAAGAACAGAATATACGTGCCTATAAATCTTTAACGTTATCGAACGACGACACCGAAGCGGGGAAAGATGCGTGAGATGATCCGGGACGAACGTGGCACTAACTTCCTTGAAGAAAAGGGACGAAAATTGCTGAATCCTTAGGTTGGGGGTGGGGGGGGGGGGGGGGGGGAAGGGGCGGCTGCTTCTAGACCAAGAACCCTAATATTTTTTCTTTAAAAATGAAATTTTGAATTGTAATGTGTGTGTGGGTGTTTACGTGAATGTGTGTGTGTGTTAGTGGTGTGTGTGCGTGTGTTTGGGTTTACAAATAGGGTATTTAGAGCTAATTAGGTTAATTAAATACATAATAACAAATCACAAGATAATTAAAATGCTAATACCACAAAGTAAAATAATGCACACAAGTGCTACATCTTTAAAAGTCTTAAAAATCATAAAATCACATAAATCAATAAATTAGGCTTTTAAAAATACTAAACTCTCAATAAATCATTTAGAACGCCCCTAACTTAATTTAAAATTAAATACCACATTTTAAAATTGCCAAAATCGTCGTCGGTCTCTTTTCCTCGATCCCGCCTCGAATAATCGCCTGAACATAAAACTCAAGAAAAACGTTTAAACGTGAATCAATTAAACATATTATAATTTAAAATAATGCAAATTTATAAATCATGAATTAAAACCCAATTTAATGAAATAAACATGCATTAAAACCATTTAGAAAAATACATAAGGAATTTAATAACTTGCACGCATGTAGTCCATGTGGACCTCAAATTTCGGGACGTCATAATCTATCCCCCTTAATTTGAATTTCGTCCCCGAAATTCGCTTATCCTCTATAATCCAAAAGTTAGATTCTTAATTCTATTATCCCAATGATCCACGCTACCGCTGCGCTACTCTGAATAAAATTAAGTCTTATGTTGTCCTTACGTCTCTTCAATCCTAATTAAATTGCCTACCAAAAACCTCGTTTGCGAATCACAACTTAAAACGACTTATGGCGTCTTAGTTTTACTTTACTATGAACTTGAATTCTGACTTTTCTCACAATTCCCAATATTAGGAATTGAGGTTCAAACTTATCGTATCTTACTTTCTCATACCATACCCCTAATGCTCATCGAACTATTACATACGCATTTATGCAGTCCAACCTAAGAGGTCTTAGCACCAACGGTTACTGATCAACTTCCATCCTCAGCAATACACTTAAAAGTTAAATCTTATCTTAATCCCCATATGTTAATATTGGCCTACAATCCTTGAATCGAATATTTACCTTACGATACAAACTTACATAACTTAGCTATTTACGAGTATATCCCAAATATAAAATTGTTGCCAACCTTTAATTTCGAGTAACATAAATCCGTAAAACCCCAAAATATATAATATCGATCCTCTCCTTAAATAATAAAACTTTCTAGCATCAATCACAAGCTTAAACTATTTTCTTCACGATTACAATATAGTTAAAGCCTAAGACACTTGAGCCTTCCTCATTGGAACGAATGTCCCACTAGACGTATCCCCAATACTCAATTAATTCTAGCGTATAAAACTTAATAAGCTTCCTTATTAATAATGGACTAACTCTAATGAATCAACTCCACTTATAACCCATAGAATTCTAGAATCCCCATATCAAGCTTGTAGATTTCTTACTCAATAAAAATCTTAATATTCATTTATTGATAACTTATGTTGAACACCAATAATTCCCTTTGTTTTTATTTCACCCAAAAATTCCGTATGAGCAAATATCCCATAAATTTGAAATTCAACCTTACGCAGTCCAAATAGTTTTGGATAACATAATTCCAACACACATATTCACTTATTCTCAAGTTTCTTAATAACCTACAAAAATTTCCCAAGACAAGATGTCTACCTCAATTCTTAGATGCGTCGTCTATCAAATAACCTAATCATCAATCATACCCAACCTTCTAGAAAAATCAAATTCCAACAAAGGTACAAGCTTAACTGTTACAATCATGACTAAAACTTATGACACATCAACTTTAGTTCCCAAAAAAAAAAATTTCGCTAACTCAATGTCTCTACTCTTATAACTTAGCTAACCGATCAAATTTACCTCAAATCGTTATCACCCTGAATTTTAAATTTGCCGCAACATTAATTCACTAGCGCTTAACTTTTCGAGCCCAATGTCGATTCATCTTACAATCCCCTTGATTACCATTTCTTATAACATTATAACCCATATATATAAAGGTTCTAAATATCCTTCTAACCTAAATCACCGAAAATTCCTATCATTTAAAACATCCAATTCTCAATTACCGCTAAACTAATTGCTCCAATCTCTTAACAATTGCAAAATAAATTCCTAATTTCCATGATAATTACTCAACCTTGTCCATAATTTTGAAAATCCTACAATTACCCATAACTCCTTGGCGTTCCTAATTCCATCTTATAGATTTCACGTAAAGTTCAATAATTTTAAGCTTATTAAAACCAAAGTCAATTTCATAACCTCGAAAAGCTACTGATCTTACTCAAGTGTTCCTCAAATGTTCGAACTTAATCCTCAAAAATTTTGAAATTTGTAATTTGGTCCTTCAATTTGTCAAAAATTATAATTTTGGCCCTACAACTCTTCTAATTTTGCATTTCCGGTCCCCAATAAAATCTTCGATTTTAGTCTCATTAAACCTTAAAATCCTCGAAACTCGGAATTTAATCCCAAACGATAAATTCGAAACTAGTCCCTTAGGATTTTTATCTTTGCACTTAGGTCCTGAAACTATTGGTCATTACCACTAGGTCTTTAAAATTCTCAATTCGTGCAATTAAATCCTTAAATCCAACTAGGGGGAGCATGAATCCTGAATAAATTCTATTCTTGTATATTTCCAAATATCGTCGTAGTCTCAAATAATTAATCCTTACATGGAGTTCTCAAAAAGCAACTCAGCTAGCAACCACAAACCATCAGTAATTTCTTAGAAAATCTACAAGTCCCAAAAGCATTCGTAATTGTCAAGTTTAACTTATGACCCACAAGTATAACATCAGTACTACTAACCAAAAATTAATATAGACGAATCATCTCCAACTTTTCCAGACGCCCAAAAGCAAAATTCTTGCTCATGTCCAATTCCACCACACCAACATGCAAGAAAATTAAATAATTTCTCATTTCATGTCGTAACATGCATAAAAGTTTTAAGGATCCAATCTCGATTCATAACGACAGATAAACCTGTACTCTAAAACGTATGTCATGTAAACATACAGGTGGTTGCATTAAAATATGCACATGCTGAAATCATGACTTGAATGCTTAATACATGAAATAATTTAAAATTTTAAAACTTACAGACTTGAGGTGTGACTCCGTGAGCTTCTTGTGACTGGCAGTAGGCGTAACCCTTTACAAGAACACCGCTCTGATACCAACTGTAACGTACCGTATTTTCATACTTAAAAAAAATGCGGAAGAATTAAAAATTTTCTTGAATGTAAAAATTCTTTCAATATCTGCCATAAAATAACTCAACCAAGTCCCCCATAAGACATGGTTGCTCAAAATAGATTAAATAAAGTTTTCTCACGAAATGTGTGCTCAAAGTATTTCCCTCGAAACAAGAAATCAGAGTAAATTAACATTTGCGTAAAAACATAAACTTTGCGGTCCTCGGGTTAGCCTCCCGCTCAGTCCAAGCCTGTCCCTTGGTCACCACCTCCTGTCTCCTCATCAACATACTCACCTGCATCGATCAAGTCTAGTGAGTCTAAAGACTCAACACGTATAAACTGGGAAATAGCGAGTACTACATAATAAAACCGCATGCAACTTTAAAATAGAGTGTACATACTTGAAACTTGAACTTGCATAATAAACTTGGACATACGTACGTACATAACTAGTCGTGTCATCAACATAAACTTTCATAAACATACTGTATACTTGAACATACATAACTTCATCATTTTGCATAGAGGATGTTTCAAAGCAAGTGACCCATAACATAATAAATGCCTGATCAGACAAACCACAGTACTGGGCTGACAGGGACGTATCCACTGCCACATACATGAGATCCCCGTTCATAATTTAACGGGCTGGTTGGTCCTCGTTCATAATTTAACGCTTTGCAACCACGATCTAACCCGTTCATAATTTAACGGGGTGGAGAGGTCCTCGGCCACGTTCACCGACTTCCAAACCCATTCATAATTTGGTCACGAGACAATTAGCATACCTCAAAAACATAAAATATTTTCTTTTGCACGTCAACATACTTACTTGACGTTGAGGGATTCGTTGGACTTCGACTAGGGCCGTTGTTGCGACATACTGACAAGAAATTTCATACTTAACTTGCATAACTTAGACGTAGGAATCATACCTACTCTCAAGCTCAATCATTCCTTAGGACATTCTACAATTTCCCATGACTAGACCTTGTGAACCATTGTACTAAACCATGACATCAAACCTCAAAGCGTACTATAAAATTTTCCCAAAACATGAAGTACACGGACCCCGGGTCCGGGTCCGTGTATGGGTCCGTGTGTGTGCGCAAAGAATGTACCAACAAAAGAAAAGTACACGGACCCCGTGCCCTGGTCCGGCTCCGGGTCCGTGTGGACTCGGTAAAAATAAACTTTGAAGGATAAAAAAGCACGGACCCCGTGCTAAGATCCGGGTACAGGTCCGTGTACTCACTGTACTGGCGCACCAAGGGAAAAACAAAGACACGGACCCCGTACCAGGGTCCGTGCTCGGGTTCGTGTACCTGCGGGACAAGCGAAGTTACGAAAATTCTGTACATGTTTTGTTTAATACTCTCGACTTGATTTTACGGACTATGAGTGGACACCTCGAGACCCATCCTAGCTTGCCATAACATCAAAACACATTCGTATAGACTCCCAAAGCAACGATGTTCACCCTACGACACATACAATTCAAAAAACATGGCAATTGACAACGAAACGTTTCCTACGACTTTAATGTGGTCGAGTGCCTATCGACACTAAACGACCTATCAAATAACAACCCAACATCATACTAAGCATACCTAGATGCAGCAACGATCACCCGTCGATCCCCAACTAAGCCTGCAACCATAAAATCTCAAGAACACATCAATACATAATTTTCTGAAAACGCAGTTTGAGCAGTCCCACGAAAAACGCCATAACTCACTCAATTTGCATCCAAAAATCTCGAATTTTATATCAAATCGAAGGCATCGAAAAGTTCTACAATTTTCTAGTTGAAAGTTTTCTCAAAATTCCGACGAAAAAATCGAAGTTTTCAACAGAACAGTAAGTTACTAGATTTCAGATCTAAAAAGTATTTCAAAACGCATTCAAACCATTTTCCGCTCAAACGACGAATGTCACACATGAATTTTTACGCATAAAAATAACACAACACATAGTATGACAAGATTGATGCAGAAAGAACAGAATATACGTGCCTATAAACCTTTAACGTTACCGAACGACGACACCGAAGCGGGGAAAGATGCATGAGATGATCCGGGACGAACGTGGCACTAATTTCCTTGAAGAAAAGGGACGAAAATTGCTGAATCCTTAGGGGGGGGGAAGGGGCGGCTGCTTCTAGACCAAGTACCCTAATATTTTCTCTTTAAAAATGAAATTTTGAATTGTAATGTGTGTGTGGGTGTTTACGTGAATGTGTGTGTGTGTTAGTGGTGTGTGTGTGTTTGGGTTTACAAATAGGGTAATTAGAGCTAATTAGGTTAATTAAATACATAATAACAAATCACAAGATAATTAAAATGCTAATACCCCAAAGTAAAATAATGCACACAAGTGATACATCTTTAAAAGTCTTAAAAATCATAAAATCACATAAATCAATAAATTAGGCTTTTAAAAATACTAAACTCTCAATAAATCATTTAGAATGCCCCTAACTTAATTTAAAATTAAATACCACATTTTAAAATTGCCAAAATCGTCGCCGGTCTCTTTTCCTCGATCCCGCCTCGAATAATCGCCTGAACATAAAACTCAAGAAAAACGTTTAAACGTGAATCAATTAAACATATTATAATTTAAAATAATGCAAATTCATAAATCATGAATTAAAACCCAATTTAATGAAATAAACATGCATTAAAACCATTTTAGAAAAATACATAAGGAATTTAATAACTTGTACGCACGTGGTCCATGTGGACCTCAAATTTCGGGACGTCACACATCGCCCCATGAACCCCTAGGTATAATTGATAGTGCCTGCAAGAACCTTTAGTTATGGTTAGCGTACTGTACAGTCCTTTCATCTAATATATCCCGATCGAATCTGCAACCGTTGGTTCATCGAGGGCTGCATATTAATTCGATAACTATGTGATACATATAATAGTGGCATCGCATATACCATTGGAGAACTCCTTCTCCAACATACATCTCATACTCTGGCCAGAGATTCTACGCACTATTATTTTATCAGATCACATAGAATATCCACACCTGTAGGTGAGCGATGAATCCTCGACTACAATGCACTGACACCTACATGTGTCGCAACTGTACCCAATCTCGCCACCTGATGACCCTCTCGGGCTCGGTAAACGAGTCGAAGCACAGTCCTAGCATATAGAGCCTCAGTGTTGTCCCGGGTCGTAAGGACTAAAGGTGTACAATCACAACCACAGACTTATCATCTCGATAAATGATAACCACTTGAAAAGTCCGAGGGAGGGTAGTTCGGTATAATCATCATATGACTACCCATCTCCATGTTTGAACATCTCTACGCCCTTAACAAGAAACGTGGTACACAATATCACAGATGCTAGTCTCGAGCTCAAGCGACCTTTATCCATGTTTTAGGCGGCTGAATCGACTAGGAGCAAATTTAGATTATACAGTGTTTACAAATGAATTTCAACATCGAATTATGATTCATTTGTATTAAATTATAATCATGGACTTTATCTATGCTGATTGCATGGGTATACAGATAAAGTATAATGCCACAATCGAATAAAATTGTAAAATATTATTAAAATAAAGATTGTTTTAAATTAGAGTCAATAAAGCCCGAGCCACAAGTTGGCTTGTCGGGTACCTATCTAACATAATCTTCTTGACACATGCTCAAACTTGGCAACATAATACCTTTTAATTACGTTACATATTTTTTGTTCTTCACATTCATTTTATATTTTTAATAGTTTATAAACATTTTGCAGCATCCAAGATGAATCTAGGTTTTTTCAGTGAGGAGATAAGATAAGAAAAGAGAGCAATTCGATGTAGAATTAATTCAGAAGAGTTGAACATAGATTGTTAGGATAATTTTGGGACATCCTTAAAGGTACTTCAAGGTATAGAGTTTGTAGGAATTGAATTAATATTATTAATCTCACACACACACACACACACACACACACACACACACACACATATATATATATATATATATATATATATATATATATGTTATTAATCTCACAAGCATGTATATTATTAATCTCACAAGCAACTAGTTTGTTGGATCTCTGATTTCTCGTGCCCAAATGCAGCGGAAGTTTTAAAATTATATTTTGACATTCAAAATATTCTTTGGACACTCGTATGGTTTAAAATAAATAAACATTAATAGAGTGTTAAAATTTATACCTTAGTGAATTAATTCACTCGGCTCCATCTATTTCGATATAGGCAGATATAATTCTTGTTGAATTCCCTATGAAATTTCCTTGAGAACTCCTTTCTTTTTCTTCGAATCAGGTCCACGTGTAGAACCCAAAAATCAGTACACGTAAAATCCATGCATTTATTTAAATTATTAAATTATTTATTTAAGTTTAAAATGATTTTAACGATGCATTATTTATGAATTTTTATATTAAATTACTTGTGTTTATTTGATGCACGTTAAAATGTTTTCTGGAGTTTCATATTTCAGGCGATTATTCGATGCGGGATGGGGAAATTGAGACCGGCGACGAGTTGGGCGATTTGCAAAATATGATATTTTATCTTAAGTCGAGAAAAGTGGCATTTTAAATGATTAATTAAGTTTTTAGTATTTTTAAATCCTAATTTATTTATTAGGTGATTTTAAAATTTTAAAACTTTTAAAAGTTGTCACTTGTGTATTTTATTTTAATTAGAGAATTTTAGTAAAGTGGGTATTAGTTTACCATTTTGATTAACTTGTTAATTGAGTTAGTATTTTTATTAGCATGATAATTAGCTAATTAAGCAATTTTTTTCCCTAAACTAAAAGACACGCACACACACGATAGACAAACACACACACAATTCTTTGGCTTCCATTTCAAATTAGTTTTTGAGAGAAAACTTAGAGTTCTAAGACTAGCAGTGGCCGCCCCCTCCCTCTTTGGTTTTCCAGCAAATTCTCGTCCACTTTTCTTCTAGTAACATGCCACAATTTGTCTCGGATCAACCCTCGCATCCTTCCCGCATCGGTGTCGTTGTTTCAAGAGTTTTAAAGATCAAATACATGTATATTCTTTCGTTTTTGCATCGATCTCGTCATAATACATGTTTTGATGTTTATTATGTGAAATATTCATGTATGATGTGCAAGAGTTAGAGCAAAATTTGTTGGATTGTATTTGAAACGATTTTTAGATCTCAAAACCGGATGTTGTTGTCATTTCGTGTACTGTGAATTTTCGGTTGATTTTCTGGAAAACTTTCAACATATAAAACGTAGTACTCTTCGATAATTTTGATTTGACAGTAAATTGGTAATTTTTGGAAAAAAAAAACGAGTGAGTTATGATCATTATCGTGTGACTGCTCAAACTGTGTTGGTTTTCCAAAAAGTTAACGCAGGGCGGAGCTTGGGCGCGAGATTTCACCGCCCGAGCGCCAAGCATTATGGGGAAAAAAAATTTATTAAAATTTTTGTCTTGAGCAAGCATGCATAATGTATTAGTATGTTCGACGTGCAGAGAAAATATTTTATGTTTTTGAGGTATGCTAAATGTCTTGTGACCAAATATGAACGGGTTTGGAAGCCGGTGAACGTGGCCGGGGTCCCTCACCCCGGTAAAGCATGAATGGGTTTAGATCATGATTGGAAAGTGGTAAATCATGACAAGGACCAATCCACCCGATAAAGCATGACCGGGGATCTCATGTATATGATAGTGGACATCCCTACCAGCCTAGTATTGTGGTTTAGTCTGATTAGGCGCACTATGTTATGGGGCACTTGCTTTGAAACATATCTCTACGTAAAATGATGTTACGTATGTCCAAGTATGTATGATGCAAGTATATTAATGAAAATTTTTTAGTTTTGATTGCACGGCTATGTTTATGCAAGTACGTTCAAGTTTCAAGTATGTACGCTCTACTTTAAAATGCATGTGGTTTTATTATGTATTACTTGTTATTTCTAGTTTATACATATCGAGTCTTTAGACTCAATAGACTTGATCGATGCATGTGAGGACGAGTATGATGAGGCGAGGGGTGGGGTGGGGACCAATGAGCCGGCTCGGTCTGCGCAGGAGGCTAAACTCGATGACCGCCTACGTTTTTAAGAACTTTATGCATGTTTCACATACTATGATTTTCACGAGATTGCTTTACGTTTTTTAAACCAATTATTTTGCAAACTATATTTGTAATCTTTTCATTGAAAATATTTTGGACGAGATGTTTATCTTTATCGCAACTTGAAGGATTACTATTTATTTAATAAATTTTTATTTTTCCGCAAAAATTTTAAGTAGCTAAAATACGTTACGTTACACCACGACTGGAAGATAAGTTCCTCTTTCAAATAACACTAGAATATTTGGAAGAAGTTTCAACGTGGAAGATCAAAATTCGAGAGACGGCTCAATCTCCTTTTTCAAATAGAGTGGCCGAAATTATGGAGAGAAAAGGGAGGCTCTTTTTCAAAAATTTTGTGTCATGGAGGCTAGGTTTTTTTTTTGTCTCCTACTTAAAACCAAGCCTTTATAACCTAATTATCATATATTATATTTGAGCCCTTTAATTAACATTAATGAGCTTGATTAATTAGTTAGGCTAGTCCAACTAGTTTAATCAATTATTCAAGGTTCATTAATAACTTTAATTATTTAGTATGTTGGACTTGTACTTCTGCAAGCCATTAAACATATTTCTCATTATATTTAATTTAATATTTGATAAACTCATCTTTTGAGTTTAATAAATTAAATCCTCAAATTTTATAAATTCAACTCTTTGAATTTATTCTCTCCAAATTTTATAAATTCATAAATTCTACTTCTTGAATTTACTATCTCATAAATTCAACTCCTTGAATTTATTTTTCTCAAAATTTAATTATCATAAATTCAACTCCTTGAATTTACTATATCATATATAAATTCAACTACTTGAATTTATTCTCTCAACGGAAACAAAATGATCCAATGCTTGTGTGACCCTCAATGGTTTAGGGATACAGCTAGCCGTTGGTTCACAACTCTTTGTGATTCAGGAAATAATCTTTATTCGGGCTTACCCTAAATTTGTCTTATTCTAAGTATCAACAATTGATCATGAGAATGTCAGAAATCATATTTCTAATTAAACTCATTGATTCATGCTAAGAGCGTCTAGTTGCATCGCTCCATGATTCCCTAGTTATCTCTGATAGTGCATGCAAGAACCAGTTGATTATGATTAAGGCACAGTACCGTGCCTTCATCTCATGCATATATCCTTATCGAATGCGCAACCATTGGTTCATCGAGTATTGCATAATAATTCGATAACTATGTGACACATATTTGAGAATAAATAGTGACATTGCATGTACAACTGGAGAACTCATTCTCTAACGTACATTTCATACTCTGGCTAGAGATTCCATACACTATTATTTAATTAGATCACATAGGATATCCACACCCGCAGGTGAGCGGTGAATTACCGACTACAATGCACTGGCTCCTACATGTGTCGCAAATGTACCCAATCTTGCCACTTGATGACCCTCCTCGAGTGGATAAATGAGTCAAAGTACAACTCTATCAGATAAAGCCTCAGTGTTGTCCCAGATCATAAGGACTAATAGTGTACAATCACAACCACTGACTTATCCTCTCGATGAATGATAATCACTTGAAAAGTCTTAGGGAGGGTAGTTCAGTATAATCATCATTGACTACTCATTTGCATGTTTGAAAATCTCTATGCCCTTACCAAGAAATGTGGCACACAACATCACAGATACTAGTCTCGAGCTCAAGAAACCTTTATCCACGTTTAGGCGGCTGAATCGACTAGAAACGAATTTAGATCATACAGTGTTTACAATTGAGTTTCAACACAGAATTACGATTCATTTGTATTAAAGCATAATCAAGGTCTTTATCTATGTTGATCACATGGGTATACAGATAAAGAAATAAAAAATCATGAAATAATGAATTAATTAAAATAAATATTTTTTATTACTACTGAGTCAATAAATTCGTTAGCCAACAATTGACTTACAAGGCATCTACTCTAACAATCTCCCACTTGCTCTAGAGCCAACTACCCATAAACTTTAATCACATTGCTTCGTGATGCTTCTCAAACAATGGTCCTGGAAAGGGCTTTGTAAGTGGATCAACAACATCATCTGCAGAGGGTACTCTTTTACTGATATATCTCCTCTTCCCACAATCTCCCGGATGATGTGGAATTTTTTCAGTACATGTTTGGATCGCTAATGAAACCTTTGTTTCTTTGCTTGCGCCACGGCACCAGTATTGTCGCAGTACACCGGGACTAGATCAAATCCATTGGAAATAACACCCAACTCTTGAACAAAATTCCTCATCCAAACTACCTCTTTGGCTGCAGCAGATGTAGCAATGTATTCAGCTTCATTGGTGGAATCCGCAACGGTGTATTGCTTGGAACTTTTCCAAGATACAACCGCACCATTTAGCATCAATACAAAACCAGATGTCGATTTTGAATCATCTACGTCACATTGGAAGTTAGAATCAGTGTAGCATTCCAATTTCAATTCTCCACCCCCATAGACCATGAACAAGTTCTTAGTCCTTCTCAAGTACTTAAGAATATCTTTCACAGCCTTCCAATGCATTGGACTAGGGTTCGCCTGATATCTGCTTGTAACATTCAGAGCGTAAGCAATATCACGACGTGTCGATATCATACCATCCATTATACTACCAATGGCTGACGCATATCGAATATGTGTCATCATCTCTATCTATTCATCAGTTTTGGGACACATAGCTTTAGATAGAGTAACACCATGATACATTGGTAAGTATCCTCTCTTGGACTCTTCCATAAAGAATCACTTCAGAATGGTATCGATATAAGTGGCTTGGGTGAGTCCCAACATTCTTTTTCATCTATCTCTATAGATTTGTATTCCCAATACATATGATGCTTCACCCATGTATTTTATAGAGATTTTACTTACTAACCATACTTTAGTTGATTGCAGTAGTCCTACGTCATTCCCAATGAGTAATATGTCATCACATAAAGTACTAGGAATGTCACTGCACTTCCACTAACTTTCTTATACACGCATGGTTCCTCGGGATTTTTAGCAAAACCATATTCCTTGATAGTGCTATCAAATATGAGGTTCCAACTCTTTGACGCATGCTTGAGACCATATACTGATGTCTGAAGTTTGCATACCTTATGCTCACTTCCTACTGATGTGTATCCCTCATGTTGAGACTTATAAATATCTTCTTTGATGTCACCATTAAGGAATGCAGTCTTTACATCCATTCGCCATATCTTTTTAGTCATACCATTCTGCTATGGCTAGTAATATTCTAATGGACTTAAAAATAGCAACTGGTGAAAATTTTTTCTCCTGGTCAATTTCTTGCCTTTGAGTATAACCTTTTGCAACCAGTCTTGCTTTGAAGGTCAATACCTTCCCATCCACCCAAGCTTTTTTTTCTATATCCATTTGCATCCTATGGGAACGATTCCCTCAGGTGGATCCACCAATGTCCAGACTTGGTTTGAATACATAGAGTCCATTTCAAACTACATGGCTTCAAGCCATTTGGTAGAATCATTATCATATATTGCTTCTTTGAAATTTATTGGATCACATCAAACACAAGCCTCATCATGACTTTGTGCATGAAGAAGCGTATATCTTGCAGGTGGTCTAATAACCCTATCAGACCTTCTAGGATCTTGTACTTCAACAACTGGTTGTTGGTATTTGGTTCAACTTCTACAATTGAGTGAGTATCTTGAATTTCTTCAAGTTCTATCATCATTCCTTTTCTATCTAATAGAAATTCCTTTTCCAAAAAGGTGGCATTTTTTGAAACATACATTTTTGCTTCATTGGGAGTGTTAGAAATAATATCCAACAGAATTATTTGGATATCATAAAGTAGCACAAAGTGGATCTACTATCCAATTTGTCTCCTACTTTCTGCTTCACGTAAGCAGGACATACCCATATTCTCAAAAAGAATATTTTGGAGTTTTTCCCATCAATATCTCATATAGCATTTTATTCAGTGTATTTTTATGGACATTATTCATTAACATTGCCGCAATTTCAAGCGCAAATCCCCAAAACGTTGTAGGTAATTCAGTGAATTCCATCATAGATAGAACCATGTCCATCAAGGTTCGATTACGACATTTAGAAACACCATTCAATCTTGGTGTTTCTGGTGGAGTCCAGTGTGAGAGAATCCCATTCTCTCTAAGATAACCCAAAAATTTAGCACTCAAGTATTCTCCACCTCGATCAGTTCGAAGTGTCTTAATACTTTTTTCTAGCTGGTTTTCTACTTCAGATCTGAATTCTTTGAATTTTTCAAATACTTCAGATTTGTGTTTCATCAAATAAACATACTCATACCTCAAATGGTCATCAGTAAAGGTAATTAAGTAGGATTGCCCAAATTTTGTGCTAAAACTTTGCGGGCCACAAACGTCTGTATGGATCAAATCCAGTAGACCATGCGCATGTTCCATTTTTCCATTAAATGGAGTCTTGGTCATTTTCCTTTTAGACAAGACTCACAAGTAGGTAGAGAATTTATGTCTAACAAGTCAAACATGCTTTCTCCCACTAGCTTGTGCATCATTATTTGGGAAATATGACCTAGTTTAGCGTGTCATATTTATGCGGGATTCAGATCTTCCATTTTTCTTATGTTTATTGTTGTTTTCGTATGCACATGGATATTGTTTGATTTAATATCTTTCAATTTTAAGTTATAGAGATTGTTTGTTAATTCTCCGGTTCCAATCAAACATTCATTCTTATATAAACTGCAAACATCTTTAGCAAAAACACAAGAATAACCATCACTATCAAGCATTGAAATAGAAAGAATGTTCTTAACCAATTTAGGAACAAATAAAACATCTCTAAAAAACAACTTAAAATCATTTTCCAAAATTAAAGTAACGTCTCTAATGGCAGTGAAAACAACTCTTGCTCCATTTCGTAGCCTTAGAAATGTCTCATCATATCTAAGCCTCTTTCTTTTTCCCATCACCTGCAAATCATTGCATTGATGAGAACCACATCCGGTATCCAATACCCAAGAAGAGGAATTAATAGAGACATTAAATTCAATGTAAAACATACCATGGCCAAAACTCTTCTGGGCAAGATACTCCGTGCAATTATGCCTCCAATGTCCAGGCTTGTTGCAGTGGAAACATACTTGTTTTGACTTGTTTGGCTTTGTGTGCCCCAGAGTTGGTTCTTATTGGGCTTGTTCTTCTTCAGATATGCAGAACACTTCTTGCCTTTATTTGGGGATCCTTTTTTCGTACCAGACGAAGAACCCACTAAAAGAACATGTTTCTTCTTTTTGATTGTGGCCTCATAAGTATTAAACATATTGACCAACTCTTCAAGGGTGGCCTCAAGCTTGTTCATATTAAAATTAACCACAAATCCATTGAATGAGGGGGTGGTGACAACAGGAGAATATCAATCGCAAGCTCACCAGGAATAACCACGTCGAGCCCCACCAATTTCTCAATGAGCCCAATCATTCTAACACCATGCTCATGGACAAAAGTCCCATCTCAAAGACGTGTAGTCATGAGTTCTTTCCCAGTAGCATATCTCTCTGAGGAGTCTGTACTCCATATAACTCTTTCAGATGAAGGTAAATGTCAGCAGCATTCACAGCCTCCTCAAACCGCATTTTCAGTTCATTCGACATAGAAGCCAACATATAGCTTTTAGCTTGGAGATCATGGTCCCACTATTTCTCAAGCTTAGCTAGTTCAGTCTCACTGATGTCCAAAGCTGCCTCCTTCGGTGACTTCTTATCAAGCACATACACAATCTTTTTCGAGTTCAAAATAATCTTTAAATTTTGAAACCAGCCATTATAGTTAGGGCTAATCAACTCGTTTTGATCGAGAATGATCGAAAGCGGGCTACGAGTAGTCATCGTAAATATACTGAAAATGAAAACAGATAATTGTTACTGATAATTTTAAAATAATTCTAATATATAAAATATGGATTTTTATTTTATAAATCCACTACCACTATTTTGACATTTCCACCACCCTTTGATGAAAAAGGGAAATCGTATTTCTTTAGTGGGCTCGTAGAGTCCAATTAGCAAATTATAATCTCGAATAATATCAGCCAATTATAATTTATAAAAGTTTGCATCTTTATGCAACCTCCGCGTGCTTCGCTTCACTTTTAATAAAGATCCAGTAATATGAAAAATCAGAAAATCGCACCCTAGGCTCAAATAATTCAAGCCCATTATCTAGCACAGTACACGGGAATGAGCCGGCCGCCCGCTGCCCGAAAGTTTCGGGCAGCAGCATGTCCTGTGCGTGCAGTGCATGCTGACTCTGCGCACGTGGCCCTGCATGCGCGGTCTGCTAGGAACAGTTCTGGGCCGATCCGATTTTTTTTCCGAAAATCTGATAAAAGTTAAATTTTGATGGTGCTTCAATTTTCTGAAAAATTTTCTTGCGTGGTTAGAAATAAATTATTCAATATGATTTAAAAGCTTATGATATAGAGAACATGGCTCTGATACCACTGTTGGATCTCTGATTTCTCGTGCCCAAACGTAGCGGTAGTTTTAAAATTTTATTTTGACATTTAAAATATCTTTGGACACTCGTATGGTTTAATTAAATAAAAATTCATAGGGTGTTAAAATTTATACTTTTAGTGAATTAATTCGGTCGGCTACAACTATTTCGATATAGGCGGATATAGCTCTTGTTGAATTCCCTATGAACTTTCTTTGAGAACTCATTTCTTTTTCTTCGAATCAGGTCCACGACTGGAAGATAAGTTCCTCTTCCAAATAGAATTAGAATATTTGGAAGAAGTTTCAAAGTTGAAGATCGAAATTCGAGAGACGACTCAACCTCCTTTTTCAAAGAGAGTGGCCGAAATTTTGGAAAGAAAAGAGAGGCTGTTTTTCGAAAATTTTGTGTCATGGAGGCTTGCATTTTTTTTGGTTTCTTACTTAAAACCAAGCCTTTATAACCTAATTACCATAATATTATATTTGGGCCCTTTAATTAACATTAATGAGCTCGATTAGTTAATTGAGCTAGTCCAACTAGTTTAATTAATTAATCAAGGTTCATTATTAACTTTAATTATTTAGTATGTTGGACTTGTAATCCTACAAGTCCAGTAAACATATTTCTCATTATATTTAATTTAATATTTAATAAACTCAACTTTTGAGTTTAATAAATTAAATCCTCAAATTTTATAAACTCCTTGAATTTATTCTCTCCAAATTTTATAAATTCATAAATTCTACTTCTTGAATTTACTATCTCATAAATTCAACTCCTTGAATTTATTTTTCTCAAAATTTAATTATCATAAATTCAACTACTTGAATTTACTATATCATAATTTTATATAAATTCAACTACTTGAATCTATTCTCTCCACGGAAACAAAATGATCCAATGCTTGTGTGATCATCAATAGTTCAGGGATACAGTTAGCCGTGGATTCACACCACTAACTAGGAAGATCCACTCTAATTTTGCACTAGAAAAATTAGAGTATTTTTTATTGAGAAGAGTATGAAATCCTCAACAATTGAAAAATAAAATATTGAGAGAATATAGCTCAGAAATTTCAGCCATCATGTGTGTGAGGAGAGCAGGGAAAACTTTTCTTGGTGATTGAAAAATTAAAGTGCATATGAGACACATGCCTTGTCTATTGAAAAACTTGTCTCCCAACTCTTCACCTCCCCATGCATATTATTTGGGCTTGTAACATTTACAAAGCCCATTGACATTAATTTAAATATCTTAAACAAATTTGAGACCATTTAAACTTTACTTGATTTTATTCAAGTCCACTAGTTGAATAATTATTTCTTATTGAGCTCTAAAAGACCCAATTTATTTAATTAATTCAACACTTGAATTAATTTAGTTATTCCGGATTTACTAGGTCCATTAGTGTTTAAATAATTCAATGCTTGAATTAATTTAATTTTAATCCATAATAATGTTTATAAGAAGCACAATTTTCAAATACATTATTTATTTGAGCCATCTTTTAATTTAAGAGCACTTTCATAAATTAAAATTACATTCCCCATAATTATCTTATAGAAGTCATACTTCTATTTTTGTTTGCCTCTGTAAACTTTTTTATAAGCCGTTCAACATATTGAACTATTTTTCTTCTCAATGAGATCTAGAGAGTTAGCACTTGTGTAACCCTCAATGGTTCAATAATACAACTAGTAGTTGGTTCACATCTCAATGTGATTCGTGACTGAACATGTCCTTATATGAGCATACACAGTTGCTCCATTATTACTTATAAACTCCTTGATAATAAGGGCGTCAGAACTCAAGTTTGATAGTACCCAACCAATCATGTTAAATGCCTAGAAGTATCGCTTACATGATTCCCTAGGTATCAAATGATAGTGCCTGCAAAAACCATTCTATTATGGTTAGCGTACACTACGGTCCCTTCATCTCGTATATCCCGATCGATTCGACAACTATTGGTATATCGAGAGCTGTCAAAGAATCGATACTATGCGTCATGTCTTAGTTGCATCGATGGTGTAATCTAAGAAACCCCTTTATTAACTACCACCAACACTCTGATCAGATATTTAAAACTACATACACATGAGATCACGTAGGATATCCATACCTGAAGGTAATCTGTGAATCTCCGACTACAATGCATCGACTCCTATATGTTTCGACAAAACACCCAACCTTGCCACCTGAGGACCCCATATGAGTCGGTAAACAAGTCAAAGTGCAATGCTAGCATATAGAGTCTCAATGTTGTCCCGGGTCATAGGAACTAATGGTGTACAACCATAAACTAAGATGTATACACTCTGTGGGGACCCGGACGCTAATCATCTTCTTAATCGTCTTTGGGATTTAATTATCTGTTCTGATAAACAGGGTCTAAAAATTTTTCGTTTTAAAATATAACTGCGGAAGGTAATGGAATCTAAATACTATATATGTCTGTATAAAATACATTTCAGTATTAAACGTACAACAAGCTAATTTAAGGTTCAACTACTAAAGTCCAGTAATAAAACCCAGTCTACTGTAAGTCCGGAATCACCACGCTAAACTCGTCTTTTCTCATCATCATCTTGACCCCGAACCAGCCCCTCCTGTTGTCATGCACACATACAAAACAAGACAACAGCCGGATAACTCCGGTGAGAAATAAATCCCAGTATACAACATGGTAAACATGTATATACATAAAATAATTCATGAAACATGCTGTCACGAATAAAATCAAAACATTAGATTTCATAAGCTATGAAATCTAATCACAATAAGCATGCACTTCAAATCAGCTAAACATGCATATAACCAATCTAAATCATAAAGACATGCTAGCACAACTGGAAGCAATAACGAGGGGTCCCATGATCTAGGAGCCACATCCATATAAGCATGCAGTCCTAATCAAATCATGTCTAGACTCGACTCAACTATAACTCTAGGGATCCCGGGGTGAATAAGACGTCACTGGCTGTCACCTACCCTACCAATCGAGGTGCTGTACGTCTTATTCCTAGACTTCGGTCCGAGCTGTATCAACGGCTGGCAATAGGAGTAATGGCTACTCCTAAGTTGAGATACACCGAACGTCTAGAAGTCTGACAATGGCTGTCAAGACTTTCCTATCTTAAATGCAATGAATAGAAATCTGTAAACAAAGCATAATCATATTCATAGCTGAATATGACAATAATCTCCTATATATGAATACAATTCTATAATCAAAGCATAAATATAATAAAATATAGACAACAGTCTAGTATGTGATTTTGTTGGGAAACTCAAATGAGATTTCATTTGAGTTGGGACTTCCCGAATATCACATGCATTATACCTTTGTCGTCCTCGTCCGATGAAGACGAAGTCTCGAAGTCGAATTTGTCCATATCTGATCTGAAATGACAATAACCAATACAATGTATCAATGTATAATCCAATTAAAAATCTGTCTGGTCAATATCTGAATAAACTACAATCTGATTCATATCAACCATATCACAAGATAACCGAAACCAATACTGAATCCGATCAATCTGTACCCACTGATGTTTAGACGGCATAATAATACAGTCTTGTAACCCCGTCAGTCTTAACATCACAAGTATAATACCAGAATTCCTAAAAAATCTCAGTACATTCTATAACTTCAGTACCGGTATCCTGTAAAATGAATAACAGCATAATTCTGATAGCAATCTCAATCAACTCAACTCTAAAATTCATAACAATTCCCTAAACAATCTGTTTCTAAATCTGACTTTGATTCTACAATATCTACGGTAGCAGAAACACCATATCTGAATCATATTCAATTCTAACAACATCATAAATTCAAATCTTGTCTAAACGTAATAAAACTTACGTCCACTTGTAGCCTGTGTTGATACAAACACGGTACCGAAGTCGGATTTCAATTCAGATAGACGAATCGCTCATAAATTGATTTTGAACATTAAGAACGAAGCTTTCCCTTCAAATCTCGATTTCTCCTCTTCTGAAATGAGATTTACGCATGTAAATATATATATATACTTACACTCACATGCAGCAAAGCACATGGCTCGTCCTTCGCGCAACACGTCTCGCGCCTACTCGCGCATATGCGCGGCCACTACTCGCGCATATGCGCGAGACCTACTGTCTCGGCGAAACTGCTACTCGCGCATATGCGCCATTAATTCCGCGCATATGCGACACCCCTTCTGGCCCTCCCGCGCATATGCGCCACTCTATTCGCGCGTATGCGCCACTGGTTCTGGCCTTGCCGCGCATGTGCGCGCACTTACACCGCGCATGTGCGCCAAACCTTCTGGATTTCTCCCTTGGCTTCTCGCATGGCTCGCGCATATGCGCGTACACTTCTCGCGCATATGCGCGAGACCTTCGAGTCACGCACACACAATATTCTTCCTTTCAAAATCTAACAAGAACGCGTCCCGTCTATAATTATCTTGATTAATTCAATAAATCATTCCGAATTAATCTCCGATTACAGTAATCATATCCAAATCATTTCAGATTATGGTAATTAAATTCCCGGGTATTACATTTCTCCCCCTCTTAGATCTGAGTTCGTCCTCGAACTCACCAATCATCAAACCAAATCTATCAGACGAACTGTATAACAAAGGTTAACATCCAAATTCATTTCACTAGCCGAATCACTCCCATATTACTGGCTATACAACACCCGTATACGCCAATTGCAACCCATAACAAAGCAATACCACCTGTAGTTGCTATTCCATCTGTTTATTCCCAATTAAGGACATATTCCATCATCAGTTTCAGGTACCACTCGTCATCATCCGACATTGGTTTCCTAATTCATTCTGCACTATCTTGATAACTAGTGCTAACATCCAGCACTAGAGTTCTATCACTATCTTTCAATATCTGACTACTACCCGCTGACTACCTGTCAATCTGGAACAAGTCTGAGAGAAACAGCTTATGATATAACCTACCATAAGTGCAAACTTCATCACAATCACATCAATCTGATTATTTCTTTGACAGTGATCTCTGTCTTCTAGTTTTGTTGGTACATCTTCTTATACAACCTACTAGATATAGATTGAACAATCTATCAATCACAATCATCTCACATCTCTATCTGAAGAAAATAGCGGAAATTTTATCACAAAAGTAATAGAAATGTACTCCCATTTCTATTCAGGAATATACTAAGTCGGTAATCATCTTCTGATTCCTAGCTTTCTGGCTTCTTTTGTTAGCGATCCAGACATATCAGTCCCATTTTTTTCTAACCTTACAACCTAAATTGCTGTCCCAACTGATCTCATCTGTCTATACCAACATTATCTGTTCGAATATCATACATTCTGAACCATCTGAATGAAACTGAATCCCTTACTGTGCATTTCCGACATACCTGAGATTTCAGATTCGAACTATGCTGTACAAAATCAGTTAATAACATAAAATAAATAAGAAATACCTACCTGGTATTCGGCTCTGACTATCCATATCAAAAGCTGGAACAATTCTGAAACATTCTAATATCACACAATAACAAAACCCCTAGCAAACGCAAAATCATATGGATGTTATATTGATCTAATCAACAAAATACAGGTCTGAAAATTCTGATCACCGTTCGGGACTACTGTATTTTCCACAAACAACTCTGATACAATTGGAACTGCATAGTATCACACACTGTATAATAATTACAATAACACCAATCAACCTCAGAATATAAATATCCTATGCTGATCTAGTGAGTTTAAGAAAACTCATAACATAATAGATTCTGGCTGGCTGACCAATCTTCATACTGCCCAGATCAACTGCTTTATCTCATCTGCAATAACTGCTTTATCTCATCTGCAATTAGAATATACTTCCAAACAATATAAGATGTCTCAATTTCTGATTTAAAATCGTAACAATACTCAGCAGATGTAAATCAACACAAAAAGAAGATAATCAGAATAAGATAATCTGTCCAAATTAGATAAGAAAGTTCTGACATATCTGACATTCTGCTAATTCTGACATTCCTGATACCGCATAGTCTGAATATAAACCTGTATCAATAACTGCATTCGGATCCATACCTGACCCATTGCTGTATACAATAAACACAGTTCTCGGAATATTTAACCCATTCTTCAAATATTCAATATAAACACTCAGATGCTGTGGATATATCCCGGAATCATAGATATAACAAGCATAATTCCTCAAAATACCCCTGAACACATAATCTGTCAATCTAGAAACAGAACTAACATGTCTTCAAGAGAAATACACAATCAACTGGATTCCTTAGCCCAATTCCATCCTCATCTAACTGTAGTATATAATATGTCACAGAGATTTCTGATATCAACATATTCCTCAACAGCCAAGGAATCAATACTACAGTATATACAGACCCAACAGATACAGCATATCTCCATGCTATTCATTCACAGATACTCATAAAGAATGCTTTAGTATATATCAATACGTATGCAATATAATTATAAAAAAATTTGGTACCTGTTGTAACTTCTGGGTCTGTTTTTCACGCATTGCCACCCGATGGTCCTGCTCCCCAGAATCTTTGGAACCCTTCTGAGGACACACTCTAGCAAAATGCCCATGTTGTCCGCAGATATTGCATCTACCAGTCACTCCCTGGCATTGTTCGGTGGGATGTCTCCCTCCACACCTAGCGCAATAAACTCCAGTATAACTCAGACTGGAACCACTGGAACTGGAGGAACCACTGCCTAACTTCTTGAATGACTTCTTTCGAGCTTTCAGCAAATCTTGCTTTCCACTCGTGCTGCCACGTTCAAATCTCGAAGGGGATTGTGGTATCTGGGGTTGCTTCACACACAACCTCGTTAATTGTCGAATCAGACTCGCCTCCGCTCTCTTTGCTCTACTCAAGATATCAGCGAAATGATAAGGTCGTTGCAAATTCATAAATGCAACTACCTCTGAGTTCAACCCTCTGATGAACTGATTTACTAAAGCTTCATCATTTCCAGCTAGATGAGGAGCAAAACGCATTAGAGTCGAGAATTTAGCAATATATTCATCAATATTTAGCTGTCCTTGGCTCAAATTCTCAAACTCCAATTTCTTGTCCTCTCGGTACGAAGCTGAGAAAAATCTTCGATAGAATTCAGTTCTGAATATTTCCCACGAAATCACTGTACCTCTCTGTGCCCACATTCTTGTACTAGTAATCCACCAACTCCTGGCGGTTTCTCGTAACTGGTAAGGCACCATTTTAACCCTCTGTTCATCTGTACAATCAAGTAAATCAAACAGTATTTCTATATCATCAAACCAGTTCTGACAGTCTTCAGATGTCTCGGTACCACTCAGAATCGGCGGCTGTAATAACTCAAATTCTTTCATCTTTTCTTCTAGCTGAGCTTCTGATGCATCTAACTGTTCAGACGAAGTACTGCCCTTTTCTGAAATTCTTCTAGGAGGTATATCTGATTACCAAAAACATTAATAACCCAATACTGCAAATCTGTGCCAATCTTTTCTGATCATGATCATCTTACTGCTGATCATGAATCCGATCTGATTCGTATTCAAGAATACATAATACCAATTCAAATCATATAATTAGGTAAACATGTATCTTTAAGCAGTAACACCTAGTCTCATGCTAGCACACAATGTCAGTCAACATTAAAATCAATCTCATGCTAGCACACACATGCAAGGAAAGAAAATTCATCTACCCCG